>NC_073248.2:45287500-45597500 GCF_029281585.2 Gorilla gorilla gorilla | reverse complement strand
CATTAACATGGGTCTGTTTCTGGGCTCCCTATTCTGTTCCATTGATCTACATGCCAATGGGTTTATTGCAGTAAAGACATATCTGATAAAGGTTGTTATTAAAAATATACAGATTATGGGTCTATTTTTCACCAGTATCACACTGTCTTGATTATTGTAGGATTACAGTCTTAAAGCTGGGTAGTAATACTCCTTCAACTTTGTTCTTCTCTTTCAATATTATGTAGGCTTCTCTGAGTCTTTTGCCTCTCCATATAAACTTTAGAATCAATTTTTAAATCTCCACAAAATAAGTTTCTGGGATTTTGATTTGAATTACATTGAATCTAGAGATTAAACTGTGAAGAACTGACATTTTGAAAATATTGATTCATCCTGGCCATGAACATGGAGTATTTCTCCCTTTATTTAGTTCTTCTTTGATTTCTTTCAACAGAGCTGTAGATCTTGTACATATTTTGTTGGACTTATATCTAAGTATTTCACTTTTTAAGGTGCTAGTGTAAATGTTATTTTGTTTTTAATTTCAAATTTCACTTGTTCATTGCTAGCATTTGGGAAAGCAATTTACTTTTGCCTGTTAACCTTATATCCTTTAATCTTGCTGTAGTTAATTAGTTATATTAGTTCCAGGAGTTTGTTGTTGTTGTTGTTTCTTATTTGAATTTAGTTCAAGAAATTTAAAAACAATTTTTGAGATTTCTTTTTGACTCATGCATTATTTTAATGTCCTGTTTAATCTCCATATATTTTGTGATTTTCCAGTTATCTTTCTGTTATTTATTTCTAGTTTAATTCTACTGTGGCCTAAGAGCTGACACTGTATGATTTATATGATTTTTACTTTGTTAGGGTGTGTTTTATGGCTCAGAATGTGCTTTGTTTTCGTGAATGTTCCCTATGAGTTGGGAAGAACATGTATTCTTAATTATGTTCTTGCTGATGTTCTGTCTGCTGGATCTGTCCATTTCTGATAGAAGGGGTGCTGAAGTCTTCAACTGTGAGAGTGAATTCATCTGTTTCTCTTTGCAGTTGTATCAGCTTTTGCCTCATATTTTAACACTGTGTTTTTGGGTGCATATCTGTTAAAGATTGCCATGTCTCTTGGGAGAATTGGCCACTCTATCATTATGTAATTCTCTTCTTTATCCCTGATGACTTTTCTTGCTTTGAAATCTGCTTTGCTTGAAATTAATATAGCTACTTTTGCTTTATTTGAATTAGTGTTAGCATGACATAGTTTCCATCCATTTACTTTTAATCCACATTTTTTAATATTTAAGGTTGGCTTCTTGTAGATTACATGTATTCGTGTCTTATTTTTTGATCCACTGTGACAATCTCCATCTTTTAATTGATGCGTTTAAACTATCGACTTTCAAAGTGATTATTGATAAAGGTAGATTAATATCTACCATATTGGCACCTGTTTTCTATATCTTGCACTTGCTCTTGTTTGTATTTTTGTCTTTCACTCTTTTTTCTGCCTTTTGTAGTTATAGCTGATAATTTTATATGATTGTTTTCTCACCTTTCTTAGCATATCAGTAACTCCCCCTTTTAAACCTTTTAAAGTGATTGTCCTAGAGTTTGCAGTACACATTTACAACGAATCCAATCCTACTTTCAAAGAGCGTTATACCACTTCACATGTTGTGTGATAAAATATTCGTTGTTCCTCCCTTGCATTCATTCCATTATATCTGTCATTCATTTCACTTATACATAGGCACACGTAAGTGTGTACATGCATGTGTATAGCTTGTGTGTACATGCACACATATGTAGACACACATAAGATATAATAAGCATACTTAATTAAAGACCTTGCTGCTATTACACACACATAAGATATATCATAAGCATACTTAATTGAAGATCTTGCTGCTATTATTTGCCACCGACTATCATCTTCCAGATCAGTTACAAACAAGAAAAATAAGTTTTTACTTTATGTTAACTTATTTCTTTCTTCATAACTCATCTTTCCTGTGTGATCTGAGTCTCTGCCTTCTCTTTAAAGAACTTTTGTAACATCTTTTACTAGGCAGATTGACTAATAATAAATTATCTCCATTTTTTATTGTTTTGATTTATTTCTCCTTCAACTTTGAAAGATAATTTTGGCTGGGCATGGTGGCTCATGCCTGTAATCCAAGCACTTTGGGAGGCTGAGGTGGGCAGATCACTTGAGGTCAGGAGTTTGGGATCAGCCCAGCCAACATGGTGAAACCCTGTGTCTACTAAAAATATGAAAATTAGCCAGGTGTGGTGGTGGGTGCCTGTAATCCCAACTACTCAGGAAGCTGAGGCATGAAAATCACTTGAACCCAGGAGGCAGAAGTTACAGTAAGCTGAGATTGTGCCACTGCACTCCAGCCTGTGCAACAGAGTGAAACTGTCTCAAAAAGAAAAAAAAAAAGATAATTTTGCAGGGTACAGAATTGTAGGTTGGTGGTCTTTTTCTCTTAGCACTAAATATTTTACCTTACTCTCCTCTTGCTTGTTTAATTTCTGCTTAAAAAGTCAGATGTAATTCTTATATTTGTTGGTTTATAGGTATGGTCTTTCTCCTCATCTCTCCCTGGCTTCATTCTGGATTTTTAAAAAATGTTCAAACTTCTGTCGTTGGAAAATAAAATGCGTAGATTTTTCATTATTATTATTATTTTGTATTTATCCTACTTGGTGATCTCTGAAATTCCAAGAACTGAGGCTTTGTGTCTGGTATTAATTTGTGGGACATTTCCAGTCATTATTGTTTCAAGTTCTTTCTTTCTTTCTTTTTTCTTCCTTTCTTTCTTTCTTCCTTTCTTTCTTTCTTTCTTTCTTTCTTTCTTTCTTTCTTTCTTTTTCTTTCTTCTTTCTTTCTTTCTTTTTTCTTTATTTCTTTCTTTTGTTTCTTTCTTCCTTCCTTCTTTCTTTTCTTTCTTTCTTTCTTTCTTTCTTTCTTTCTTTCTTTCTTTCTTTCTTTCTTTCTTTCTTTCTTTCTCTCTTTCTCGCTGCTCTCCTCTCCTCTCCTCTCCTCTTCTCTTCCCTTCTCTTCTCTTCTTTTCTCTTTCTTCCTCTCTCTCTCTCTCCCCTCAGTTCTTCTGTTCTTTTTCTCCTTCTGGTATTCCCACTACAAGTATGTTTCATCTTTTGTAGTCACCCCATACTTCTTGAATATTGTTCTGTTTTTTCAGCCTTTATTGTATTGGCTCTTCAGTTTGGGAAGTTACCATCGATACGTCCTTCATCTCAGATATCCTTTCCTCAGGGGTGTCCAGTTTACCAATACACCCATCAAAGGCATTCTTCAGTTCTGTTGCAGTGTTTTCCATCTCTAGCATTTACTGTTGGTTCTTTCTTAAGGTTTCTGTCTCTGCTCCCATTGCACACTTGGTGTCGCATGCTGTCTCCTTCCTCTATTAGAGCCTGTAGCATATTTGTACTTACAGTCTTAAATTCTTAGTCTGATAATTCCAATATTACTGCCATGTCTGGTTCTGATGCTAGCTCTATTTCTTGAAACTGTATGTGTGTTTTTAAGTACGCTTTATAACGTTTTTCATAGGCAGGCTTTGTGTGCTCAATGAGAAGAACTGGTTTTAGCAGGCTTTTAGGAATGTGGTGCTAAGGTGCAGGGGGAGGCAAAGTGTTATAGAATCCTGCTATTTGGTCCCAGTTGTTTAGCGACCCTGTGTCTCTGGACTGTTAACTTCACAAGTGCTTCTCAGTTCCTGCTGTTTTACATGGGACAGGATAGCGAGAGTGGGCTGGAGGAGAGCATTTTCTTCCTCGTATGTGGAAAGCCAGGGCAGGCTGAAATTGGGTAGTTCTCTTCCCTCAAGGAAGCTGGACTCTGATAAAACCCCAGCATTTTAGGATCTGGATTGAGTATTTTCCTTCTCCTATGTGGAAAGCTAGGGCAGGCTGAAGTTGGGTATTTCTCTTCCCTCACATAAGTTAAACGCCAATAAAACTCCAGCATTTTATGCTCTGGTTGGATGTTTTCTCCTGAGGACAGGCCTTTTTGAGAACTAATTAATTTGGTAGATTTCAAAATAGTTCCTTTTTTCCTCCTCTTGCTGGAAGAATAACAGTTTTTTTCTGCAGTATTTTCTTGGGGAACCTGGTTAGCTCTTGCAGGTAAAACTCACAACAGTGAGGTGGGCTTCCTGGTACTGGGTCCCTTTGGAGTTATTTATAACTCTCAGACTCATCCACTCTGGGTCTCTAGTAATCCATCAGTTGAAGTTCAGTTTCTTCTACTCTGACACTGTTTCCCACAGCAGTTTCTCATCCCAAATCTCTCCTCTGGCAAGCTGTGCCTCCCGGCTTACACACAACTGTCTCTCCAATTTCAGGGGGAGTGGTTGGCACTGTGTGCTCATCCACTTACAGAATCAAAAATACTTCTGGAGTTTTTAATCTGTTTCACTTTTTACTTGTTAGGTCAGAGTGGTGACTTCCGTGTTCCTTACATGTGAAACTGGAACTAACTTTAATTTTTAAAAGGCAGTTTCTGTGCATCTGATAGTCTCAGTTTCTGATTTTTCCTTTTGTCACTCGACTTTGCTGTCCCACTATCTTCAGGCCTGCATTGCTTCTGATGAGAAGTCATGTGTTCATCTCACCTGGAATCCCTTTGTGTGACAACTGATCTTTCTCTTTGTTGCTTTCAGGATCAGTCTTTGTCCTTTTAAAAGCATTTTAATGATGACATGTCTGTTTTCCAATGTCTTTGCCTTTATCCTAGCTCATGGAGCTAGATAGATATGTGTAGATAACAATTTTTCATAAATTTGGGGAAGTTTCATGGTTTTTCTAGTCATTTTTCTGCTTTATCTCTTTTTCTTGTATTCTCAGGACACATATACTGGTGCTCTGAATGGTTCTACATGCCTCTGAGGTTTTCTTCATTTTTTTAATTTGCTATTCTCTCCATTTCTCAGATTGCTGAATCCCTGTAAATCCATGTTTATGTTTGCAGACTCTTCTGCCAACTCAAATCTGTTGAGCTCTTTGGTACATATTTGTATTAATTATCATACTTTCCTTGTTCAGAACATCCATTTAGTTTTACTAAAATTGATATTCTCTACTCAATGAGCTATTACCATGATAGATTCCTTTACTTCCTTAAGCATATTTTCCTCTAGTTCTTTGATCATATTTAAAATGGCTGCTTTGCAGTACTTGCCTACTAAATCCAACATCATGGCCTCTCACAGGCAAGTACTGTGGCTCACTTTTCTCCCTGCCTCGGGGTCACACTTACCTGTTTCTTTTCCTGACTCATAATTTTTTTTAAAACTGAACATTTTAGGTAAGATAGTATACCAGCTCTAGACACTAATCTCCTAGCACTATTTCTGAGGCTTGTTTTGTTGTTTGTTTGGTTTTTTTTTTAGTGACTTTGCTGGACTATTTTAATGAACTCTATTTCCACACAGTATGAGGTTTCTGATGTCAACCCCACAGGGGCAGCACTGGACAAGGGCAGTATCCCTGGGGTGATGGTGGATTTAGCAGGGCTGTCTCTGTCTCTGTCCCTGACATCTCTATGCAGAATTCTGTCTCTTTGGTATTGCACCCAGCTGTCAGACTTTTACTCATTGCTGGCTATGTTTTAGTTTTTTTCCCCCCTATTCCCTGGTACGTAAGTTGCTCCATAATTTGATACAATTAAATTCAGGAAGGGAAAGTTTTAAGCCAGTATTTTTAAGGTTCATTTGAACTCTAAGAGGGCTCTCTTAGCTGTCTCATTTTCTGGTTCTGTCTGGTAAACTAGCTAGCTTATGTTTAGCTTGTTCTGATGGAGCATGGGCCCTTTGCCCACCACCACAATCTTCCTTATTTTCAAGAGATTCTTTTGGTTTGAACACACTGTTTTGAACACTCTGTTTTGAAGTTAATTCTACTGGGGGAGAGCTTTGGCAACCTTCATTTTTGTGGACTAAATTTTACCCAAGCAAAGTCTCTGAAGTAGCTTCTTGTCTTCTTCTCTTTTCTCTTCAAGTGTGGAAATTCAACTATGTGAGCCTGATCTGGGGCCCTCGTATTCTCAGCCTGGCTTGCCTGGGGCAGAGACACTGCCCTCTGAGTGGGGGCTGGGTGTAAGAGGGGAATCTCAAACTATTGGTTACTTCCCCTCAACAAGGACTCAGCTTCTGCACCTCAGAGGCGGTGGGGTTGGGAAATGCTGGCTACCTGCCCTTCCTCATACAGTCAATGCAGACTGACAGCCAAGGAGAGAGAAGGCCCTGTCTTCCTGGCCACTGGAAATGGAGTTCTGGGAAGCTGACCAGGAGAGAGTAGGTCAAGGGACCATTTAGGGCCTCAAATGTCACAGACTTTCACTGCTCTTAAGATTTCGTTGAAATTGTGAATGAATGTACCTTCATTTGCTTAATCCCCTTAAAACAATTTGTGGAGACATTATTGTTTTTTAAAAGAATTTTTACCAGTTTTGGTTGTTTTGCTGGGAAATGGATTCTTGGAGCTCCTCAAATTACCATTCTAGAAGTGTCTTAAAGGTTTCTTCATGCTCCTCTCATTAATAATAAATAATTCCAAGTATTCCTTATGGGGAGGGGATAGAGAACAAAAATGAAGTGGTTATATGACCCAGAGCATGAGAACTCCTGAGGATATTGATTAATCATGGAGAAGGTTCTAGAAGGCCAGAAGCTCAACTTGGCACCCTACAATTTCCTGTAGCATTGCCAGTGAGAAGTGAGCAGGCTGGGGAACACGCCTCCAAGGTTTTAGAGCATAAACCATGGCGTACACTGTGGTCCAATGGAGGGGAGGGCCACAGTATCCTAACTCCTGTCATCCATGAGAGTCAAGAATAGAAACACTATGTAGCTCCCCAGGCCTGGAATGGAATGCCAGTCCCGACATGAATAACAGCCGGGCAAGCCTGCGTGGAAGATCAAAGGAGCTGCTCAGTTTTCTGCATAGATCATAGTGCCAGGCTCTGGTGTGAGACTCATAGGATCATGAAGGAGTAAAGGAAGAAAGAAAAAAAGAGGCTGGGCATGGTGGTTCATGCTTATAATCCCAGCACTTGGAGGGGCCAAGGCAGATGGACCACCTGAGGTCCGGAGTTCGAGACCAGACTGACCAACATGGTGAATCCCTGCCTCTACTAAAAATACTAAAATTAGTTGGGCATGGTGGTGCATGCCTGTAATCCAAGTTACTTGGGAGGCTGAGGCAGGAGAATGTTTGAGCTCAGGAGGAGGAAGTTGCAGTGAGCAGAGATCATGCCATTGCACTCCAGCCTGGGGAACAGCAAGACTTCATCTCAAAAAAAGGAAAAAAGAAAGAAAGAGAAAAGGAAAAAGAAAAAAAATGAGAAGGAAGGAGGAACCAGACATGCAGAGTTTCACAGCCTTGAGTCCTGACTGGACTCAGGAGGGCCATGTGACTGACAGGAAAAGGTGTCAGGTCTCAGGGATGCTGGGACCTCCGGCTCTGCCTGGCTGGCTTTATTATAGACCAGGTAAGAAGAATCTGGTTTCATCGCTATTGGCGATCCTTTAAGGGACTCCTCATCTCTTCAAGGAAAGGCTGTTTTTATCCATGCACCTAAGCCAGAGAGGGCCCCAGCTGTGGGCAGGATGACCCCAGAGGAGAGCGAACTCCAGGGCCAGCCTTGCTGAAGCCAAGGGGTGCTCCAGGAGAGCAGGTAGAGGAGTCCGACAGATGGGAGGCTGCGTCTGCAGCAGTGCCAAACCCTCCTCCCAGGCAGAAGCACAAGTGCGCCCATCCGCAGCCTGCAGGTGAGGTTCTCATGCCCTGCCGAAGACACAGTGACCAGAAGACGACAAGGAGGGATGGTGAGTGGAGTGAGCACTGCAGCACGGGCATCCAGGAAAGGAGGCGTTCCTTCCAGTCCCAGCGCGTGTGGCTCTTTCCAAGTCAGCTGAGTGCTTGAGGCAGGGAAGGGAGCTCTAAAAGATGCCCAGCACTGAGTGTATGTTCAGCTTCCTCTGGGAGATGCATCTTTTCACCAACCCATGGAGCTGATGACTCAGGGCTACCTCCACTGTGAAGCTGGTGTTCTCAGAAGAACAAAGTGTGGAGGGCAGTGGGGCTGATGATGCTGGTCTTCTTGGATTAGTGGCCTGGGGGCTCCCTATGGAAAACATTCTGATCATGGCACGCCTAACATTGGGGCTGGTCACTCTCTGTAGGGCTGACAGGGCTGTCCCTGCAGTGTGGGGTGTTTAGAAGCATTTCTGGCCTCTGCCTACTGCGTGCAACAGCAACCCTTTCACAAACACAAGGGTTATGACAACCATTAACGTCTTCAGACATTGCCCGATGACCTCTGGGGGGTACAAGTGCCCCCAGCTGAGAAACAACACTTAATTAGAGTGTGTTGTTGACACACATTTACACACCTTTCCCAACACCTTGTTCAGGGTTAGAGGTGTGGATTACAATAAATAAATTAATGTGCCAGTGAATGTGATAAAGGCAGTTGGGAACAGTCAAATAGCTCCATCAGTTCCCAGGTTTAGCAGAAATGCTGGGTGAAAACAATAATTAGAAAGGGTGTTGAAATGGAAATTCTAGATCACTGTGTATTCCAATGCAAAGTGTTAGACTAGCAGGAAGACATTTTTAAGGTAAAAGACATAAAAATGTTTAGAGCAGGAGTGGGCGGTGGCTGCCTGTGCAGCAATGGCCAAGATCAAGGCCTGAGACCCTCAAGGGAAGAAAAGGAGCTGCTGAAACAGCTGGACAACCTGAGGGTGGACCTGTCCCAGCTGCACGTCACTAAAGTGACAGGCGGCGCAGCCTCCAGGCTGTCTAAGATCCGAGTCATCCACAAATCCATTGCCCGTGTTCTTATGGTTAACCAGACAAAACCTCAGGAAATTCTACAAGGGCAAGAAGTACCAGCCCCTGGACCTGCAGCCTAAGAAGACATGCACCATGCACCAATGTCTCAACAAGCACGAGGAGAGCCTGAAGGCCAAGAAGCAGCAGTGGAAGGAGCGGCTGTGCCCGCTGAGGAAGTAGGAAGGAGAGGCTGTCCCCGCTGAGGAAGTAGGAAGGAGCATCTTTCCCCACTGAGGAAGTAGGAAGGAGAGTCTGTCCCCACTGAGGAAGCAGGAAGGAGAGGCTGTCCCCGCTGAGGAAGCAGGAAGGAGCACCTGTCCCTGCTGAGGAAGCAGGAAGGAGTGGCTGTCCCTGCTGAGGAAGTACACGATCAAGGCCTGAGTGGTGTATTGTCAATAAAGCACAGCTGGCTGAGAAACAAAAAAAAATGTTTAGAGCATTTTGTCATTCCTCAGTGGAGGGTGTAACTGTAAGGCATGTTCCATTTCTTTGGAGAGAGCTGTGCTGTCAATTCCACCTACCACATGGTTCTACCTCCCAACCCTGAGAGCAGTGAGAGGGGCTGGAGCAGATGACCCATGAGGGTTTTTGTAGAAGATTTCTCTGGAGGTCTGCGCAGTGAGTCCCATCTAGGGGAGAGGTGGGGATGTGACACCTCCTGAGACTAAGTACAATGGACTCAGGGACACCGTCAAAGGTGATGATTGAGAGATCCGAGGGTGTCGTAAGTTCTGCCTCTGCCTGAAGAAAGGCTACAGGACAAATCCTCTTTACCTCTTGGCAAAGAACAGAGGCTTTGATAATGCCATCCACAGGGGTTAATACAGAGCCTTGGATAATCTGGGGGCGATGGATTGCATCTGAGCCATCTCTGAGAGATCGCAGGGTGAAAGTCTGATTGAGGTAGTTCAATATGTGTGAGGGTTACCCCTGAACTAGATACAGGCACCCCCAAGGGTGCTTGGGGTTGCCCTAGATTCACCCAGGTGGGGCAGGGGGATGTTCCAGAAGAGATGGGCTTCCAGAAGCTGGAGGGAAGTGTTGAACGCAGTCATCCCAAATAGAGAAACCTTACGATGGCTGGGCATGGTGGCTCACGCTCATAATCCCAGCAGTTTGGGAGGCCAAGAAGGGCAGATCACCTGAGGTCAGGAGTTTGAGACCAGCCTGGCCACCATGGTGAAGCCCTGCCTCTACTAAAAATACAAAAATTAGCAGGGGATGGTGGCAGGTGCCTGTAATCCCACCTACTCGGGAGGCTGAGGCAGGAGAATAGTGAATCATTTCAACTCAGGAGGTGGAGGTTGCAATGAGCCAAGATCACACCACTACAGTCCAACCTGGGTGACAGAGCGAGACTCCATCTCAAAAAAAAAATCAAAAAACAAAAAACACCCCCCCCCCACCTTAGGGCATATGAGGGAATGGGAAGGGGGAGATCCCAGCCATGGGAAGAGTCAGCTTCAGACAGCGGCTGCACCCCAAGGGGCAGTGTGTCCTGGCCGCCATGGTGCCAGCCCAGCAGGATGCCTCCTGCTGCCTCGTCTGTCCCCGCCACCCCTTCCCCACCATCGGGAGTCCTGGAGGGTGTCTGTCCTGGCTGGGAGGACCAGGCACTGAGCCAGGAAGGAGGGAAGGTGACAACTTCTCACCCGGCCCAACTGCAGTCCTGCCCACAGCCCAAACCTGCAATGTGGGATGGAAAACCTCAAACGTGGGTGGAGTCCAGAGCTGTGGCAGCTGTAGGCGAGAGGAGGACTGCTTGTTTCAACAACTGATTGAGATGATGCTTTGTAACTTAAAAAACCATAGGACATTTTGTAATTGACCTCCCCCCAGGAGAGGAGCAAAACATGCAAATAATGTACAAGTGTGATGGGCAAAAACTCAGCCTTAGTGGGACACCCACACTGCTCCATCCACAGAATGGAAGCACCAGCATCAGCTGCGTGGCAGGTGCTGCTTCCAAAGCTCCTGATGGATACCGGGCAGTCCTCACATGCATCCTGTGAGCTGGGCAGTAACATCATTGCCTTCTATAGTCAGTGAGGCCCCTCCACCAGCCCCAGCTTTCACAACGAACAAGTGGTGGGTCAAGGAATCCAAGACCCACGTCTTTGGCCACAGAGTCAAGGAGGCCAGTTACCAATTGTGGATGAATGAGACCCATGGGGCCAGCTGAGGGCATCTCTGCAGATCGATGCAGGATCCCCATGAGGGACCCAGGGGTCATGGAGAAATGAGAAAGGGTGACACATTTTGGGTGCCAGAGAAGATGCTTCAGTGAAGGATATCATGGGATGGTTGTCAGAAAAAGCAGGAACATAAATTCTGACCACAGGATGTCCTTGGTGATGCCAGACAGCCTTTGGTGTACACAGGTGCAGGTGACTTTCTCCAGCCTTTTGCCACCCCAAGCACCCCCACTATACTCACTGACACCCCCCTGTCCTGGCCAGGTGGAGCCCAGATCTGTTTTGGTCTCACCCTTAATATTCATCTGAAAGTTACATTTTCCCCCAGAGATTGATGTGTAGCACAGTTTCTACCCATAACCCTGCACCAGCAGGATCCAAGCACTGTTACTATTTTTCATGGTGAGAGTCAAGGACACCCTAAAATCAGCCTTCTGCCCACTTGATAGTGTCCCAAAACTGCCAATGAACCCTCAGTGGGGCCACTGAGCTCAGCCCCTCTCCCTCCATCCAGACTGGCTGCCAGCCCCCTCCAGGCTCTGATGAGCAGAGCCGACCTCTCTCGTGGCCCTGACCTGCCCTGGGAGCTGGAAGTGCCAGGCCTTGGAATATCTGCCTTCCGTCTGCAGCCTGAGGCTCTGATGCTTCAGAATGGAGTCTAACTGGCAGTTAGACTGGCATGTGAGTGACTTTTGGCCTCCAGACCCACTTGGCTTCTGGACATTGAGCATGGCCTCAGAGGGGCTAAGAGCGTCCATTCTGGGGCTGGATGGTTGGGGTTCAAATCCCAGCTCTGCCTCTTGCTTGTTCTCTGCCTGGGACAAGTCACCCAACCTCTCCATACCTTGGTTTCCTCAACTACAAGCTGTGGTCTTACGTGCACCTGTTTCTTAGAGTTTTTGTCAGGGCTGCCAGAGTTAAAACAAGTGAAGCCCACAGTCCTGCCCACCACGGGCTGAGTGTTGTGAGTCTCTGATTATTAAAGGCTACTGTTATGAAAAGGGAACACCCTGACACCATGTTCGAGAACCACACATGGTGCTTTTGTCTCACTTCATTTAAAAGTTGTAAAAAGTTCTTCTTTCCATGTGTTTGTTGAGATACACTATGATTTCCTCTCAAGGTCCATGTTAAACTAAAAATGGAGCTCAGATATTGACTGACACAGCTGTAAGGCCAAGCCAGGCCCCTGCGTCTACTTCACACCTGATCTTCACTGGGCCGTGTTCAACGCTGGGCCAACCTCGCCTCAGGCTCTGTTTGAGGAATCCAACAATGATGACCAAGACCAGGCACCCTTGTGAGGTCACAGTCCCCCAGGGAAGCAGGAACTCCCATTCTGCCAACATCAGTTCAGAGGGAGAGTAATGGTCCCAGAGATGTGGATGTTCATCCTCGTGAGTCCTCTTGGAAACCATGAGTTGTGTAAATGCTAAGAAAAGGTAGACAGTATTCTACTACATTAAAAATTATGGCCTGGCATGGTGGCTCATGCCTGCAATCCCAGCACTTTGGGAGGCCGAGGTGGGTGGACCACGAGATCAGGAGATCGAGACCATCCTGGCCAACACGGTGAAACCCTAACTTTACTAAAAATACAAAAAAATTAGTCGAGCATGGTGGCAGGCACCTGTAATCCCAGCTACTCAGGAGACTGAGGCAGCATAATCCCCTGAACCTGGGAGATGGAGGTTGCAGTGAGCCAAGATTGCGCCACTGCACTCCAGCCTGGGTGACAGAGCAAGACTCCATCTCTCTCTCTCTCTCTCTCTCTCTCTCTCTCTCTCTCTCTCTCTCTCTCTCTCTATATATATATATATATATATATATATATATATATATATATATATAATTTATGGCATCGAATTTTCAAGATCTAATCATCCTACAGGGAAGTGGCTTGAATGTTCCTGCTGCTCTGTCCATTCTAGACATGGATCAATGGGAAATACAAAAGATTTGAGATGAAAGCAACTGAGCAGGAGGAAACACACACATTCCCGACATGGAAGTAGTGCCCCTGGGCTGTAACTCCCCTCCTCCACCCCTCCAGGGGCTGCCCAGCTGTCCTGGCATCCAGCCCAGAAAAGCTGCGCTCCCTGGGAATGTCTTGGAGCAGATGAGCCCTTACAGCATTGCACCATCCTGGTAATTCATTAATGACAGCGCAGCACAGCGTGGGCAGTGTTCCTGCCGGGGTGCTTTCTACAGGAGGAGAGCTTATTTGCTTCCAAAGTTTATAAGCTGAAAATAGGAAAGGAAATTATTCTAAGGAAGTAGCGATCCTGCCCCCCAAACAAGGAAACTTCTAGAAATTAAAGCATAATGGAAGAGAAGCGGCTTGTCTTTCTCCAGGCAGGTCAGCCTGAAGCGGGGGACATCTCTGCAGAAGCCACACAGTCATTCCACAGCCATGGAGGGAGTGCCTGCTGTGCATGGGACACTGTCTTGGGGCCTGGAGCTCCCTGGGGAGATGACGACCAAGGCCCAGGCCTGGTGGGATTTGCACTTTAGTGGGCAGAGGTAGGTGGAGAATATGTCATTGCAGAATCACAAACTAAGGCAGCCTCAGGATGAGAGGCTGAGGTGCAGAGGTGCAGCAGGCCTCACGTGGTGGCAGGGGTGTGCACAGTGTCCATAGGTGTAGGGGTTAAAGGGCAAATGAGCCCAGGGCCCTGTCACCAGGCCGTCAGGGACGTGGTAAGAATAAGGGCAGGCAGCACATCACACTTATATGGAGAGCACGGTTCCCAAGGGGTTGAGTCTACGAATCAACTTAATTATCATAACCATATTACGAGGTCTCCAAGGTCTACGTGACTGTCCCAGGGTCTCACAGTGGGAAGTGGTGGAGCCCAGATGAACTCACGCGTCTGGCTACAGGGTCCATGCTGTGTCTACTGGAAAGACACGGAGAAAGCCCCTGCAAATGGCTCCAGACAGGGCCAACAGTGAGTGTGCCAGGTGTGTGTGCCACCCCCTCTGCCAGCCTGGTGGAGGTGAGGTCAGAGCAATGCATGGAGTGTGGTGAGAAGGTGGCACCAATGGTCAAGACCTGGCATGTGAATGAATGAATGAGTGAAAAAATGAATGCCTGATGCACAGGTGAGCAGAATATGAATCTGGGGCAGCCTACCAATTTAACGAAAGAGGTCGCCCTGCCTAACAAATGCTTTGCAGCTCTGCTGGGGGGTTCCCTATCCCACCTCTCCCTTGCTTCCCTGACATCTTCGGCACCCGGGACAGCTCCTGCCACCCCTGAGGTCGCTCTGCATTTACTGAGGGTTCAAAGGCACCAAGCCTGGGGCAGAGAAGCCTCAGGTTTCTATTCCCCTTCACAACAAGCCTCCACAGCCTTTAGTTCAATTCTCACAATCCCAAGAGGCCAGTGACGTTTCCTCTCTCGACAGAGGATTACACACATGATTTTATTAACATAATTTTAGGTCATAAGTCTTTTTACATGAGCTATTTACTATAAAGGCAACACAGTAAAACACAGTGGTCCACACTTGGTGGGCAAAAGCAAGGGAGATGGTACACGTGTGATTCCAGCTCGCTGTGATCTGTCCATGACGGGTGGGGTATACGTGGAGAAGGGGAGGAGGACCCTGAGGCTGGGAGACGGAGACAGGTCTAGGCCTCAATGATGAGGTGCCTAGGAGGGGAAAGGGATAGAGAATGCAGCCCAGGGTCATGGTCTGGCTCTCATTCCCAGGGGGATTTTTACATTCCTCCCTCAATTATCATGCCTGAGTTGGGGTCTGTGGCCTTTGGGGTGGCTGATGGACCCCACAGAGTGGCCAGGCCACTGGAGGAGAGGCACCCAGAGAAAGTCTTGGAAGCAGATGCCCCCCTGCCAAGCTCACTGGACTGTGACATCTAGGCCCATCTCGAGCCACTCCTGAGCCCAGGCACAATACAGGCAATGCCTGTGGGGCTGGGCTGCCAAGGGACCCAGACACCGGGAATGAACTCAGGGTCTCCCCAAGACCTGGCACGAATGGCAGCCACTACTTCCACACACGATGCTTGTCTCTGTGTGGCTGCTGGGACCACCAGGAGCCTGGAAGAGCTTCCTCCCCACTTCTCTCTTAAAGCTGGATGCAGCTACAGACCACAGACCTGAGGTTCCCTGATTTGTTTTCTTCATGGGAAAACTTTGAATGAGAACTGGGGTGTCTCTGGCCCCCATGTCCCAGGCTCGTCAGGCTTTGTTCCTCAGCCTTGGCTATGGCTCCTTAGAAGTCATCAGGCCTGGCTCTGTGGCCTTGGAGGTTTGGGAGCTGACAGACAATTTTGGTTACCAGGCAACTGCTGATTTTTCATAACCAACAAGTGCAATGCCACACATGATACATTTATCAGATCATAATGCGGCTTCCCCACACCAGCACAAGCTGATTAAACCCCAAAGAGCTGCTCTGCAAAGAATGCAGGCACCCTGAGTTAGGCAGGACCCCAAGATACAACTCAAAGGGAGAAGCCCCCAGAGAAGAGGATGGGAGACCCTCACACCAGAGTCCAGCTGTCGCCAGCTGGGTCCTGTGGCTGAGCTTCCATAGATGCCATCTGCCATTCAGTGTCGGTGGTGGTGGACATGAGGCCTGGGGAGCCAGATGTCGTGAAATCCATGGGCTGCTCTTCTGACTGTGGCTTGTGAGCCAGAGCCTGTGGATTTAACCTCTTCTGATTCCTTCCCCCTTCCTCTCACTCTCTCGGGAAGAAAGGATCACCTACCTGGAGGTGCATTGTCTCTTCAAGACCAGGGAAACCTCAGCTCCCATGGCTGTGGCTGCCATGATTTGGGGATGAGTGGCTTTCCAGGACTCATGGCCCCTTGCAGGGCTGACAGTTGGGCTTGCTGGGCCTCTGGACAAAGCCGGACTCCAAGGCCCCATCTGGGGAGCCACAGAGAACTGGTTTGGAGACATGTGGGTGATGGGCAGGGTGCCCTGCAGCCACAGTCCTGCCTGTGACCTTACACATGGGTGTCCATGGAGTGTGGGCATCCACACCTCCTGTACCTGAAGGAGAGTTGAGCAAATTCTTCCTGGGAGGGTGTGACACCTGCCCCCTCACCAGGCCCCGTGGTTTCCCTGTAAGAAAACAGCCATTCAAGGGTTCTTCTGGGCCCCCTCCTACCTAAATAATGGAGCATGCTGAAGACATTTCCAAACAGCCAGGACAATGCTGGGAACACCTTCGGTGATTTATTACCACGGCTGACCGATTTTCGGTGTCTGCCCTTGGGAATTCTGTTGTGGCTCCTGATAAATTCCTTCTGGAGAGAAGACAGGGAGGCGAAGGAGGTGAAAAAGCATTCAGGTTTTCACGAATACACAGCAGCACCCTCACTATGGAAAACATTTAGAAGGGGTTGTCTGTTTTTCATAAGATGCTCCCATGTAACTTTGAGATGGTGGCAGGTGTGTTTTTCCTTTAGGACCGTGATTACTGAACCATGAGTCCAGTAGCAAGTTGGAGATTTCCACGTAGAGATAGGAATGTCCACTGAGGGTGTGGGTTAGCATGGGGGAGCCCGTGAAGGGATGCAGTCCTGGTAGCGCACGCAGCACACTTCACCCCTCACAGTCACTTAGCAAGAGCGAGGCAGGAAGAGGGAGGGTGGCTGGAGGCAGCGGGAGGCAGCTCGGTGCACTGCTGTGTTAGGAGATGGAGGAGGCATTGCACGCTTTCACTGGGGGATGACAAGTTCTTGTTGAACTTGAAGGATATCTGCATGGCTGCTGAGGGACAGCTGACGTCACACTGAGTAACGGATGTAGGTCAGCACTGTCTACGTACAGAGCAAATGTCTGGCAGGAGGTGGGGGACTCAAAGGTAAATGAGACAGAACCTTTGAGGTTTCACGGATCAGCATCGGGAGGATGGATCGGCTTCTGGAGGGTTCCATGACCGATGGTTGGCTTAAACAACACAGATTTATCCTGTCACTATCCTGGAGGCTGGAAGTCCAAGATTAAGGTGTGGGCGGGGCTCGTTCCTCCCAAGGCCTCTCCTTGGCTTGTAGACGTTGTCCCCTCCCTGTGTCCTCCCACAGATGTCCCTCTGTGCCTGTTCTGTGCCCTCATCTCCCCTTCTTATGAGGACACTGGTCATATTGTGTTAGGACTCACCCAAATGACCTCAGTTTAACTTAATTACCTCTTTAAAGACCCAGCCTCCACATACAGTCACATTCTGAGGAGCTGGGGTTTAGATCTCAGCACATGAATGTGGGGGCAATTCCAACCCTCACCCACAACCTCCCATTGGGTTGCAGGCATCCCTACTGCCTGCTTTGTCATTATCAAAGTGGTCCCACCAGCCTGGAGAATGAGCCACGTCCACCCCTTCCTCCCAGCCTGGAGGATGGATCACGTTCACTCTGCCCTTCCAGCATGGAGGTCGTATCACGTGCACTCTGACCTCCCAGCATGGAGGTTGGACCATGTCCACTCTGCCCTCCCAGCATGGAGGATGGACCTCGTGCACCCTGCCCTCCCAGCATGGAGGTCAGACCACGTCCACCCTACCCACCCAGCATGGAGGATGGACCTCGTGCACCCTGCCCTCCAAGCATGGAAGATGAGCCAAGTGCACCCTGACCTCCTGGCTCCTCCATGCCTCCTACCCAGCCACCCTCCTTCTCTCCTGCCTCAGTTCTCAAGGGACAATTACAGGACCTGCCAATGTCAGAAACAGCCTCATCCCCACCTTGGTTCCCTGGGTCCCTCTGGAATTACAGGCCTTGTCTTGGTCCTTCCCTGTACCCCTAGTACCACCCCCTGCCAGCTCCTTTGGTTTCTCTGGCTTCCCTCTCCTCCTTTCTCTGCTCTGGATCTCAGCAAATGCCCTCCATGCCACCTTCCTCCCCTTTCACATGCTGGCCTGGCAAAGGGTTAGTCCCAGATGAACCTCCAGACCTTACCACCAGAGCTGGGTGATATCTCTGCAGAGCAGACATGGCACTTCCAGCCTCTGCCAGAGCCCCCCCCCATTACTCCACTGCCTTCAGGGGTCAGTGTGGACCCTGCTGCCCAGCTGAGGCCCACCTGAGTGTCCCAGTCACAGGGCAGTGCAGAAGGGGAGGAGAGTGCCCAGATAGGAGGCCACTGGGGTCACCTGGGGGCCCATAGAGGCGACCTGGATTAGGGCAGTGATTGAGAAATCCAGTGAGCTGGACAGACTGGAGAGAGATGTGGGAGAGAGAAAAGCATCTGGGAAAGCGCAGGACGGTGAAACACCTTGAGTGTCCTGACACGCGCCGATCATGAAGGCCAGGATGGGACTGGGGCACAGGGAAAACGGGCACTGGCAGGGGCTGCGGGTGGCCCCTTCACACCCCGAAGCCCTTTCAAATCCTGATAATGCTATTGCATCACCGTAAACATCATTATGAAGTTAAAATTACTGTAAACAATATCGTGCTGCTTGTTTTATGCCCAGCGAAAGTCACATTGGGACGTCAGCTTTGGATAACTGGAGAAGTGGTGCTGAGATCAACGCACAGAGCCGCGCTGCACGCGGAGCTGAAACGACCTGCTCCACCACGGTCAATACCGCACAATCATGATCATAAAGTAGAGAGGGAAGGAGCCTCCGGGGTCACCCAGCCCAACCCCTTCATTGAGCGGCTGAGGAAATTGAGTCCCAGTGAAGGGAAGCAGGTGGGCCAAGGTCACCCGGCACTGGGGCGGAGGAGCTGAGAGCAGCCTCCATCTGATTCCCGGGCAGGGCTCACTCCGCGGCAGATGCCCCTTGAACACAATGAACATTTCTCTGTCTTTTCTCCCATTAGCCCCGACTCTGGGTGCTTGGGGAGACCGGGGGGACCATTGCTGTTGCACATATTTATTGAGAGATTGACTTATGACTTGATGCGATTCCCAGCTGCACCTGAGGTCCAGCCCAAGACAGACTCACACAGAGTGGCCTTCACCTCCCACAGGAGGGAGGCCAGGAGCCCTGAGGCTGATCGCAGGGAAACAGCCATAGAATCCCCACGATGTGAAGCGTTGCATGGAAGTGTGTTTTCCATTTGCAAATACTCTGGGTTTATCATGCAATCTGCCCTGGGCAGCTGCCCTTTGAGTATCATTGTGGTGCCCTAAGGAATTCAGGCTTCTCACTGTCAACTTTCTAAAGCCAACCGGCTTTGCGCAGAGCTGGGTGTGTCTAAAATGAGACATAGTGTGGGCTTGTGCATTTAATCCCTATGAGATGAGGCCTCCAGAGCTTAATCAGCTGCATTTCCCTTTGACACACACGCAGGTTGAATTGAATATTGTGACTTTTGTTCGGGGAAGATAGCAGAGGCTGAAGCAACCGTCGGAAGCTGATAATGATTCAAATTGTGCTCTTGTGAAATGAAAGTGGTCTGGAAAAATGAAGGAGGCAGAGAGAGGGCAGGTTGGAGCAGGGGAGGGATTCTCCAGCCCCCACGCCGGCAGGAGGATGGCCTGGTGTAAATAAAAGGCGAACCAGGAGATGCCCCTTTGGAGTCTAAACTGAGCTGATTTTCCTGGTAGCCGAAGCAGGCTGCGGAGCGCCAGTGGGTCCCGCCTCCTGGGAACTGCCGGCTCCTTTCCCCGCTGGATGACACTGATCAAATTGTATCGCAGTGACAACCAACCGAGCCTTGTAGAACCTGCAGCACAGATGATTTATCATCTTAGATTAAACCCCCTTCCTTCCTCTGCATCTTGAGGAGCCGCGTTGCATGGAAACGCGTGGCGCAGTTCTGCAGCTCCCCCCCAGCCGCGATGGCGTTCCAGGCTTCCAGCAAGAAAGGGGCCATCCACAGAAAAGGCAGCCTCAGGGCCTCAGGCCGGGAGCCCACCCGGTGCCTGAGGGTGCAGAGAGATGGAGGCTCCAGGCTGGCAGTGTGGACGGCGGGGCTCAGGTGGAGACCTGCCCGGCGCAGTCACCAAGCGCTTTTGACTCACTCTCCATGGGCTCCCACATGGCACAGTGCCCCTGACCTGGGGAGTGGGGCGTCCCACGTTTGTTTCTCCTTAAGTCTTTAGGTGATTAATATAGAGATCGTGCAGATTTAGTAAAGAACAAACGATGTAGATATGCAGGAAACAAAACAAAAACCAGGAAGACAGCGAGAAACAGCTTTTCCTTCTCTGCACCATCTCAGGTGATGGGGACAGGGAGTGTGGAGGTAGCTGCAGGCTCCCTGACCACACAGCCCAGAGGCCCCCTTCACCATCTCTTTCTCTGCCTAAGGCTGAGGCTGGGCATTTTTTTTTTAGACGGGGTCTCACTCTGTCACCAGGATGGAGTGCAGTGACGTGATCTCGGCTCACTGCAACCTCCAACTCCCTGGTTCAAACGATTCTCCTGCCTCAGCCTCACAAGTAGTTGGGATTACTGGCACACGCCACCACACCCAGCTAATTTTTGTATTTTTAGTAGAGACGGGGTTTCACCATGTTGGCCAGGCTGGTCTCAATCTTCTGACCTTGTGATCCACCTGCCTGGGCCTCCCAAAGTGCTGGGATTACAGGTGTGAGCTACCTTGTCCAGCCTGGGTGTGTGTTTAAGGCCCTCCCTCCACTCCATGGCTGCACAGACGTTGCTCTACAGCAAGACATTCCACAGGGGCCATGGAATGCACAGCTGGGCCTGAGCAGAGGTGGTGAGACCTGCAGCTGACGGGGTCTTTCCTGTGAGAAGGGGATTTCATACTTCAGTGATAAAATTTGGAGCAGGCCGGGCATGGTGGTTCACACTGGTAACCCCAGCTCTTTGGAAGGCTGAGATGGGCAGATTGCTCAAGTCCAGGAGTTCGAGAATAGTCTGGGCAACATGGTGAAACCCCATCTCTCCCCAGAATACAAAAAAAAAGCAGGGTATGGTGGCATGACTATAGTCCCAGCTAATTGGGAGGCTGAAGTGGGAGAATCACTTGAGGCCTGGAGGCGGAGGCTGCAGCGAGCTGAGATCCTGCCACTGCACTCCAGCGTGGGTGACAAAGTGAGACCCTGTCTCAAAAATAAATAAAAATAATAAAAAATTTTTAAAAAACTTGTTGCAAACATAGACAGAGAGCTGAGAGCTGCCTGTGTGTCCTTCATTAGCACTGAACAAGGGAAAGAGAAGCAGACCAAACCCCGAGTGAGTGCAGAAGCAACGTCGAGACAGCTGAATCAGGAGGCACCTGGAGCTGGAGCAGGAGTCTTCCCCAGGCCTGGACTGGCTGGGGCAGGCTTGGATGTCTGTGGTTGACTTCCTTGCACAGGGCTCACACTCACTCTGTGGTGGGGCTGGACTGGCTGGGGCAGGCTTGGATGTCTGTGGTTGACTTCCTTGCACGGGGCTCACACTCACTCTGTGGTGGGGCTGGACTGGCTGGGACAGGGTTGGATGTCTGTGGTTGACTTCCTTGCACGGGGCTCACGGTCACTGTGTGGTGGGGCTGGACTCGCTGGGGCAGGCTTGGATGTCTATGGTTGACTTCCTTGCACAGGGCTCACGGTCACTCTGTGGTGGGGCTGGACTGGCTGGGGCAAGCTTGGATGTCTATGGTTGACTTCCTTGCACAGGGCTCATGGTCACTCTGTGATGGGGCTTCCTCTTCTTGTGCAGAATCCCAGGTGAGATCATCTCCTACAGAGACTGAGCCAGATCTGTGCACCCAGGGAATCCAGCCTCTCAGACACTAGTACTTGGATGAGGAGAAAACGTATTGGATCTAAAGACGGTGCATGAAGCATTTTCAATCCCACAAGGGGGGATGTGGGGGTGGCGGCATCCATGAGGCCTCCTCAGATGCCTGTGCAGCTTCAGCTTCCAGCAATAATGCAGCTTAAGCCACACATGTGCAGATGCTCATCTCTCTTTCACACACACCTGTGCATGGCTTAGGAAATTAAAAAGAGAGGAAACCTCTGGTTTAGCGAGGCTAATAAATTTGGAGCAGGCCAGTCATGGTAGCAATAGGTTACAACCCAGCAGTGTTATATGAATGTGCAGGTTTTCTGACCCAGGGAGACGTGGCCACCCACGAAAGGGGCAGGCACAGAAGGGGGCCCAAGGCGGGAGGGCTGGCAGTGGCAGCGTGTGACCATCACCCGCATGTGTAAGGAGTCACAGGAATGGATGGGCTCACCCAGCCTCCGAATGCTCTACAGCCGTTTAACCCCGAGGAAAATTTGAAAGCACTTCCATCGGTGAAGGACTCAGGACAGTCCCAGAATGCAGAACGTACAATGATGTCATTTGTTATCTGTATTTTGAAGGTTATTTGTGATATGTCATCTGGCAACATTAATACAGGACAAAATAGAGAAAGCAGAGCTGTAAAAAGAAAAGCGATGATTATTTCTCATGGATAGAAGACAGAATCTATGTTTTAAAAAAGAAACATTTGCATGTCACATCATAAAATATCTAAACACACAGAAGAGCTGTAAAAAACACTTGGAAAAACAAATGTAAATCACAGTAAAAACTCTTGGCATACAATGATGACTCAATTAAAATGAAAGCAAATGATGATAACACATTACATGGATCATTCTATAATATATGGGACCAAATATGTAAGTAAATACCTACACATCAATATTGACATACATATAGAGTTTTATACTATATTTTGAAGAAAATGACTTGTCAAACATTGATGGGAAGCTCACAAAAGTTGATACTAGGCCATAAAGAAAATGTCAAGAAATTATCAAAACATATGTTGATCAATGTATCTAAATATAGAGTTTATACTATATATTTTAAGAAAATGACTAGTCAAAGATTGATGGGCATCTCATAAAAGTTGATACTAGGCCATAAAGAAAATGTCAAGAAATTATGAAAACATACGTTGATCAATGTATCTAAATATAGAGTTTTATACTATATATTTGAAGAAAATGAGTAGTCAAACATTGATGGGAAGCTCACAAAAGTTGATGCTAGGCCATAAAGAAAATGTCAAGAAATTATCAAAACATACATTGATCAATGTATCTAACAGTAAAATTAATAAGGAGTTTAGTAACACAATCTCAAAGTTTGTTTTCCATGGAAAGGGTAAAAACTTCAGTAACATTAGTTCAAATAACTGGTCAGGGAAGTGCTGTTGTTTCTGTCACGATTGTGCTTATATGGCTAATAGAGCATTTCCGGATATTTATTCTAACAACATATAAAATGTGATAATTGACCAAAGGTATACTTTAAGGTACATTCACAGCCTTAAGATGAAAAGAAAACAATATGTTAATATCCTGTCAACTGAGAAACTTAGGGAAATAATAGAAAACACTGAATCAATCAGGAGGAAGGGAATAATAAGGTTGAAAGAAGAAATTAATAAATTAGGAAACAGCTGAATTTATAAACATTGATTGTGCTGTGTACTTCAAAAAATAAACATCTGAATGTCCTAGGAACTCAAATCATAAAATGAAATAAAACATGATAATCATATAGATGAGGGTGAAATGTATACATTTCGGCTGTATACAACTGTCAGCATATTCTAATAAATTAGAGAAAAAGTTTGATACGTGTATGCTATTTCCGAAAACAGAAATTATCAAATGGGTTCCAGGAAATGGAATTCCCACAGGGCTCCCTGTGCCCGACTCCCAGGGCAAAGGGGAAGAGAGTTAGGTTCAGAACTCCCTGCCTAGAGGATACTTTGTTGAGAGAGTAGAGAAAATGCCATGTTAAAATTGTTAGCAGGAGGGCTGTGCATGTCTAGGGTAAGCCATTGCCCGGCTCGTGGTGAAGGTCCAACACCTCTCTGTTGAATGAGTTGGGTAAGTTGGTGGATGAGCCATGGTTGGCAGAAGGGACAATGTTTAGAAAAATCTTCACAGTGGATGGATTTGTGTGGGCAGCCAGTCACAGCTCAGGTTAGGAGCCCCTTCCCCGCTGCATGGAACAGAGCTCACCCAGCTGCACCGCACCAGCCCAACTCTCCTCTCTGAGCAGCAGCCAGAATCACAGAGGAAAAAAATGACTTGGACCTTCACTGTCGAGGCTGAGAGCTTTTCTTGACCCCAGAAGGCATCGTGGTGACCAGGAATTGATCAGTTCTGCAAGGAATGGTGTTATGGGTGGGAGGGACTGGAGGTGAGAGAACGGGAAGTAGCTGGGGAGGGGGAGGCAGAGAGCCCTCAGGGAAGCCTCCTCAGGGCAGGGGTCTGACCTGACCCTAAAGTTCTCCCCGAGTTCCACATGACCCCACGCCCAGTCTGCGGGGACCTCGCCCACCCTGAGTTGCAGAGGGGACTCATTTCCAAGGCCTCTTTCTCTTTTCAGCTTCCCTTCTCTCAAGGGGACCTGTCTGTTTGGGCTTCCATCTAAATCTGCACCATTCATGATGCTACATTTGCGTCTCCAGCCATTGCATTTTTATAGTTATTAGTTAATTCTTTCCCTAAAAAATAAAATGGTGAGCTACACGGAGGCAAATGACTGTGTAGTTTTCAGGGTTTCATCCCAGGCTCTCCCGTTTATCCAAGCATTCACCTACTGTTGAATGAATGAGTGAATACCCTCCTTCCATCCTGGCCCTGGTCCAAGGTCAGCCCCAACAGTCTGTCAAGTAGATCATGTTCTTGGGACCTCAGCCCTGGGTGGGGTCTGGAGCCCCCACTCAGCACGTGGGGAGTTTGCTGACTTCCAGATCTGATGTTCTATGACTTTCAATCGGGGTCTGCCAAAAAGTGCTTCACCATGTCCGGAAAGGCACAGACTAGGGCTTAATTGGAATTAGGGGATTATTTTTATGACTTCCTTGAAAAACTATTATCCCCCTGATATCGAGCAAAGCATTGCTGACGTTCAAGCTTTCTTAGAGAAGGCTATAGGTGGCTTGACACATACACCTGATTGCTCGTTACCTGTAGGGTGGATTCCAGGGAGGCCGCCAGTGCGGGCCCCACACGGCCGATGGTCATGGAAGCGCCTCCCTTCCAGCTGGGCATTCTCTAGTCCACCTCACTGCCTGCCGTCCACTGGAGGGCTATTTGATTCCATCTCCTGGGTTGATGGATGCATTTTTGTGCCTTCAAGCTTTAGGGGTTGGGGTCTTTTCATCTTCTCCCATCCTGATCACTCATGAGAAGACCAGACTAAAATTCACTCAGCCACGAAAGAGAGACATTAGCGCCGCTTTGTTTGCCCCACGTCTGCCTGTGGAGTGAGGACGGCCCTGTGGCTGGCTAAACGGTGAATGCTGCCTCCCCAAAGAGCAGAGATGCAGCCCCCATAACCCCCTCCCTCACCTAGTGCCACCTCCCAGGTGCGATGCCACTTGCTCCTGACATGATGTGATGTGAAGGCAGATTTTCCCAAATTGTTATCTCTATTGCAGCTCCTCCAGGAGCACTTCTGCCCGGGGAGGGCTGACACAGGGAGGCTGGGTCTGGGTGATCAATGAGAGACCACCTTCTCTCATTTGTCTTTGTTTCATGTTTTTATTTAATGATAAAGGAAATTGGCCTAATACAGGATGGAGAAGGGAATAGCAGAGTAAGCACGCAGTTCCACCTGTTCTACGCATGGCTCCTCCTGGCTTGAGCAGCTCAATTAGAAAGAGCTCCTTCTGCAGAAACACGGCTGGGAGCCGGGTGATTAATGTTGTACTGGAGAATCGTGACGCAGGCGGCAGGGAGGCAGCCTTGTTAGGAAGAGCTGGAGCTGGGCCGGCTTCCCGCTGGCGCATCTCCCCACACTCCTGAAAGTAGCCTGCCAGCTCCCAGCACCTTCTTGGGGATCCTGCTGGAACCAGAATCTGCTCACTTCCCCTAATCACCCAAGCACTCTTGCTGCATCCTGCTGTCCGCACTCAGCACCGCCATGGATCACAGGGAGTCCTGGCAGTGCTGGGGTTTCTGTTTCAAAGTGGTGAGCTTCTGGAGGCTTCCAGAATAATTATTCTTCAGGCATGGCAGAGGAGCACTTGAAGGGCTGTGTGGCCACACAGGCAGTGCTCGAGACTGAACGAGTGAAAAGCTGGACGCCGACTTTGCTTGGGCACAGTGATGGCGAACCTGCCAAGCCACAGGCGTGTGGACTGAGGCTGAGGGTGTCTGGGGGGGATCAGCATAGGTGATGTTCCCCCAGTTCTCCAGGGCGAGTGGGATGCTCTTTACTGTTGCTCTCGGGGAAAAAGGTAAATAAAACTAGGTTTCTTGATTTGCATAGTAAAAGTCGCTGAGTGTAAAGTTAATGCATTTCTAACCTGCAGGTAATTTCCACTCACTGTGAAGCTTCAGGCCACTGGGTCCTCCCCAGTTCTCTACTCCAGGGTGGGGAGGCCCTATCACCAGTCCTCACCATGAGCATCCAGAGCCTCTTCACTCTCTCACTGTGTCCTGTGGAAGCCACAGTGAGCCTTTATCTATTTGTTTGTTTGTTTATTGAGACAGCGTCTTACTCTGTTGCCCAGGCTAGAGTGCAGTGGCACAATGTAGATCACTGCAGCCTCCACCTCCCAGGCCCAAGGGATCCTCCCACCTCAGCCTCCCGAGTAACTGGGATGACAGACGTGCACCACCATGCTTGGCTAATTTTTATTTTATTCTTTGCAGAGACAGAGACTTGCTATGTTGCCCAAGTCAGTCTCAAACTCCTGGGCTCAAACCATCCTCCCAACTTGGCCTCCCAAAGCACTGGGATTACAGGTGCGAGCCACTGTGCTGGGCAGGAATCCTTTATATAAAGCAATTATGTGGCCCTCTACTCAAAACTCTCCAGCCCCTTCCCTCTTTGTCAGGACCACAGCCAGTTGGGTCTCAGGTCCTGGACGCTGTGCTGCTCTGGTCCCATCGGTCACTGGGCCCCAGCTACATCCTCCTCTGTGGAGCTGGCAGGGTCCTCTCTGGTCACCTTGGTCACTGGGCCCCAGCTATGCCCTCCTCTGTGGAGCCGGCAGGGTCCTCTCTTGTCTCCTCGGTCACCGGGCCCCATCTATGCCCTACTCTGTGGAGCCAGCAGGGTCCTCTCTGCTCCCCTCAGTCACCGGGCCCCAGCTATGCCCTCCACTGAGGAGCCAGCAGGGTCCTCGCTCACTGCTCCTTCAGCTCTGTGCCTTGCAGGACCCCCTGCTCCACGCATCCTCCCCCAGGGCTCTGCCAGTCTTCCTGAGTGACTGCTTTCTGTCTCCTGAAGCCCAGCAGTCCTCCTGAGATGAGATTCTTACATAGACCTGGTCCAGGGGCCACCTGCCAACCTCCATGTGGGGTGGGCATCACTGCCCAGGGGCCTGGGAGAGCTGGGGCCGGCTTTCCCAGTGGGACACAAGCCACAGTCTGGGAAGGCGGCTTCTTGACCAAGGTTGCACCCAGCAAGGCTGCTCCGGAGCCACAACCTTGATTACGAGTCCCAGACGCCAGGCCTGCAGCCTGTTTGCTGATGGTGACTGGAGCACCAGTTTCCAGAGCATGGCTTTGGGTGTGCATCCTTCTCACTGTCAGAAGCTCCACCAGCATGGCCCAGCCTGACCCCCTGTGTGACCTCGCACTGGGGGCTGCGGGATCCAGCACTCTGGCTGTTGTTCTCTCCTGGGGCCCCTCTGTGACCCTTCTCCTCACACAGAGACCACACTGGCAGGGCAATCGGAGGCTCAGTCTCGGGAGGAGTGAGCGGAGCAGCACTCGCCAAAGCACTCTGCGCAGCCGAAGCCTCACTGCCACCCCCAGACAAGGGAGGTTGCCCGGATGCCACGGCGGCTCACGGTTCCCGGCTGAGCCCTCCCCTCTCTCTGAGCACCTTCCCAAGGCCACCCCACCCTCATCCACTTCAGAGTCTCAGCTCCGACCCCGCCTACAGCAGCATGATGTCCCAGCAACACTCTCCAGTCACAGCCCTGCTCCCCATCATATCCCATGGCTCACTCTTGCCTTCCACGCAGAGCGGCAGGGCCTCCTCCAGGCCTCAGTCCCTCTCTGCCACCCGGACTCTGCTCAGACTGAGGCCCCCGGCTCTCAATCCTCTGTCCCTGTGGTGGAACACGGACAGTGGGATCTATCACCTGCCTGCACGTGAGGCCCCTGCCCACCCTGATCTATCCCCTGCCTGCTCGTGAGGCCCCGCCCACCCTGTGTCTTTGCCACTCAAGGTCGGCTTCTTTTCCCCTGGAGTCCAAACTTGGCCATGTCCACTACACACCAGGACACCCCGCTTTGAGGCTTCTTGGCTGGGACATTAACTTTAGAGGAGTGAACGGGAGGATGGGCTTAGAATAGTTTCAGAAACACAGCACAAAGCAAAAAGTCAAGCATAAATGAACATCTGGGTTGAAGGAATGGAGGGAACCTCAGGAAGGCTGGGAGGCTGAGAGGAAGGAGGGGTCCCTCCGTACCCTGCCCTCCCTCCCTATAAAATCAAAGGTCCTTTGGGGACTGAATTCATGGGATTTCCTTTAGAACAAGCAAGGTGAGGGAGGCTGTTTTTGGAGGCTGTTGACTGAGTGAGTGCCTGAATTTAACCCTCACCTGTTTTCCAGTCTCCAGTGAGAGGCGGAGCCAGGAGGACAAGCACCCTCGCCCCTCACCCTCGCCTCATTCTCACAGATCTGTCTCTGGGCTCCTGTGCACTCATTTCCATGTGTTTTATTTATTTCAGTGAAGGGACCCAGGCCTGGATTTGTCTTTTTTTTTTCTTTTTTTTTTTTTTTTTTTTTGAGATGGGGTCTTGCTCTGTTGCCTGGGCTGGAGTGCAGTGGCAAGATCTCAGCTCACTGCAAGCTCCGTCTCCTGGGCTCACGCCATTCTCCTGCCTCAGCCTCCCAAGTAGCTGGTACTACAGGCACCTGCCACCACGCCCGGCTAATTTTTTTGTATTTTTAGTAGAGACGGGGTTCACCATGTTAGCCAGGAAGGTCTCGATCTCCTGACCTTGTGATCCGCCCACCTCGGCCTCCCAAAGTGCTGGGATTACAGGTGTGAGCTACCACTCCCAGCCCTGTCTCCATTTCTTGGAACCTTGAGTTACAAACCCTTTGGGGCACTTCCTGTGTGGGTGTGGGCAGGCTTGGGCTACTGTGACCTTTGTGGAGTGTCCATGTTTAGAATGTGACAGCTCCACCCATCCCGCCCCACAGCTGCTCAGCATCCACAGCTCTGCTCACAGGGCAGTGGCAGCAGGTGCTTCAGGGGACAGAAGTGACCAGAGGGCCCTTCTCTTTCATCCTGTTCCACCTTCTAGTTTGTTGGGACTGGGCTCACAGGTGCCACCTCTGTATCACTGCACTGCAGACCTGGACGGAGGTTAGAGGAGAGGGGCCAGGCACACAGGACAAGCATCCAGACACTCAGGATGGCCGCTGGGAAGAGATGGACCAGACACACAAGGACAAGCATCCAGACACCCAGGATGACTGCTGGTATCCCCTGGAGGAGGTGGGCGGCTCTGGACCGGCCACTCTGTCCATCCTTCCTATGCCTCTTTCTCAGGGCTTGTGCACAGTGCAAAAGAGGTATCACCACAGTCCTCGCCGGGAAAGCCTGAGCTCCATCCCAGGGAGACAGAACTCAGCAGAGAAAGAGGCAGCCCCAGTGCCATCCAAGGGGAGTCCTGAGCACATAGAGGACCCCCAGCCTCTCTAGCAGACAGTCCAACAGCTGGGGAAGAGGAGGAGGCTACAGGGCTGGAGTGTCTACAGTCCTGGAAAGTCCACCTGCTCTAAGTCTCTTCTTCTATCCCCGGGGGAATGTGTCCTGGGAAAAATCATTTTGCATTGATACAATAGGAAGAAGTGTAAATTTACAGAGAGGCTGGGCAAGTGTTATCCGTGGAGCGCACCCTACTAATACTGTCAGGAAGGGTGCTTGGAGGAAGCTGCGTTTCCCAAGGTCTGGCCTCTCTGGCTCAGACAGCAGGGTTCCTGGGGGACGTGTTCACAAGGCAACAGGTGCAGCTGCCTAATTTCCAGCCTGGGCAGGGAAGGGGTTGGCTGCAGAGATGGCACCAGTGCCTGTGACCAGACAGATGGCCTCTGGGCTGGACTCTGCCCTGACATTTCTTTGGTGTGCACAGTTGCAAGACATGGCGTCAAGTTAATGTGCTATTTATAATGCCGTATCATTACCGAGCTATGAGCCAGGGGATGCCTGGACTGAAGGTATGTACCAGGGGACGCCTGGACCAAATACAGCAAGATAAGCAGGGGGTAGCACGGGACCACCAGCGTGGAGAACACACAGCCTCTGCTCTTCTTTGTCCATGCTCTCTCTGTGTGTGCCTGTGTGTAAGCAGCATTCTGGCTTCATTTGCAAGTTAGACCTGGGGGCATTGGTGATAGCTGCAAGGTCTGCTGGCGCGGCTTGACAGTTTGGTTTGATTCTACTCCTTTTTCAATAAAGGCAAAGGAAGATGTCTGTATTCTGGGTTGCCTGTCCTTATCTCCAGGACCACAGGGCAGGCACCATCCATCCGTCCACACTTGAGGGTGAGCAGCCTGCTTTTCCCAGCACCTGCCCCTGTGCATGCTCGTTGGTGTCTCCCAGGGAGGACCATGGCCCACCTGTAACCACACCCCACTCTGCCTATGTGGGGCTGACATCGAGCCCCTCCTGGAGAACCTGTCCACAGCCTGGGCGAGGCCACAGCTCAGAGCTTTCCTTTAATCTGCTAAATGCAGATGAGAAGCTTGCTTTATTGCCAGGGTTGAAAAGATAAATTAAAAGAACCAATCTCAGCATATTAGAGCCCAGGTTTGAGAAGAAAAAGACCTTGTACTTTCTTCAAGTCAGAATCGTTCTGGGCTGTCTGGGGAGTCGGCCACACCCGATGCCCTCAGCCCCCGCCGTGCCGAGTGGCGGCACCATTGGTGCTCACAATCTGCCTCTGCTGTGCCCCCTGAACACCTCTTATCTCCCCAGCCAGCTGGGGCCTCCTCTAGGAGAAGGGCCTGGCTCACACTCTGAGCCCCAGAGAAGCAGAACATCTGTGGCCACACATACCTGTTTCCCTGAACAACAGGGAGGGGTGTTCAGGGGAGCCGGGCTCCTGAGGCTTTCCCTCCACTCAACGCGAAGACAAGTCCTAGCTCAGGTCACGAGGTTCCCACGGAGCCTGAGCCCAGGGCAGGGTAAAGGATGGGCCTGGACAGCCCCAGCACTGCTCCAAGTGAATTCCCGGAAGCAGCTAGGCAGTCACTGCACGTTTGACCTGCAGCTCCGGGCTCACGGAAGGCACCCAACATCCTGCAGGATGAATGACTGTGGATAACTCGGCTGTTACGCCACCTCAGGGGACCCATGTGTCTCCCCTTGCACCTGGGTTGGCTGCTGCAACCACAGGCAAGGCAGCTGCAGGCAGGGTCTCTTTCATCATTCATTGACAGAAACAGGAGCCACCAGAACACCAGAGAGGGACCTGGAGCTGGGGAGAGTGGTCTCCTATCAAATCATGATCGTCATCAGACCCAGGTGTTCCTGGCAATGGGTGGTGAACCCCAAGTCGTGGGTACCCCTGTTCCCATGCTGACTGAGCCAGTGTTGGTAAGGCCAGACTGTCCAAGAGGGGCCCACATACTAGTGGATAATAGAAGGTTCCCCTGGCTTTACTGCACTTGGAATTGAGTCAACGTGAAATGGAGAAGGCTTGTCATGTGGACCTCATGGCCAAGCTCTTCAGCTCCTGACATACTTCATGGAGTGAATGTCAGCAGGAGATGATGGGAGGTTGGGGCTCCAGGGCTTCTCCCTGCCCTTCCTGTGAGGTGGGACGTGGGGGACTCCGCCGGGAAGCCTCATGCCCAGAACCTGGGTGAAGCCCTCGTGCCTCTGGGCCATCTATGTTAGTGAGGCCTCCTTCAGCCGCCAGGGCAGCACGGACCCTGGGACTTGAACAGGGCGAGTGGACACAGATGGCTGTGCTCTCACCATGGGGGAATGAGACCACACAGGGTCCTGCCACAGAAACAGTAATCCCGCCCCACCTGACTTCACTGTCCTTGTCAGGGTGGGTAGCACTCTGCTCGGAGGGAGCCCTGCAATCCCTTCTCCACCTGACCTCACTCTCTCCCTCTCGGGGTGGATACCATGCTGCTCGGAGGGAGGGAGCCCTGCTTTTCCTTCTCCCTGAGTTCGGCGTGCTTTCATCGTTCCCAGACGGAGCCGGGACTATGTGTTGATGCAAACTTCCGGGAAATGCACAATCCACTGACATATTCAAGGGACTGAAGAGTTGGGAGGTCCCGGAGTGGGGGCTTTGCCAGCCTGCTCCACGAGCTCATGGGTCCGGCCCCTCCCGCATCTGCAGAGTCTGAGGTCCATACTCAGATTACCCTGTGGTCCCAGGAGTGTAGCTGATGGTCGATCATTTCCCTTTTAACCCAGGATTCATCAAAGCTCGTGGGTGGCCAAGGGCAGCCATGGGTGGCCGTAGGTTCTCACGTCTCTCTAGGGTCCCCCATCAGTGGTCTATAGGATGGGCCTCACTCAGGAATTGTCTGATTATTTCCGAATGGGTCGATGTGGTTAAGCAGCTCCTGGTAGGAATTCTGCAGAGTGGTGTGTTCACTTCTGACTTCCTGGCATCTGCGGCAGTCCGGACAGATTGTCCCACAGCACAGGGAAGTGGCAGAGCCTCAGGCCCAGCAGTGACCATGATGTCTTCCCCCTGGAGAGGTCTCTTTTCCCTTTGTAATTATGACTCATCTGTAGGGTGACACCGGAGTCCAGGGGAATGACCTCCTTTCTGCCACTTCTCACCTGGGGTCTGCAGCAGCCCCTGATGATCCGTGCACAGCTTGACTCTCCCTCAGAGGCTCACATGTGTGACTGCAGTGCCACTGCATCGTGCATGAATTAACTGGTGTTCTTCTGAAGGGAAGATCTTTTTCTCCCTTCCTGTCTCCTTCTCTGCCTCACTCCCATCATCCTTCTCTGCCTCCCTCCCTCTCTCCCTTCCTTCCTTCTTTTCTAGTTTCCTCTTATTGCTTTCTTTCCTTTTAAAAATGTTCCCAGTTTGGCCGGGCATGGTGGCTCATGCCTGTAATCCCAGCACTTTGGGAGGCCAAGGCAGGCGGATCACTTGAGGTCAGGAGTTCGAGACCACCCTGGCCAACATGGTGAAACCCCATCTCTACTAAAAATACAAAAATTAGCCAGGTGTGGTGGTGGGCTCCTGTAATCTCAGCTGCTCAGGAGGCTGAGGCAGGAGAATCGCTTGAACTCGGAAGGCAGAGGTTGCAGTGAGCTGAGATCGTGCCATTGCATTCCAGCCTGGTGACAGCGACAGTCTGTCTCAAAAAAAAGTTCCCATTTTTATTACACTACACTCGGGTACATTCTCATGTGATCTAACCCATTGCTGTCATATTTTTTTGTTCAAAATGGGCCATATTTGGCCAGTGAGCACCTCCCTCAGGCCGGCTCCTGTGCCATGTGGACAGGGCCCACCTGTCCTTGGACAATTCTCTGCCTTCGGGAACCGAGCACTTCGGCTCACCTTGCTCTTCTTCTGGCCTAAGCCCTGGACTCAGCTGCTTCTCCAAGGAGCCCTCGCTGTGGTGAGCAGGACTGGCATCAATCGGCTGCGATCCTGGCACTCACTGCTTCTGCTCTGCCTGCCTGCTTTAGACCCTTACACTGGACAGATAGGAAAACGTATTTTGTAAAAAGCTCAATTCCAAGATCTCCAACTTCAATCCAACCCACCACAGTCTTCCTAAACTTCTTCACTCTAGAGCAGCATTTACTCAAGGGCTTCCAAGACACAGACTGCTTCTCACTGAAAACTTCACACTCCCCCAGCCCCTGCTGAGATGGGCCTTATCTCTGCCCTCAGGGAGGCCTCTGTAGTTCACGGTATCTTGAAGATGAGGTGGGATCCTCTAACTTATGGTTGTCTGGAAATGTCACTTTATCTAAGCACAGGGACGCCCTCATTTTTATCCTTTTCATATCACTTTGACCATGTTTTGTTCACAACTCCCTCATGTAACACAGACTGCAGATGCACTGGTGAGCTCTGATGGAGGGAGGGCACACAGAAATGACTTCATAGAGGACAGGCCTTCTGGGGAATGTGTACCCATGAGTCACACAGGCATCAGAGGCCCCACCTGGACACCCCAAACCAAGCCTTAAACAAGCCTGTGAATGAGAGAGCTCCGCCGTAGCACCAGACCCGGCTCCCACTGCCTGCATCTGCTCTTCCCAGAGTCCAAGCTCGAGACCCAGGGGCTGGACAATCAGAAATCCATGGATTGATGAATGAGGGCAGCATCATTCTGTTTTGATTGATAACCAGATTGGAAGATTCTTCCAGGAGACACACCTGGTACTGCAGCTACATTCCCTCCACATCCGGGACATCCCAAGGATGATGTAACTCTGATGGTTTGAGGTGCCCACCTTTGTTCTTGTTAATGTGAGAATCTGGTAGCAACCTAATTTGAAGAATTTAATCGAGACCGTCTCTTTGCTTTCTGCCTAGCCCTGTAGGCCCTGACAGCTTCTTATGTTTTCCCCTCTCTGACTCCAGCACATTATGCTGTGCTGAGTCAACCTAGATGTCTTTGATTTCTGATAAATGCCACTGGGTAGAAGTTCTGATTTCTACTGAAGGATGCACCTCATTATCTCCATGACTCACATATTTCCTTGGTAAGTCCTGTCCACAGGCCACAGCAGCCCCGTCAGCATCCTTAGAACCTCGTCCCTTGATGGGTCCTGTAGGATGCATGGCTTTGCATGGCTGGAAGGAGCCACTGAGTGTCTGAGGAGTGCCTCCAGAGCAGCAGGAAACAGAGGGCTTGCTCCATCATCCATGTGCTGGCCATTCCCCATGATGCTCAGCCCTGAGCCAATATCCCATGGTTAAACAAAGGGCTGGGAGCTGGAGAATCTCACATGTGAGGCTGCATGGGAAGAACCCAGGTCTCTGGGCAGCTGTGGTTGCAGGTACCTGTCATGCGGGGAGAAGCTCGGGTCTGAGGTCAATGCACAGGATCTCAGAACTCAAAGAGGTATGATATGGTGTGGCTGTGTCCCCACCCAAATCTCATCTTGGGTTGTAGCTCCCATAATCCCCACGTGTTGTGGGAGGGACCTGGTGGGAGGTGAGTGAATCACAGGAACAGTTTTGGAGGGACCCAGTGGAAGGTGAGTGAATCACAGGAACAGGTTTGGAGGGACCTGGAGGGAGGTGAGTGAATCACGGGAAGGGATTTGGAGGGACCAAGTGGGAGGAGGGTGAATCATGGGAATGGGTTTGGAGGGACCAAGTGGGAGGTTAGTGAATCACAGGAAGGGGTTTGGAGGGACCTGGAGGGAGGTGAGTGAATCATGGGAAGGGGTTTGGAGGGACCCAGTGGGAGGTGAGTGAATCACAGGAACAGGTTTTCCCATGCTGTTCTCATGATAGTGAATAAGTCTCACGAGATCTGATGGTGATCAGAGATCACGAGAGCCCCTGCACGGCTCTCTTGCCTGCCACCATGTAAGACATGCCTTTGCTCCTCCTTCGCCTTCTGCCATGATTGTGAGGCCTCCCCAGACATGTGGAACTGTGAGTCCATGAAACCTCTTTCCTTCATAAATTACTCGATCTCAGGTATGTCTTTATTAGTGGCATGAGAACAGACTAAAACAGGGTATATCATCATTTTTAATTTGCTCTCCACTTGATTATAATAGACCAATAAAAAATGTGTATTTAAGGTATACAATGTGATTTTTGGTATATGCACACATTGTGTAGCGACTGCCACCACCAGGCTGAGTCACACTCTTGTCACCTCCAGAGCTCTTTCACAGCTGTGTGGGGGATGCTAGGCATCTATGCTTGGCACATTTCAAGTGTCCAATACATTATTATCAGCTACGGCCACCCTGCTGTCCCTTAGAACCCCATATTGTGTTCATGCTGAATAACCGAAATGTTGCACCCTTCAAACCATATTTCCCTTTTTCCCACCTCCAGCCCCTGGGAACAGCCATTCTCTTCTCTGCTTCTAGGAACCTGACTTTTATTAATTCCTCAATAAGTGAAATCATGCAACATTTTTCTTTCTGTGTCTGGCTTATTTTCCTTTATCTTAACATCCTCCAGATTATTCATGTTCTCTCAAATGCCAGGGTTTCCTTCTGTTTTAAGACTGAATAGTATTCCCGTGCATGTGTACACGCATGTATGTCCACACACCCACTGTGTACAGAGTTGCAGTCGCAGTAGCAGCACTGGTAGTCACAGCTGCAGTGACAGCATCTGCTTTATGCTGGCCAGGTGGCATCTGACAGTGGCAGCCATGATCATGATGATTACACTGCAGCAGTGATGCCATTCATAGCAGTCATCGTGATCATCACATGATGGCCAGAGTGAGCATGACGGCTGCCCTTTCCAAACCCTCCCGTGTGGCTGGTGTCATCCTCACTGACTGCACATAAGGACACACAGAACTTCTGTGACTGGCCTGGGGCCACATCGGAGGGTGTGGCTGGGGTCATGGCTGAGGCAGGAGGAGCTGCCATGTGTGAGAGGACAAGCCAGAACCAGCCTCCCAGTTACCCTGGGCTCCTCCCTCTTCCACCCACAGCCAGGGACAGCTGACTCCACTGCTCAGCCCTGAGGCTTCCAAGAACCTGTCCTTTGCACACCATATCGTGAGAGTCACCTTCCAACCATCTGAGCTCCACTGATGACCCATACCAGACAGTGATGGACACAGGGCCCATGTATTCAGTCAAACATTACTTTGGATATTTCTGTGAAGGTTTGTTGTATATGGTTAACTCTTAAATCCATGGACTGGGTAAAGCAGATGACCTCCTTAATGTGGGTGGGCCTTGCCCAATCAGTTGAAGGATTTAGAGGAAAAGACAGACCTCCCTGAGAAAGAAGGAATTCTGCCAGCAAAGCCTTGGGACCCCAAATGTGCATCTCCCTGGGTTTCCATGTGAACAAATCTCTTTCCCCCACACATGTGAGTGCACACGCACACACACACACACAAATGCACACACACACACACCCCTATGCACACGTGTTGTTGATTCTGCTTCTCTGGGGAACCCTCAATAACACACAATCTCACCTCTGTGAGAAGAAGGCTCCCAGGGAATGTCACAGAAACACTGGGTCATGGTCATAAAAATTCAACTCCTTGAGTCAAAGAATGGAACCCAGGACCAGTGGACATGTTTCCAAACAAGGCTCAAAGATGGTTACTTTCTACTCAGCCCTGAGTGATCCAGGCTCTTCCTCACCCTCGACAACTGTTAGAATACCATGGAAGCCTCCCCTGCTAAAGAGGTGTAGACACACAAAGCACAGTGCAGAGACACTCACAAACCACCTGGCCAGGGCAGAGGCTGGACTGGGACCACCATGTGATCCCTCAACCCTGGCCCAACCTTGTATCCCCCAGCCTTGGGGAATCAGCTGCTCCCAGCTCATGACTCTGTGTGTGGCCACACTTTGCTCACTGCAAAATCCTGGACCTGCCTTTGACCCTGGGAAAGCTCTGCTATCTGCTTCAGAGAGTCCAAGGGTCCTCCAGGACCTGTTTACTGTGTCTCACAGTGCTCAGCAATGCTGTTCATTGTTTTCCTGACCACTCCCCACACTGAACTAAGAGTCCCTTGAGCCCAGCAAGCATGGCTACACAGAGAAGCTTAGAGAAGAGAAGGATGGATGGGTGGGTGGATAGTGAAAGGATGAATGCATGGATAAATGGCAGATAGATGAATAGATGGAATGGTGGATGGTGGATGGATGGAAGGCTGAGTGGACAGATGATGAGTGGATGGATGGGTGAGTGAGTAAAATGATGGATGAATAGGTAGATGAACGGATGGATGGATAGATGAATGGTAGATGGATGGATGGATGGATGGATGGATGGTGAATGGATGGAGGGGTGGATCATGGATAGATCAATGGTGGGTGGACGAATGGTGGAAAGATGGATGGGCAATAAGTGGATGGATGGGTGAATGGATCGGTGGATGGGTGCCTCCCAGAGGCACCGTCTGTGGATACAGACACACTGGGATTCGGCTTCAACAAGTGAATTTGGGGAGACAGAATTCAGTCCATAGCATTCAAAGAGGCTTTGTTCAGTGCAGAAGCCATCCAAGTTTTCTGGTGACAAGTGAGTCCTAGAGCCTAGAGGCTGCTCCTCACCCTCTGCTCCTCTGGGAAGAACCCACCTTAATCAGAGTTATCTCTGGGTGCCCTGCCTCTCCGTTTGAGGAAAAGCTGGGATTCCCCTGGGTGTTCTAACCAAGAATGCAACGAAAGCACTGTGCGCTGTGAGCAGAGAAGTGAGGTGACTCGGGGCAAACACGTCCACGGTGGGACGTGTCTGATGCGACTCGCTGGGGACGCGCCTCTCCCTGGGGACAGAGGTTGGAGGCTGTTAGCGGAGGATGGTGCTTCCAGGAGGGCTTCCTCATCCTGAAACTGGCCCTCCACCTCTGCACAGCAGCTCTGTGGGGATTTATAAATCCAGCTTTGAGTCTTCACTTGGAGTGAATCTGAGAACTGTTAGCATCTCTGATTTTGTTGCTTGATGCCAGGAACTAACACTGACCTGAGCAATCCTTTTTTCAAAGAGATCCTTTGGGGCATTGGCTCCAAGGGGCGTTTCTCTGCCTGCAGCTTCTCTTCTTTTAATCTGTTCTCTGCTGTAGAAGACAAAGCAAGGGAGAGCTGCTTTGCTAACGTTGGAGTTGGCAGTGGAACAGCTGGGCAAGAGCTGGGTCTTGGATGCCTCTGGCACATCCATGGTGGTTGACCTGGCCAGCTGTTGCTCGGTCCCGTCAAGTGGGGTGTCAGTGCCACATTGTTGGCATTCGAGATGGGACACATGCCTCTCACTGCAGACACTTGCCGATGTGCACAAAGAAAGGGCGCCGGAATGCTCCTGTGTCTCCCTGAGCCCCTCACCATGGAGAATCCTAACCAGGCTCTGACGGCTCCATGCTAGGGCTCCATGAGGTGTCCCCCAAATTACTGGCTGAGCAATGCCCCCAAAAGCAAGACTGCAAAGAGATAAGGAGGAAAAGCGAAGTGAGAAATGGAGGGGGCAGAAAACCCAAATAAGGGAAGCAGACATGAAGGCTCGGCAGGGACCATGGCCCCATGGGGTGCAGGAGATAAATAACTTGGTGCAAACAAACAGGATGGTGCGTCATCCCGACAGCATGCCTCCCACACGGCAGCGTCCACCCTGTCCTCTAGCAATTCCAGTTCCTTCTGCGGCAGGCGCCGGAGGATGCTTCTGGCTGCCTGGAGGCACCATGGCTCTCCCACTCCATAGGGTAACACCCAGCCAGTTAGCTCATCACAAAGCCTCTGCCCACTTCCTGCCTTACCACCCTCGCCTCATACCACATGTACAGCATGGAGTTGTGCCACCATGGAGCAAGCAGAACTGTCACACTCGGCTTTCACAGGGCCAGGGTGTCCTCAGCCCCATCCTGCCCCCAGTGTCCTCAGACCAGTGGGCTCCTCTGCACCCCTCAAGGCCCCTTCCCACCTGCCTGCCCCGAAAAGTCCTCTGCACCTCCCCCATGGGGCCCCCCAGTACTTGCTGCTGTGTTTCCCAGCCCTGTGCACAAATCAGCCCTGAGCTTTCCATGGGAGGTGCGGCCCCCAGGGCCAATGGGAGCTCCAGGATGTCCCTGATGGCTGACGCTCTCCTCTGGGTCACTGAGGGGACAAATGCTGGCCTGGGGGTTGGCAGAGCAGAGCCATTGTCCTGCTTTGCTGCTGGGCTGCTTGGAGCACTGTGTCCCTTCCCCTCCTAGACTTCAGCATCCACATGGGTCAGACAAGGTTGGGCCAAGGCCCCTTCACTGTCCTGTAGGATGCTACTGGATCTACAGCTTCCACTTCCACGCCTGCCATCCTCCGGGGCTTCCTCCACTTTCTGTGAGTGTCGTGCAGTGGGTGGGGACCCCAGTGACCCCGCAGGCCAGTCCCCATTTGTGGTCTGTCAGCTGGCAGATGGAGCAGTGGTGAGAATAATGGCTCCATTACCCAAAATAATCACCGTCTTCTCCTTTATACTTGACGGAAGACCCTCCTGGCATGACTTCCGTATCCACCCTGCTCACTCCTTTCAATAATCCGCCGGGTGGGAGTTGTCACCTACGCTTTGTGGAAGAGAAAGCAAAGGCCAAACGAACGAGAGCTCTTGCCAGGGTCTTCGCTCGGCCCCCGGGAACCTCCTTACGGCTGCTTCCCTCCTTTGAGTAATCTTTCCCCAACTGACATAACGAGTGTCTTCTGCTTCCTCCGCCTCCCACCCCTCAGTTTGTTCTGTGCCTCTGCAGTCCTTGCTGTCGAAAATTCTTTGAAACACAGATGTGCCGACATGGCTCTTATGGCCTCTGCTTGGGGGCACACCCCTTGGTTTCAGGAGACCCGGCTGTATCCTTCTTAAGGGCTGCTCAGCTCCTCAGCCCTTGCCGGCCCTAAGAGGGCACTTAGTTGCTGTTTGTTGAATGAATAAGTGAGAGATATATGGATAAGCATCCTGCAGCTGTGAGGGTGGGGCCTGGACTTGCACATGGAGAACCCCCTTGGTCACCTGCCCTGTCCCCAGGGTGATGTGGTTAGCGAGGGAGAGCACGTGGCACCCAGGGGCTCTCAATTGTGAGCTCAAGCTCAGGGCAGGTGCTGTTCGGAGAGTTCACAGGTGAGTCAGAGGCAGTCAAACAGGAATGTGAATGAAGACGGTTCAGGGGCTCCTTCCACATCCAGGGGATCAAAGCCAGTGGCAGGGCCGGTAGGAGGGCCGAGTGTGGGCCTTGGCATCCTCACCCCTGTTCTCTGCTGCACTCCTGGCTCTGACTCACAGGGGTGTGGGGGGAGGTTGGCACAGATGATGGGGGAAAACAGAATTAGGCTTGTTTTGCCCCAGACTGCTCTGGATTCGAATCCATCCAGTAATGATGTTGCCCCTGTGTGATCCTCAGGGTTTGGCTGAGGTGTCTTCCTGGGCCTCATCCCTGGCAGATGCACGGCCTGCGTGGGGCTTGTGAGTTCACCCAGATGAGGGTGGAGCTGTGTGGGTGATTCCAAGGTATTGACAACTTGTGAAGTCCTAACCCCAGGGCACAAATGGCATTCGCCTCGTCTGTGTCCTGCTGACCCTGACGAAAGCCACTGCCAAGTCATTGATCACTGTTGACCAGCTCCTGGGCCCATGTGTGGGCTGCTGGAGCTACAGAGAAGATTCCCTGATGATGAAGAAGCCATCGGCTGAGGGGCCGTGGCTTCCTGCCCACATTAAGTAGTGTGGGAAGTGCAAGCTGCCCGGACATCCCATGTGCATGGGGTCCAGTTGGAGTTGTAATCACACATGCTGCCCCCGGGCCTGGATGCCAGTGGGGAAGAGCTGCCGGGAGTCCAGCTTCCCAGACCAGTCCTGTGGACAACGGTCCCTCCTGATCCCTGAGCCTGCATCTCAGGTGGTGCTTCTGCCTCGGCCTTCATTCATGGAGTCCAAAAATGGCCAGAGAGCCTGGGGTGCCAGAGCTGACAAGACAGGAACACCACCCTCAGGAGCTGTGTGGCAGCGGGATGGGGCCAGCCACGAAAAAGCCAGCACAGGAGCTGCAGCATGGATGAGGGAGTGGCGAGGCCTGGAGCAATGGGCAGTGTCCCATGTCCACTCGCTGGGCAGTGGGACCCAGATTCCTGGTTCAACACCAGTGCAGAGGCCGCAATGAAGGCATTTCTTGGACAAACATTTAAATCAGCCGACTTTGAGTGGAGCAGTTCAGTCCCCATGACATGGGTGGGCTGCCACCAATCCGTTGAGGGGTTTAAGACAAAAGGCTGGGGTGCCCCAGGAGGAGGGAATACTGGTTCCAGGTGGCCTCAGACTTGGGCAGCAGCATCAACCCTTTATCCATCCTGCCAGCTTGGCCTGCAGACTGTGGAATTGCCAGTCCCCACCGTCACATGAGTCAATTTCTTAAAATCTCTCTCTTTCTCTCCATATATGGATATACGCGGAGAGGGAGACAGCCCCTTTTTCCCAGAAATTATCATATATATATGTATGTATAAGATGTACTAATAGGCTTTACATCTATATGTAAATACATATATCCATGTACATATGTATACATTCACATATATGCATACATATATGCATACATTCACATATATGCATACATATATGCATACATTCACATATATGCATACATTTATAGACATGTATACATTTACAGACATGTATACATTTACATATATATGTAAAGCCTATTTGTACATCTTACACATATATATGTATATTGTATACCTGTGCATGGGTGTGCGTGTACTTGTGTGAGTGTGTGTGTGTATGAAAAGCCTATTTGTACATTGTATACATATATGTATATTTGTATATTGGTGTGTGCAAGTGTGTGTACACGTGTGAGTATGTGTGTGTGTGTGTGTATCTGACTCTCTGGAGAACCCTGATAAACACAAGGACTTTGGACAAAAGTAAATAAATCAGGGAAGTGGTATGTGGGGTCAGGAGGGAGGTTAAACCCAGTGAGGGCAGAGAACCAACAACTGCATTTGCAGCACAGGCATCACTGAAGGCCTTGGCAAGCCCCATTTCCTTAGAGAGATGCCGGCTGGGCAGTGTGAGTCAGGAGGAGGTGGAGACTGGAAAAGGCTACTGACTATAGGCCCATTTCTGGGCATTTTTAACGTGGTGGGGAAACAGAGGCAGGGAGGTGGGTTGAGATGGACCTGGGATCCACAGGGGCTGGAGGACCTGGGACAGGCTCAGGGGGTTTGTGAGCAGTGGGCGTGCAGAGGCAGCTTTGCCCAGCCTGAGGTCCAGGAGGTGACTGGAAGGAGCTCAGCCACTGTGCCCGCTTGATGGATGCATGTCTGAGGAGAGGCCATTCTTGGAGCTGGAAGAACTGGGGGGCCTGTGTGCTGTGGCCGGGCAATCCCCCTACTCTGGTCAACCCCAGCTAGGCTCCAGGTAATCCCACGTGTGCAGGGGGAGCCTAGGGTTTTGGGATGTGCGGAGCACTCCCCTAGGTCTCGCTGCAGGCACGACCCCGTGGCTCCATGGATAGGACCTTTAGGGTGGTGAGCCAAGGTGGGAGCCCAGGACCATGCTTAGGTCTTCCTGCAGCTGCACGTCACTGGCTGTCTCACACACCTCCTGTGTGCAGCTGGCTCCAGCTCCTGATGGCTCACTCAGCCTCCCATTCCAGAGGTGGATCTGCTTCTTGGCTGGGGCAGGCATTGGCAGAAAGGGGGTGTGAGGAAGAAGACAGTTCCCTCAAAACCAGCAGGGGGCATGGGGGGACGGCGGCCTCCACTATGCTCAGGGTCTGGTCATGGGTTGGGAGGACAACTCTGCAGCCCAGGGACAACACAGGCGGGGCCAGGGCACCCCCAGGGACACAGCTGGGACGGAAATTCCTTTTAGAGGGTCCACAGCATCTCCAGTTGCATCTCCGTGACTCAGGGACTCAGGCTCGATGTCAGGAATGAGGACCACAGTGGGGTAACCCCGTGAGCAGACCTCCCAGGGTTAGGACAGGCACTGCTTGTGCCCTCCAGGAAACGTGGGGCAGGGCTGGGGCCTGGGTGGCTTTGCTGGAACCACAGAGGCTCCCAGGCAGTGTATCCCTGCCCTGCCCCCAGGCTGGACATGGTCCAGGACACAGTTCCCACCCCTGAGCCCCCAAAAATGCTTCAACCAGCAGCAAAGACCACAAAGAGAATCACAGGATGCTTCCCTCGTTCATAACAGGGTCAAGGACAGGAGTTCCAGAGACAGGAGGCCACACAGTGCTTCTGATGAGGGCCCGACCTCCGGGGGGACAGAAGAGCCAGGGATGGTGGCTTCCCGGAGAGAGTGGGAAACTGGGCTGTGCAGGGCTCACCTCCACAAATTCCAAAGCCACAGGCAGGGAGCCAGGGTGGGTAGCACCTGCCATGGCCACGGGGCTGCCGAGGGCCTGGCAGGAGGAGTTAATAGACCGCGGTGCCCCTGATGTTGTCGAGCTAATGGATGGAAACACTTAGACCGTGGGCATTAAACAAACTCATAAAACCCCCAAACCAAAAGCCATGCTGAGCTTCCAAAGTGACTCGAACAAATAGCAAATACAAGTCTAAAAATATTGAAAAGCTTTTAAGATGATTGCTCCAGAGGCCCCATTGGGCTGCTCCAGCTCTCTATAAAGACATTATGCCTTTTTTTTTTGACATCATGGTTTTCATAAGAAAACATTTGGCAATATTTCCCCCCACTGAGCTTATCATTTTAGGTCACTTTTGGAATGGAAGGTTGATTTTTAGATAACTTACGAAACAGCTGAGGGATGAGACGTCCTTTTCATAACGTGGCCACACCCAGCACCTGCAGGGGGGTGCCCAGTTTGTCAGTGACCGCTCAGTTCCTGTCTTCCCATTAACCCTTAGCAGGCAGCCACCCCCTTGCCCACAGTGCACAGAGGCAGGAGACCAGGCGTTCTAGGCAGGTGCGCTGTGGCTGCTCCCACCATGAGCAATTCTGACGCTGTCCCTGTGTGGCCTCACCATGTGGCCTGCTCCATCCCCTGTGGGGAGTCCAGCAGGAGCTGCTCACTGACTAGGGAACCAGCCAGTGTCTCGGGCCCACAGAGGATTCAGGGGCCAGTCTGCCAAAGGAGCTTGGAGGATGCCAGCCAGGGTGAGTTCTCAGAAACCCTGGGCCCAGCGGGGAGCTGGGTCCCCCTGACCCCTGAGAAGATGTCAGTCAGCTATGGGAAAACTCAGCAGGACTGAGGAGTTAACTCTGAGGATTAGTCCCCAGGGGCCCTCCCGAGGCTGGGATCCAGAGAGCCGGACTCTTTCTGGGCTTGACAGGTAAGCGTCCACTGTCCTTAGGGCCAGTCCTCATCCGTGAGTCCTGGAGGCCAGGTAGTGCAGGATGAAGGCTGCCTGTGTCCCTGGCTGAGCAGGTGGGCCCCCCCCCCCAGTTCCCCCATGTCGGTTCTGTGGATGCTGACCAGCTTCTCCAGTGGTCAGGTTGAGATGGGCGTCGTCCATGCTGTGATGTCCAGGGCTTGGGATCATCCCAGGGAAGTTGGTGCGTGAAGGAAGGGCCGGTTGCTCTCCGAGGGCTCCTGATTCAAAGGTGCAGAGACTGAGCTTGGATAAGCATCTCATGGAGGCTACAGAACCCCAGCAGGCTGCGGAGAGTCCACATGGGCCTGAGAGGGGAGAACTCAGCCATGGGCACCATGGGCACCATGGGCAAGAGCCTCTGCACCCATCTGGGCCTGGATGGAGCTTGCACTGGCCTCACTGTGGGGTTCTGGCTTTGTCGGCTTCCTGACACACAGGCCGTGGACTCCGCGTGATGTCACACAGCATCAGCATAGGGCTGGGATTCTGAGTGATGTCACATAGTATCTGCACGGGGCTGGGATTCTGAGTTGGTTGATGTTTGCCGGTTCCTTGGCATCCCCAGGGAACTCGACCCCTCAGAATCAGGGAGGGCCAGACTGTCCCGGCCATCCAGCCTATGCACCAGGCATGGTGGGTGCAGGTGCATCTTCTCCCACTCCGTCCAGGTCTAGTGGCTTCCAGTTCTCCAGGGCAGCCTCAATTCACGACCTTGGGGAGCTTCACTCCTCTCTGATGGTGGCAATCCCTTCACCATGGTATGATAAAGCCACGTTCATTAAACACCATTCACTCTGGCCTTGGTGGAAAATCTACCTGTGCTCTCCTGGTGAATTCCTTAATGACCAGGCAGTGCCTACACCACTCAGACCCATTCATTTGGTGGGGCTTGGGGCTGCTAGTGCATGAATCTTGGAGGTGAAAGATGAGATTGTTCACTCAATGGTGCCCCTTCTCTATCTCACAGAAACATTTTCTCACCCATCGAAACTCATCGCCCAAGATGCTGAGGTAGAAGCTTTATTTTTCAATCTCTTTTACATTCAATGATTCTATTTATTTGTAAGAGGAGTAAGCACACAACTCCAACCGTGGAGAAAGTCAGACTGATTAAACAGGTGTACCAAACATGTAAATGTTTTTGAAGAAGGAAGGGGCAACTCTGGTGAGCCCCACAGAGGTGCACAGGACTGTTATGAGCCAGCAGTGTCCAGTCCATCACTGAGGGCACAGAGCAGGTCCCCACCTCCCTCTGCCATGGCTGCAGCTGGGGTCCTTCTTGTGCCAGCCCCAAGCCCCCCCACTATGGCCTTCATACCATGCTGATGTGTGTGTGATGTTCATCAAAGGGCTGACAAACAGGAGGGGCTCTTCCCACCCCTGCTGCTTGTGTGTGTTTGTGGGGGGATGAGAGTGCTTGGGAATTTCCTGCCATAATAGTCCTCACTTTGCAGGCTCTGGTAATAAATGCTCTCACACTTAGAAGACCGATCAACTCAACAGTTGAAGTTATTTGATGGTTTTGCTGGTTCAGCTGGCTGTCATTCCAGGCACAGGTTGGAGCATCTAGACCACACCCGTGTTCACATGCACATCAGCAGGGCTTGACTTTCTCCACTTCCTGATACACTCGGCTAGTTTCACAGTCAAGCAGAAGTGCATTTTGGAAGGAGGATGAGCCTGATGAATTTTCACAGCAAGGCACACAGGCTCATCTTCCTTAAGGTTCAACTGTATCATGAAAGAAAGCATTCACTTCATTCATAAAATGTATTTTCAGAGACTCAGGGGTAGCCTGAATTTCAAATACTCCTTCCAGCATGTGAGGACAAGGACAGAAGGCACAGTACATGAACCAGATCTTGAGCCCTCACCAGGCACCCAATCTGCCATGGCCTTTATCTTGGACTTGCAGCCTCTGGAACTGGGAGTCATTAATTTCTGTTATTTATGAGCCTCCAGTCTAGGGCCCTTTGGTGTAGCTGCCCAAATGAACTAAGGCAGAGACCTTATGTAGGGAAGATGTGTTCTGTCTCCCCATCAATTTATGCATCCAATTCTTGCATTGGATCAAATCAATGCCCCGTACTTGAGTCTGTATTGATACATTGGATCAATGGATGGCTCATTGACTTGACCATTTCTACACTGTATTCCTTTGTCAAGACAAACCAAGCCACTCCTTCCTTCAACACCATGTTTAGGGATTGCCTCAGCCAAATATCAAATTTTATTGTTCACAAGTTCCACCTTCCACAAAATACTAGGACACAAACACAGTTCAGCCAAGTTCTTTGCCATCGTATAATAAGGAAGGCCGTCCTTCCACTGTCTGGTAATGTGTTTCTCACTCCCACGGGCACCTCGCCAGAATGGTCTTTATGATCCCCATTTCTGCAGCCATTCTCCTCAGGGTTACTTAGATGCTGTCTAAGAAAGAGGGGTTTCCTCCACGCCCTCCTTTCTTCTTTCTGAGCCCTCACCAGGATGGCCTTTGAAAGTTCATTCATGCCAACATAGACTTTTTATTACATGCACTTCCAGACTCTTCCGCCTCTACCCGTCACCCAGTTCTAAAGCCACATCCACATTTTTAGGTACCTATTGGAGCAGCATCCCCCTCTCAATACCAATTTCTCTCTTGGTCTGTTTGGGTGACTGTGACAAAATACCATAGACTGAGTGGCTTATAAACAACAGATATTTATGTTTCACAGTTTTGAAGGTTGAGACATCCAAGACCCAGTTGCTGGCAGAATCTGGAGACAGCCTCCTTCTGTCTGTGTTCTCATGAGGTGGAAGGGGAAGGGGTCTCTCTGGTCTCTTTCATAAGGGCAGTAACCCACCGGTGAGGCTCCCTCTCATGACCAAACCACCTCCCAAAGGCCCCACCTCCTAATACCATCACCTTAGGATGAGTATTTCTAAGTAGAAATTTTGGGGAGACACAAAAACATTCAGTCCACAGCAAATTTGAAATAATATATGGAGCTTCTTCTCACTCCAGGTAATGAAGCTTAGTTTCTCTTCTCTACGTATGAGCTGGACTTCCTGAGTTAACTTCCAACAAATAGAGCATAATCCAACAAATAGATCATCATTTAACAAATAGAGCATAATCCAGGAAAAAATAATTACCACGGAGATGCCTTCACCAGGGGCAAAGGTCACGTCTCCTGTTTTGAGTGGCGAGGAGGCAGCAGGATGAGCCGGACACTTTAGCTCTATTGTCTGTCTCCCCAAACACTGAACTCCAGTACAGTCACAGGAAAAATAGGTGCCCCAGTGGAGAGACATTTTGGAGTTACAGTATTCCTCACGATTGTTAACTTACTAAAAAAAATTTTAGAAAGAAGCAATTAAAGCCTGAAGAAACTAAGGAGACAAATAAAAGTTATCCAGTCTCCTGCACAGGGTCCTGGAACAGGAAACCATGCATTCATGCAAAAACTGCTGATATCAGAGTAAGGCATGGGGTTTCTTTGACAGCAATTTACCAATGTAAATTTTTCAATTATGACAAATGTATCCCATGATTATGTAAAGCATTAGCGCGGGATAGTGGGTAAAAGTATTCAGAAACTGTCTGTACTATCTTTACAACTTTTCTATACATCTAAAATTACCTTAAAGTCCATTTTATATTTTAAAAGGAATCCTGGAGATGTATGAAAAAGCGGTTGCTTTTCACAAGTATATCATGCTTAGCAGAAGCCATCAGACATAAAGAGAGCAAATATTGCATTTTTATTTAACTGGAATAAATACATTTAACATAAGGTGCTAGAAATTGCATCAGTGCTTATGTGGAGTGGAGACAAGACTTGACTGGGAGGTAGCAAGAGGGAATTTCTAAGAGAGACGGAAATGTTCTGTATTTTGATTGGGTGGACACTACCTGGGGACTGAACTTTAACAAAACTCACTGAAGTGTACAGTTAAAATTGGTGCATTTCATTCTACGTTAGTGAGACCTTGATAAGTTTAATTTAACAATGTAAAGCATATATTATGACCAACTGGAATTTATTCCAGGGAAGGAAGTGTGAGTTAACATTCAAAAAAAAAAAAATCAAAGTAATACATCATAGTAACAGAAGGTGTGAAGAAAAATCTCATGATTATCTTGATGGAAGCAGAAACAAATACTGATAAAATTCAACCCTTATTCATGACTTTACAAAATAAACACACTTGGAACAAAAAAGAAATTCTTTAATCTGGTAAAAAAACATCTACAGAAAATTCCAAAACAAACATCATGAGTGGTGAAATATTGCAAAATTGTCCCTGGAGTCTGCACTAAAAGGACAGCCATGGTCACCACACCTCTACTGAATATTGTCCTGGAGTTCCCACCTCTGCAGCCCACAGCAAAGAGAAATGTAAAGTATAAGGATTGGAAAGGAAGAGATGAAAGTGCTATTACTCACAGATGACGTGAATGTGTATGTAGAAAATCCAGAAAGTCTACAGACAAACCGTTAGATTTTGCGAGTGATTTTACCAAGGTCACTAGATTCAAGGCCAACATAAAAAATCAATCATATTTCTTTAGAACAGCAACAAATGGAACAAATTTTTAAATGTCACTGACAATAGCATTAAAACATCAAATACCTACGAATTAAAATGGAAGATGTGAAAGACATCGATAGTAAAACTACAAAACATTGCTGAGAGAGCTTAAAGAAATCTGGCATAAATGAATGGAAATAACACATTCAGGGATGACAGCATTCAGTGCTGTAAAGATACTAATTCTCACTCAAATAATCAAAACATTCCAATGTAATATCAATTAAAATCTTGGCAGTCTTTTCCCCCAGTCTTTGACAAGTTGATTCTAAATTCCATGCAACAGCTCAAAGAGACAAGATGATTGCAGTCATGAGGAAGCACAAAGTTGAGGATGGACCCGGTCAGATATCAAGTCCACCCACATATGACTGCAAATCTACAGGATTAAAGAGAACAAAGATAAGCATGCTGGCCACTGAAACAAGAAAAGTCCAGAGACAGACTCAGATGCCATCCACTCATTTATGACAGAGGTGGGGTGGTGCTACAGTGGGAAAGAGTGGTCTTTTCAGTAATGGGGGCTTGAGGAATCAAAGATCATATGGGAAAAAATTAACCTTGATTTGTACATCATAGTATATCAAACATCAATTTAAGATAAATTTCAGGCTTAAATATGAAAGAGAAGACAATAAAAATTGTGGAGGAAAATATTCTTTTTTTTTTCTTTTTTTATTGTAAGACAGGGACTTTCTCTGTTGTCCAGGCTGCAATGCAGTGGTGGCGGTGTGATCTTGGCTCGCTGCAGCCTTGACTTCCTGGGCTCAAGTTATCCTCCTGTTTCAGCCTGCTGAGTAGCTGGGACCCCAGGTATATGCCGCCATGCCTGGCTAAGGTTTTACATTTTTTTGTAAAGACAGAGTCTCATAATGTTGCCCAGGCTGGTCTCCAACTCTTGGATTCTATTCATCCTTCCACCTTGGCCTCCCAAAGTGCTGGGATAACAGGTATAAGCCACTGTGCCCAGCCAGGAAAGCACTTTTGTAACCTTGGAGTGAGCCAAGATGAATGTCTACTCGTAACAAGATGCCATTAAGAGAAGGAAAAACCAGTACATGGAGGAGAGGCCATATTCTCAGCACATACGCCCAGCAAAGGACTGAAATCTATAACAAGCAAGATTCCCACAAATCACTGAGGAAAAGCATATCATTCCACAGAACCAGCAGAATATTTGAGTGGATCTTTCACAGACAAGGAGATGTGAATAAAGGTACTGTTAGTTGCTCAATTTTTATAGACACTGAGAAAGTGTAAATGAACTTGAAACCATGGTGTGCACCACTGATGACTCACCAGAGTGGCTAGAAATGGAAAGACATCCCGTGTTAGCCAAGTGTGCACCAAGTAAACCCTGAACACTATCGGGTGGGGAGTGCAAAATGTGAAGGGTCGCTTAGACTTTTCAACTGTGCGGCGGCATCTAATAAAGCCAAGCCTACTCCAAGACCAGCAGTTTGATTGTCAGGTATGTACCCAAAAGACAGCCAACATGTACACAGCAGCACCTCCTATCCCATAATAACCTCAAACTGGAAAGAGTCCGAATGCCCATCAAACGCATAAGCCAGCGCACATCATCTCACTGATGGCACTTCTACGGCCGTGAGGATGTGCGGTCTGCAGCTTTGGAGACCACGTGGGCAAATCTCATGGGCAAAATGATGAGTGATATGGCTTGTCTGTGTCCCAACCCAAATCTCATCTTGAATTCCCACATGTTGTGGGAGGGACCCTGTGGGAGGTAATTGAGTCATGAGGGCAGGTCTTTCCTGTGCTGTTCTTGTGATAGTGAATAAGTTTCACGAGATCTGATGGTTTTAAAAACAGGACCCTCCCTGCACGAGCTCTCTTCTCTTGTCTGCCACCATGTGAGACCTGTCTTTCACCTTCTGCCATGATTGTGAGGCTTCCCCAGCCACGTGGAACTGTGAGTCCATTAAATTCTTTCTTTTGTAAATTGCCCAGTCTTGCGTATGTCTTTATCAGCCACATGAGAACAGACTAATACAGTCAACTGGTACCAGTAGAGTGGGGCGTTGCTGAAAAGATACCCAAAAACGTGGAAGCAACTTTGGAACTGGGAAACAGGCAGAGGTTGCAACAGTTTGGAAGGCTTTTGGAAATGTGGAGTTTTGAATTAATGCTGAGATGAGTTAAGATTTTTGGGGACTGTTGGGAAGGCATAATTGGTTTTGAAATGTGAGGTCATGAGATTTGGGAGGGGTCGCGGCCAAATAATATGGTTTGGCTGTGTCCCCACCCAAATCTCATCTTGAATTCTCACATGTTGTGGGAGGGACCCGGTGGGAGGTAATTGAATCATGACGCAGGTCTCTCCTGTGCTGTTCTCGTGATAGTGAATGAGTCTCACAAGATCTGATGGTTTTAAAAGGGAAGTTTCCCTGCACAAGCTCTCTTCTCTTGTCTGCCACCATGTGAGATGTGCCTTTCACCTTCCACCATGATTGTGAGGCCTCCCCAGCCACATGGAACCATAAGTCCAATAAACCTCTTCTTTTTTTTGTAAATTTTCCAGTCATGGGTATGTCTTTATCAGCAGCATGAGAACAGACTAATATAGTGAGTGAACGAGGCTAACCATGGAGGCCTGCTCACCTCATAGGATATGCAGAGGTGGATGGAACTCATCTGGGGGTTTAGAAGCCGTGGTGATGCTGCCCACAGGGGGCTGAGGTGACTGGAGCCAGCAGGATGGAGGTTTCTGAGAGCTGTTGATTTTCCATTTGCTCCTGCAAGTGCTGCTGACTCAAGTGTGTGCAGTTCGTGAAAATCCAGAGTTCCTCGTTTGTGAGATGTGCATTCTCCTGAATATGGACTATTCTTTAATAAAAGTTTTCTTGGCCGGGCGCGGTGGCTCACGCCTGTAATCCCAGCACTTTGGGAGGCCGAGGCGGGCGGATCACGAGGTCAGGAGATCGAGACCATCCTGGCTAACACAGTGAAACCCCGTCTCTACTAAAAAATACAAAAAATTAGCCGGGCGTGGTGGCGGGCGCCTGTAGTCCCAGCTACGCAGGAGGCTGAGGCAGGAGAATGGCGTGAACCCGGGAGGCGGAGCTTGCAGTGAGCCGAGATCACGCCACTGCACTCCAGCCTGGGCGACAGAGCGAGACTCCGTCTCAAAAAAAAAAAAAAAATAAAAAATAAAAGTTTTCTTTTATCCATGTGTTTTTTGCTTAAATTTGATCCAAAGTATCTCCTTGGCTTCTTGATGCAGGAGATGGGACTCAACTCTAGAGGCAGGGCTCCGACAAGGGACCATATTGAGGATTAGCTAAAACAGGGCTGGGGTGGAAGCAGTTTTCCATAGCATACACCCACCGGTGTGCCCTGTCAATCTACCATTGCCATGGCAATGCCCAGGCGTTACTGCTCCTTTCTATGGCAATGACTCAATGACCTGAAATATGCTACCCCTTCCCTAGAAATTTCTGCATAAACCACTCCTTAATCTGCATGTAATTAAAAGTGTGTAGAAATAGGACTGGAGAACTGCCCTGAGCTGCTTCTCTCAGCACACCACCTGCAGGGTGGCTCTGCTGGGCAGGAGCAGTCACGGAGCTGAGACACTGTGGCTTTCATAAAGCTGTTCTCTTTTACCCTACCAGCAGCTCGCCCTTGAATTCTTTCCTGGGCAAATATAAGAACCCTCGAGGGCTATCCCCTGTTTGGCATCTCTCTGACTTATGGGCAAGCCAGAACTGACCACAGTGTCCAGTGTCCCCAGTGAATGTGCTGTGTCTATGTCCTCAGTGGAGTAACCATAAAGCCTCTCCCTCTCTGACCCAGGCCCTGGCTGTGGCATGGGCTTTGCCTGCAGGATGTTAGCACAGGTGGGTCAGGCAGAGGTTGGGATCATGCACACCAACTCCTTTACTGTCCTACACAGTGGGGTTCACTGCACCAATCTGTCTCTTTATGAGAACACACCTGGGCTGGCCTGATGCAGGGATACACATGGGAGACACAAGGAGGAGATCAAGGCCATCCTAAGGCAGTAGTGACCAGCTCACCCCAAACATATCAGAGAACCCAGTCAAGGTGAGCAGAGCTGTCTACAGACTCAGGAATCAACCCATTTGAGACCAGAACTGCTTAGCTGAGTTTTGGACTTGAGAGCAGTAATAGCCAGGTTATTGACCAGCTGCTGAGATTGGGGATGGTTGTTACCTAGCATCATCCTGGCAATATCTTACTGATATGCAATTGTAATGTCCTTATTGTTTCTGCAGATGTGAAGTGCTGGCTGTCCCTGAGATGACAGTGCAGGCCACACTGCCCCTCCTGGCTCCCACTCGTGTGGCTGGGGGCTGAGAGTTGCCTTCCTGTGCAGGTGAAACAGCTGTGGCAATTTCCTCTAAGCTTGTTTGGAAAGCATCACATAGAGGGAGGAAGCCAGCCTGCAAAGCCACTGCTCATCTCAGGCCTGACAGAGACACCCTTGGTAGCGGATCCCTGTCTCTGAGGGTCACAGATATGTCTGCAGAGGCACCCAGAGTGGAGATGGATTTTCTTAGCATGAACATGAGAAACTCTGGGCAGGCAACAAATCCTAGTGGCACTGGGAATCCTTGATTGCAAAGCCTCATGGCAGGGGCCAGCCTGGTGCAGGAGGGTGGACAGTCAGTAAGGTCACCCTCAGACGACTTTATGCATGCAGAGGACTGCACTCCTGTGATATTTCTTAGATGAGACAAGCCCTCGGGGGCCAGATCATCCTGGTGGCTGGTCCTCTGGTGTGGTCAAGAACTCTTTATTTAAAACTGACCCATCCCTGGGCCTGGAGACAGGATCCAGCCCTCCCATTGAAGATTGGCCTCTGCTCATTTCTCACCACCCTCCCTTCTTCCAAGGACCCACTGTGCTCAAGAAGAAGTGAGCTCCACCACCCAGTGGCCACTGGTTCTACTTTCCCCAAGGTGAAGGGTTTGCTAATGTGAGTCAGAGCCTGGGATACAGGCTGGGCCACATGGGTGGGAGGTATTACTGGTCCGCCTTAGTCTGCACTGGCTGCCATAGCAAAATACCAACAGACTGGGTAGCTTAAACAGCACTGATTTACTTTTTCACAGTCCAGGAGGCTAGAAGTGCAGGATGGCGGCATGGGTTGGGTTGGGCCTCTCCATGCCTCGCAGATGGCCTCCTCCTTGCTGTGTTTTCAAGGATCCTTTCTCTGTGCACCTGCACCCCAGAGCCTCTTCTTCTTCTAAGGACACCAGTCCAATTGGCTTAGGGCCTTATCATAAAGACCTCATTAATCTTAATTATGGCCCTATCTCCAAATACTGTCTCATTAGGGTTGGGTTTTAACATATGAATTCAGTCCACAGTGATGCTTTTAAAGGAAACTCTGTTCTGTTTTATTTTCTGTGATTATTCTTGACAATTCACTTCCACATCTGTTTACTCTGTTTCCTTAGGATCAACACTTAAAGGTGACTCTTTGTGGCAAGGCAGGAATTCCGGATGGGGCTGGTGGTGAGTGGACTCGGAGCCCTTGGACACTGGCTGTTCTTGCCTCCACATCCGTGGTTCAGAGCACGTGGGCAGATCTCCACACCGTGGTTCAGAGACACTGGTGGATCTCCACGCCATGGTTCAGAGCATGCAGGCGGATCTCCACACTGTGGTTCAGAGCATGTGGGCAGATCCCACACCTGCTTCGTGTAGCTCACTTTGTCTTCTCCAGTCCATGTTCTGCTCACTGGGGTTGCAGTGGGATTTCTCAGCTCACTTGGCTCTTGCTCCTTAGCAGGGCAGTGAGGGATGGTGCGTGGGAAGAGGCAGGCCCAACACAGGTGGCACCCAGGTTCTCGCCTGGAGCATGATCACACCCTTCATTCCATTCCAGAGCCCGAGTCCCACACCCAGACATACAGGTGCCCAGCACCAAGAAGATATTCAGAATGTGTAGGGCTGTGTGTTAGTCTGTTCTGGCACTGCTATAAAGAAACACCTGAGGCTGGGTAGTTTATAAAGAAAAAAGGTTTAATTAGCTCATGGTTCTGCAGGCTGTACAGGAAGCATGGATGACCATGATTGCCTTGGCCAAGGCCTTCCTGCCCCCATTACCTCTCCACACCCCATCCCCACCGTTACCCCTCCACACCCCCTCCCCACCCCTGTTACCCCTCCACACCACCCCCTCCCCATCCCATTACCCCTCCACACCCCCTCCCCACCGTTACCCCTCCACACCCCCTCCCCACCCCTGTTACCCCTCCACCCCACCCACTCCCCACCTCTGTTACCCCTCCACACCACCCCCTCCCCATCCCATTACCCCTCCACACTCCCTCCCCACCCCCATTACCCCTCCACACCTCCTCCCCCGCCCCGTTACCCCTCCACACCCCCTCTGTTACCTCGCCAAGCTCCTGTCTCTGCACCTGGATGGTGCCTTCACGGTCTTTGTACGAAGACCTGCAGTGCACTCTCCATGCAGTTCTGAAAAGTGTCCAGGCAGCACCTGCTGAAAGGCCCAGAGGGTGTGGAAGGTGGGAGGGGGTCTAGAGCCAGAGGAACCAGCCTGGGCCAGGCCCAGCTGTGCTGAGATGCACCAAGCTTGGAGGCTCATGGAAGGCATCAGTGGTGCTGCTGTTGTCGCCCTGGGACACAAACCTAGGAGAGTAGAGGGACGTCGTTTTGTTCACTGACCTGTGTCCAGGGCGCAGATGCCCACACACAGCCAGTGATTAATAGGTCTTTGGGGGAAGAGGGAAGAAAGGAAGGAAGAAAGGAAAGAAGGAAGGAAGGGAGGAAGGAAGGAAGGGAGGGAGGGAGGGAGGGAGGGAAGGAAGGGAGGGAGGGAGGGAGGGAGGGAAGGAAGGAAGGGAGGGAGGGAGGGAGGGAGGGAGGGAGAGATGAAGGAAGAAAGGGGTGGAGGGAGGGAAGAAGGGAGAGAGGGAGGAAGGAAGGGAAGGAGGGAAGGAGGGAGGGAGGAAGAAAGGCTGGCTTCTAAGGGGCTCCCCACAAACACAAGCATGGCCCTCCCACATCGAAGGCCATCTGAGGGCTGCACCGTTGCTGGAGTCAGCCCAGTATCATCACCCTCACCTCTTTCCGGCATGCACGGGGAGTTTTCGTGGCGAACAGCAAAGCAGTAGGTCCTGGGAGGAGCAGGAAGGGGCTCCCCTCGGCTGAGTCTGGCTGGGATTCTTAGGCCAAGCACATGCTCACCCATCCTGAGGGTCACAAGCAGCTTGGAAGGATGAGCTTCAATTTTCTCATGGAGATGTGCAGCACAATGGAGCTAGAGGCACTGCCTTCATTGCCTTCATACCAACTAATTTTGCAGGTTTCTGAAATGTTCCAAGACAACATTCAGATGGTTTTAAACTGCGCACAGTATCGATGCTGTGACCGGCTGTGCTCCACTGTCAGATGTGGAAAGGGCTGCCAAGTGAGCAGATGTAACTTCCCAGATAAGCCACCCAAAGTGTTTCTGAGAACTGCTCGCTGTGATGAAAAACAACTTCGGGAAAGAAACTGCATCCGCCGAGGTCAATGTGCCTCGTCCTCGGACAATTTGTGAAATTCAGTGATTCTCAGGGCTGATTTTGTAGGGACTGTCCATCCTGGAACCGTGGAGGATCTTCTGTGGAGGCTTGGTGGGCGGTGCTGGCTCGGCTCACCTGCAGCACGTCCTGCACACTTTCACCCTGACAGGTGTCCTGTGATCAGCCTGTGGCTGGGAGGGATGCAGGGCTGTGCTGTCTCATCATTTGCTCCTGGACAACTCTTTTTGTTCTTTTAATCCAAAGCAAACTTTGAAAGACTTAGCAATGAGAAGTACAAATATTTACTCATAGTCCCCACATATTTATTTTATATATATGTACAATTTATATATATTCATGTACATATATATATATATATATATATATATATATATATATATAGAGAGAGAGAGAGAGAGAGAGAGAGAGAGAGAGAGAGAGGTGTCTATCCATCATCTGTCTATCATCGAGGTGTCTGTGTACCTGTGCCTGGATCTATCATCATCTCTATACAGAGAGAGGCACCTATCCATCGTCTCTCTATCATCAAGGTATCTGTGTATCTCTGCGTAGATCTATCATCTCTATACAGAGAGAGGCACCTATCCATCGTCTGTCTATCATCAAGGTATCTGTGTATCTCTGCCTAGATCTGTCATCTCTACACAGAGAGGCACCTATCCATCATCTGTCTATCATCCAGGTATCTGTGTATCTGTGCCTAGATCTATCATCATCTCTATACAGAGAGAGGCACCTATCCATCGTCTGTCTATCATCCAGGTATCTGTGTATCTGTGCCTAGATCTATCATCATCTCTCTTCTTATCCATCTTCCCATCAACAGTACAGGGCACTTTACCATGGCTGGTGGGCTCAGAAGGACATCCTGGCCTAACACTTCAGGGAGGACGCAGGGGCCTGGACATCATAGCCAGGGCGTGAGGATGGACGCTGCAACAGGGAGGGTCTGGCTGTGAAGTTTGAACCTTATTCCCAAGGGGTCGGCCACTGCCATGGAAGCTTCTTGAGCAGATGAAGGTTTTAAGAGTGACCAGTGCAATGCCGACTGCAAAGGTTTTGCTGCGGGGGAAAGAGCCACTCACAGGAGCTCCTGCCTGCTGGCCAGCCGAGCTACAAGTAGGGCCTTCCTTGGGCTCTCCCTTCGCAGGCACAGGGGTGCTCGCCAGGGCTCACTAGTGTCTCTCTCAGGGCATTTTCCTGGGTTGACCAGAAATCCCTGTGTGCTCCCTGCCCCCTGAAGAATTATGTCCCATTCTCCCCTCTCTGCATCACTCTCCCTGGCCCCTGAACTACTGGATTGACAAGGAAAGTGCCCTGCAGGCTCCTCCCAGGAGCACCGGCTTCCATCCCAGGCTGTGTGGCAGTGGTGATGGGGAGTAGGGGAGGCACAGTCGCTGTCCTGGGACAGCAGCCACCCTCACTGCAGATGGTTGTTGGCCTGGTCATTGCTAGCCCAGGACGGTGACTGGCACACACCTGGCTGCAGGTGGCCCTGGAAGCAAATTGCAGACGGGTTCAGCCTGGTCCTGGGTGAGCTCCCAAAGCCTGGGCAGTGAGGGCAGAGCCGGGGGCCGAGCTGAAGTCCGTCGGGTGGGGTGTAGGGGTGGCAGGCAGGGGATTTGGCTGGCGGGGTTGGGAGGGGGAACCAGACGGAGAGGAAATGGAATTTGCAAAGTCCCGAGGGCATTTCTCAGGTGCAATAGTTGACATTGGAGTGAGGTCCGAGCAGAGCCTGCAGCTGGGGCATCTGGGGAGAGGGGTCAGGTCTTGGACTGGGGAAGGGCTGTGGGTGGGGCTGTGGGTGGGGCTGTGGGTGGGGCTGTGGGTGGGGCTGTGGGTGAGGCTGTGGGTGAGGGCTGTGGGTGGGGCTGTGGGTGGGGCTGTGGATGGGGCTGTGGGTGAGGGCTGTGGATGGGGCTGTGGGTGAGGGCTGTGGGTGGGGCTGTGGGTGGGGGCTGTGGGTGAGGGCTGTGGATGGGGCTGTGGGTGGGGCTGTGGGTGGGGGCCATGGGTGGGGCTGTTGATGGGGGCTGTGAGTGGGGCTGTGGGTGGGGCCGTGGGTGGGGGCTGTGGGTGGGGCTGTTGGGGGCTGAAGCCTCCACCACGCTGGAGACAGACAGGAGGTGTCGGAAATGGAACCAGACAACTGTGTGGGGACTGGGGTGCCTCAGCCTGCAGGTCCCCAGGGCTCCCAGCAGCCTGGGGGCCTTGTGGCCATGTTCTTCGCCTCCACTGTGCCTTTTTTTGCTACACCCTGACCAGGGCTTCCACTTCAGCTTCCCCTCACTGTCTTCCAGAAGCTTCCAAGCTTCTGATCACAAGTCTCTGCTGCCATCTTTCCTGCCCAAGGGGAGATGGCAGCTGGTACTTACTGGGGTCCCACAGCCCCCCAGTTACTCGGCCCATTGCATCAAAGCAAGAAGGTCCCCAGTGTCCTCTCTGGTCACAGAGTGGACCCTGTAGCCAACAGGCAAAGGGGGTGTGCACCACGGGACCCAGGGGTCTGGTTCTCACACGTGGCCCTGGACATGCACCTGCCCTTCCTGCCCTTCCCCTGGGCTGTCCTGGGCTCCTAATCCATCAGGACAGCCTGGACTCAGATGTCCCCTTGTAATATCTGCATTCAAAATCCACACGGCCAAGCTGTGGACCTGAAGTGCGCTCCACGGGGCATCACAGGGAGGCAGCGGCCCCCGTGCTGGGGGCCTTATGCATCACCAGGATCCCTCAAGCCCATCTCCTGGTACAGCGACCTTGCAGACAAACCCACCTGCTGCTACCAGCCCCCAGAGGAGAACCCAAGAACTCCGGTGCCCAGGTGTGCGGAGGTCTTTGTCCAGCCACAGGCCTGGGAAGCACGAGACTCCTTCCTGCCTCCTCTCCCCATGGTCTTCCCCTTGGCGGGTGCCAGGATGGGGTAGTTTTCATGACGAGGCTTCAGGCCCCTGATCCAGGTTTTGTGGGGAGCTTGGTGAGGCAACAGAGGCCAGCCGGCATTTCGTCTCCTTAATAATGCCTGCGTTGAATGATGGCGGCTCCCAGCCAGCCCTCTGCCCCGATCGCTCCTGCTGCTCACTGGGGCTCATTTCCAGTGTCAGCAGCAGCTCCAAGCCTGCATCCAGCAGCAGAGGGAGTGTTCAGCAGGCAGAGGGGAGCGCCAGGCAGTTACTGTAACTACTGTAGCATGTTATCTTATTAACAGGGAGCACAAGAGTTTCTGAGCTTTTGCTTCCAAAATGTCATGTCAAACAAGACCTGGATTTACTCCCAAAATTTTTAATCTTCCGAGCAGAGAAGGCTGGTGCCTGCTAATAGGATGGGTGCAGCAATAGCCCATTGGTGGCCACAGCGTGGCTCCGCTGCCTTCTCCTGGCACCAGCTCCAAAGAGCGGGCAGCTCCTGGAATGCTGTCAAAACCAAACCTCATCTCGGGGCCTGGATGTCCACACTCAGCTCGGAAGCTCAGATTTTGCAAGGCCACTGCCTGTTTAGCAAAATTAGGCCAATGGATTTACAGCCTTGGATGGCGTGCGACTGAATGCGGACTCCCCATAGCTATGCTCTAAATGGTACGCCCGCCCCATGCTCCTGCCACTACGAGCCTCCGCCGGGGAAGCCTGCCTGCAGTCGCCCTTCCAGCTGCCTGCCCTGGGCTGCACCGGCCCAGGTGTGCACTCATCTCTCAGCCAACTAGTTAACTCTCGCTCAGAAGCCCTGGGAAATAGCACAGGGCACGTGCCAGCACGTTTCTTTCCATCCGTTTTCCCAGAAGTCGCATATTTATAGAGTTGTGATGATCTCCTTACAGAATCTGCAAATTGTATCTTCCAGCCAAAGCGTAATGTAATTTGGATGCAGGTTAACTACTGGGAGTTCGAGGGTCACGCAGTCTCTTGCTGCATGAGGCCTCGCATGACACGAGGCCATCCCCTTTGCTCATAAGTGACATTTCAATAAACACATCTGTGCATACACCGTTTAAATGAAAGTCTTATTTTAGGATTGTTTGGGAAGGATAGGCATGGTTGTGAAGGTAGTATAGAGTTTCCATCTCCCCACACCCAGTTTTCCCTGTTATTAACGTCTTGCATTAGTGGTACACATTGGATATAGTTAATTAACCAATATTCATACGAAAGTTCAACTATATTGATTAAGAGAAATTCATACTATTTTTGGGTTTTTTTTTTTTTTTTTTGACAGAGTCTTGCTCTGTTACCCAGGCTGGAGTGCAGTGGTGTGATCTTGGCTCACCGTAACCTCCACCTCCTGGATTCAAGCAATTCTTCTGCCTCAGCTTCCCGAGTAGCTGAGACTACAGGTGCATGCCACCATGCCCAGCAATTTTTGTATTTTTGGTAAAGACAGGTTTTCACCATGTTGGCCAGGCTGTTCTGGAATTCCTGGCCTCAATTGATCTGCCTGCCTCCGTCTCACAAAGTGTTGGTATTACAGGCGTGAGCCACCGTGCCCGGCCTTTTCGGCACTTTCAGTGCCTCCCAGATGTCATTTTTTTTTTTTTTTTCTGCCCCGGGATCCCACCAACGTTCCCACATGGCATTTGGCTGGAACAGTTTCTCAGGTTTTCCTTGTTTTTGATGACCTGGACCCTGGGCCAGAGGCGTGTAGGTTGTCCCTATATTAAAATTTGTGTGATTGTTTTCTCATGAGTAGCCTGGGGTTAGGTATTCTCAGCAGCAGGACATCAGAGGTGAGGTTGTTCTCGTCACACCCTGCCAGGGCCCAGACCATCCACAGGGCTCAGCACAATGGGCTTGACCCCCTCACCTGGCTCAGAGGGCCCAGATCATCCACAGGGCTCAGCACAATGGGCTTGACCCCCGTCGCCTGTCTCAGGTGTGTTCCTCAGGTGTCTCCTCTGCAGAGTCACTTTCCCTCCCCCTCCCACACGGTGTTCTTTGGAAAGGTTGGGGGCCATCCCCAGCTCCTGAGGAGACTGCACGCTTACCACTCACCTGGAATCGTGCACCGATGCTCCCTGGTTCTCAGAACACCCCTTTGGACTGCATCACAAGCCTTGGCATGACCTGGCCAGAGGATGCGCTTTAAGTTCAGGGCTCCAAGGTCCATGGCACCCCCCTGAAGGAAAACCGGGAGGTACAAGGAGCACATGAGAGGGGGCCTCTGCCTCAGGGGAGTTGGGAGGTAGAAACAGGCAGTGAGCAAAACACAACACACAAAACCATGTTTAAAACCTGAAAGATTTGAAAATGAAGGACAGAACGTGGGTGAGTCCATCAGTGACTGGGGGCCACAGGTGCTGCAGGGGGTGGGGCAGGAAGACCCCTCCGAAGAGGGGAGGCCCATGTAGGGAGAGGACAGGATCCATCAGGGGCAGCCCATGGTTGGGGCAGAGGGAGCCAGAGGTGCCGGGGCTCCGAGCTGGGATGTCAGGGCCAGCAGGGAAGGTCTCTGGGCCGACAAGAGCTGGGCCCGGGGCTTTGGAAGCTCATGTGTTGGTTACCAGGGTTTTATTCTATGCCCTGTGCACGATCCCAGGTCCCTGTTTCTACAATTTGGGGGGCTTGAGGGCAGATCACAGTGTCCTTATCACCTTATCATGCTTCCTGGAGGGTCCAAGTCTCAGAGAATGGGAGCCTAGACACATTGGTGGTCTGGGGAATGTCTTGGGGCCCGGTGGGGATGCAATATCCTGTCCATGGGCACCGTTCAGTGGCCCCCAGTCCTGTAAGTCAGCTGAGCTGGACCTGGCAGTGCAGCACCCCCACCTGTAGCCTTTGGGCATTCCAAGCCACACAAGCAGAAAAAGGTGGAGGCTCAGGTCACCTGCTACAGGGTCACGCCTGGAGAGAGGGGGGGCCAGGTCACCTGCCACAGGGCCACACCTGGAGGCAGGGGGGCCAGGTCACCTGCCACAGAGCCACACCTGGAGAGAGGGAGGGCCAGGTCATCTGCCACAGGGCCACACCTGGAGAGAGGGGGAGCCAGGTCATCTGCCACAGGGCCACACCTGGAGGCAGGGGGGCCAGGTCACCTGCCACAGGGCCACGCCTGGAGAGACGGGGGTGTGTGGGTGGCTGCCTTGATGGGTGTCAGTGGAGTAGTGGGTCTGTGGTGCCACACACTTTGTACCCTGGCCTGTTCTCTGGCCCCTGGCACCTGGTGCATCCTCTGCCTGCGGGGAGCTACTCCAAGGTCTTCATGCCCAAAGAGCGAGCGTAAAGCCAGAAAGTGATGGAAAGATTACATCATGGCTAAAATAAAACCAGTGGGGGAAAGAAACAAGGTTTCTTTTTTTCATTTTTTTTTAAAAAAAAAGGTCAAAGAATATAGATGAAACAAGCTAATTGAATTAGGCTGCAGACTGAACTAATACAGAGAAATTATTCAACGTACATATCTGATGAGACCTGTGCTCTGGTGTGTCAGGGGCCCTGGCAGCCCCACACTCCAGCCCTTTCCCCCACGTGGCCCACGAATTACACACAGAACACAGGGCTGTGCTCTATTATTCAGAAGCCTTTTTGTCTCTTGGAGAAATACAGTCTCCTGCCTCTGAACCCTGGCATGGCCGACCTGCCCTGGCTCAGATCACATTTGAAATTCCTGACAAGCCAAAAGGTCCACCTGTGAAAGGGATGCAGGGGTCATCCCCACGGTCTCCACAAACCAGGGCAGGTGTCCTTTGATGGTGAAGCAGGAAGGATGGGGAGGTGGATTCTAAGTTTAGAGGTGAAACGTCTGAGCTGCAGTCATGCCTGCGCACCTGCCAGCCACAGAGCCCCAGGTGAATGTAGGTGAGGGCTTGGTTAGTGAGTGTTCTGCAGGGGCAGAAGAAGGACCTTTCTCAGACTGCTCTGGGATGCCCACCTTCCAAGGACACTGTTGATGTGGAAGTCCCTGCCTAAGGGAATGCTGGCGAGCCCTGGACCTTCCTAGATAAGCCTGGGCTCAGGGGTCCTACAGTCCTGGCTTCGGCCCCCAGTTCCATCCCGCCCTGATGGACAATCTGGTGAGAACACATAGGCACTGTGACCCCAGGCTCCTCGTCTGTGGAGGGGGCAACCTCTGCAGCCAGATGACTAAGGCACTTTATTGAGACAGTGACCAAATGGAGCAATGGGGGGAGCAGGTGCCAGCTCCATTTCCTCCAGTTGCTAACCAGCCACCCAGCCCGCCCCATGCCTTGGCCCCCTAGTGCCTCTGCTCCCCTGCACAGTGATGCCTCTGCTCCCCTGCATGGTAATTGTGGAAAGACTGACATACATTTGCTGGGCCCTGGGCAGGGGCAGACCCACAGACACCCCTGAGATCCTGAGCTGCTCCCTGTCTGGACCCCGGGCCGGGGCAAACCCACAGATGCCCCCGAGATCCTCAGCTGGTCCCCATCTATCAGGAAGCCACACTCACCAGCCTTGCATGCTGGAGCTGCTGCCCTGGTGAAGTCTGTTGCCAGCACCTCCTCCCAGGCCTTCCGGCCTGGGAGCCTCATGCAGGAGACTCAGGCGTCAGGGGAGGAGGGAAGGGCAGCACGGGGTCTCTGCTGCCTCAGGCTGGGGTTGCAGTGGGAAGGTTCCCTGAGACCCATTTTCCAACGACAATGACAGCCCCAGCGCTCCAAGTCCCAGCTCAGCCACACCACAGGGTGCCAGCAGGTGACAGCGTGCCAGCAGGTGACAGGATTCCAGCAGGTGACAGGGTGCCAGCAGGTGACAGGCACCAGCCTTGCAGTGACCTTTCAGGACAGCCGATTCTTCCCGAGCCTCAGATACAGAAACTGAGGCTCTGTAGATCTTGGCAGCCAACCCCATCTCGTGGCACTAGGTGAGGAGTCCAGGGTGGGAGCCCAGATTTATGACTTATGAGGGGTCACACCTGGAGGAGCCCTTGTGAGTGGAAAATGTCATAAACTGAAAGTGCTGTGGGCACACGGAACCTGCCAAGCATCATAGCTTAGCCAGCCCTGCCTTAAACATGCTCCAAACACTTACGTCAGCCTACGGTTGGGCAAAATCATCTAATACAAAGCCCGTTTTTTACTGAAGTGTGGACTAGCTCATGTAATTCATGGAATACTGTACAGAAAGCAAAAGTTAGAATTTCTGTCCTCAAAGCACAGTTTCAACTGAATGTGTATCACATCTACACCATGGAAAAGTTGGAAAGTTCCATGTGAAGCCATCATCAATCAGGGACCGTCTGTATTACGTGGCCCCAGAGACTGGACCTTCCACGACCCCATGGCTTGGTGGAACCCCTCATAGGTGGAGAGGATGGATTTTGATTCTGGGGTATTCCAAAGAAAAGGGACACATCTCTCTCAGAAACTGGCAGGTGATTGACCTCTCGAAAGGTGCCAGGCATTTGCTGTGGCCCCTGTCATGCAGCACCAGCTCCTCACAGAGTGGCTGCAGATGGGAGCCATGGCCACACACAGACATGGCAGCTGGGAGCTTCTGAGGCCCCAAGACTCAGCACAAGCACAACAGCATTCCTTATTTTCCATTTCATCTGTTGCCTTTCATGCCAGCATCAGAATACACGGGAAACAAGGTGGACATGGCTTTTGCCCTCAAGAACTCACAGTCCAGTGAAAACCAACTACCTTCCATGTTAAACCAGCTGCTCTCTCTCTGCCATCCAGACAAGAGGCACTGACACTCACCGTTCTCCCACACCTGGTGCCCACGTGTTGCCTTGGCTCTGTTCCTTCTGCCCTTCCTGCATCTGCAGGCTCCGTCCATCCGTCCTCCATGCCCAGGGCCACCGTCCTGGCCCAAGCCACTGTCTCCTCTGCTGTGGGCTTCTGCTGTTGCCTCCTCAGGGCTCACCTCAGCTTCCAGAGTTGTGAGGTCTGGGAGAAGCTGGAGACTCACAACACACCCGGCCACAGCCCTGGGGTGGCTGTCCACAGCCCACAGAATCCTGGCCCTCGGAAGGCAGCAGGTGAATGAGTGAATAAATGGATGGGCAGATTTACTAATGACAAAATTAATGAAGGCTACTTAAGGGGAAATTAATGAAGTCTAATTAAAGAGAAATTAATGAAGGCCCACCTTTCCCACATGGACTTTTTAAAATCCTGCTATATTTTCCCCATAACCAAAGTTATATGTGTTTTTCAAAACATTCTCTCCAATGTTCTTGTCTAAAAAATAATAATAGATGAAAATATCTCAATGAGCAGTCTTTTTCATTGTTTTCCCTGGACTCTTTGATTCTGCAAAGAATCATGTGCCTTAGGCGGTGCACGTAGCCTGCTGAGCCTCTAACACTGAAGGGCTAGGACCGGGACACCTGACCATCTCCACAGCTGGAGGAAGGATTCCAAGCCAGTGCCCACTTCCAAGTGCGCCTGGGCAGATGCTGTGGAGCTGCCAAGATTTGGGCTACTGAAGCTCTAAAGGCAGGTTGTAGGAGAAGAAGCACTTGAGGGCAGGGCGCAGTGCAGGAAAGAAGGGGGGCTGCACCCACTGCCTGATAGAGGGATGGGGCTGGCCCTAGTCTATCTGTCCATCTGTCCTGTACTCCGGTCTTCCTCAGAGCAGGGAGGCAGACTCAGCTCACTATCTTCCGCTCCTTTATTTGAAAGCCACCAATAATATACATGGGAGCATTAGGTTGGAGCCAAAACAGGTACGCAGGCTTGGACGTGAGCCATACTGCTTATGAGCAACAGCTCGGAGCCAAGCACTTGTATTTACAGAGCTAAGGCCACAGTCCCTGTAAGGGATGAGGAGGGAGCCGTGTGTTGAATCACAGAGAAAATTAGTTGTTTACAGTCATTTACCCTGGGAATTATTCTTGTAAAATCTGCCCTTGTTTCATTTGGCTCGGATTACATGTTGATGAGAGCGTGGACAATTTTGTTAAGGTGCACCAACACGAAGCCCTTTGTTGGAAAGGGCTCAGAAGAGAGATGGAGATGATTAATGTTTGGTGAACACAAGAATCTCAGGGTAAGGACTGGGGCCTGCTTACCATGGAGCCAACAGGATGGAGAGATAAATTAGTGTCCTCAATTATAAAGGGGCTTGAGATATGGAAAACTGCTGTCAACAGGCCTCCCTCTGGAGGAGGAGGACGAGGGGTCGGAGCTGCACAAAGTCATCGACTGCTGCAAGGGCCTCCTGGAGAGAGGAGAGGAGGGGAGCTGTCTCGGATCTGGGGCAGGGGCATTGGAATGAACGCCCACCCCGCTGAGTTGAGGCTGCTGAGGGTTCAGGAGGCACAGCCACCCATCAGAAAGGGGTGTCAGCATCCTCTGGTCTCTCCCTGGTGGAGCTGCTTTTGGATCCTCTGGCAGGACACTAGGGCCTGAGCAGCTTGGATAGAATGCCCCTGGAAGTGGGGAGGGGCTAAGAAAATCGTGTGTGCAGAGTGGGAGGGGCTGTGTGAATTGTGTGTGCAGAGTAGGAGGGGCTGTAGATATCATGTATGCAGAGCGGGAGGGGCTGTGGAAATTGCGTGTGCAGAGTGGGAGGGGTTGTATAAATCGTGTGTGCAGAGTGGGAGGGGCTATGGATATCATATATGTGGAGCTGGAGGGGCTGTGGAAATTGTGTGTGCAGAGAGGGAGGGGCTGTAGAAATTGTGTGTGCAGAGGAGGGGTTGTGTAAATCGTGTGTGCAGAGCGGGAGGGGCTGTGGAAATCTTGCATGCAGAGCTGTGAGGAACTCTGGAAATCTTGTATGCAGAGCCCCATTTCAGTGTCTGGGCTTAGAAAGGGAGCCGGTGGGTGCTGGAAGGAACAGCGCCTGGACTGCCTGAGAACATCTGGGCCTTGTCCGGGCACCTTGGTGATTTTCCATTACCTCCCTCATTCCCTTTCATCTTTACTCAGGGTTTGAGGAACTGCAATTAGCAGATGGTTCGAGGTCTATTAGCCAGTGTCTCCCCTCACCCCCTCCAATGCCATTGGAATCAGAGATTGGATTTCTTAATGACAGAAGAATTAAGTAATAGGCTTGAGCAGGGCTGCAGGCAGCCTTGTGAAGCCATGTGCAAAACTGATATTTCAACAAGCCTGATAACGTATTAGGGCAATGGCCCTGCTGTGTCGCAGAGCCACACGATGAATCTTCCTCCAAGTGCCTGCAGGTGCCTGTCACGGGGTTGGCAGGCACTTACAAGGCCCCTGGCCATCCAGGAAACTGTCAGTCCCTTCTCAAAGTGTCCGGGAAACAGCAGGTCCCCAGACTGTGCGGAGGAGGGTGGGAGGTGCTGAGTGGACCCACAGGGGCTAGTGGCAGGGACAAGGCACTCGCCTGTCACCGAGGGGACATGGGGGTGGGGGCTGCAGGGTTTGTGGACTTGGGTTCCACACTGTCCGAGGAGCTCTGCAGACGGTGCCCTCAGAAGCCCAGGCCTGCAACGCGTCCTCCGTGGGCTCTGGACCACGAGGTCGTCCGTAGCTGTCTCACACTTTGATTTGTAACATCAAACTGAAGTTCAGGGGGCCCAGACAAGATGCTGGGTGACAATTTTATGAAGATCAATGTTATTAAGGACTGAATTCTTGTCCAAAATAATTTGTATAAAATATAGTCACGTTAGAAGAGAATCTGTGCTGAATTATCAGCTAATGAGGTGTTGAATTGTGAAAACCCCTGGCTTTTTTCGCAGAATAATTGAACACGACATCTTCTATATTGGACTGTGAGACTCCTGAGCACAGGAAGGGGCTCTGGCCGGGCCGGTGCCTCTGGGCCAGTTCTCTCTGCCCCCCACCATGGTCAACGTGTCCTCAAAGGAGCAGGGAGAACCCCTGAAGCCTGGGCCACCCCCCACCACTGCCAAGACCCCTCCCCACCAGGCCTGCACGCCCCAGCCCATCCTGGTGAGCCCATCCCGGGCCCCACATGCTCTCCCCTGGAAGTCCTTCTTGTCCTGCATTTCGTACCCCATGTGCTCTCCCCGGGATGTCCTTCTTGTCCTGGAAAGCCAACAGGTACCATGAGTCTCTTCAGTCCTGAACAGCCACCAGCTCTTCTCCTGCACCTGAGACCCCACCTCCCCCCAGAGCAAAGTCTCCTGAGGACGTGAGACCACCCAAGAAGGGGGTGTCCTGGCCCCACTGCCCTAAAGCAGGTTCTGAAAGGAAAAACGAGAAGGGAACGTGCGGATGCAGCATGTCTCCTTTCCCCTTGGTGCTTTCCTGGGGAGCCCCCACCCAGGAAGGACCCCCACCCTCCCCAGGCCCTGGGCTTCCTGGGTCCCCGGGGCCCTGAGGTCTCCCCTGCAGCAGGGAGGAGGCTGGCCATGAAGGACCCCACAACGCTGATGCTCAGAGGCACCCACCTCCCTGCCCCTCCCTTATGGTCCCTGCAGTGACTGCTAAGTCAGGGAAGGAAGCCCCCAGTGTTGTCTCCAGCTCTGGGGGTCTGTGTCCTCATGACATACTTTGGCAGTGCACAGGGCACTGAGCCCTGGGGATGGCACTGACTAAAGACCTGCGGGTAGCCCCTCCACCCACCTTACCCACACCCTGCAAAGCTTTTTCTAGAGTCTCACTGAGCCCCAAAACGAAAAGCAAAACAAACCAGAACCCTTGCCAAGGGTTCTGTTATTACTTGCACTTCAGAGGTGAGGTTGGGAGACGGTGAAGGGTTTGAGCCCACAATTGTTCGTGTGTTCCGTGGGCAGGAGCACTGTGAGCAGGTGGTCCCAGCAAGCACCTGTGGGCCCCAGACCATTGCAATTGATCCCTTGGCCTGCACCAATGAAAGGAGGTGGCCGGGAGGGTCCAGTGAGGGGGTCTCTGCTGCTCCCCACCACTGAATCACCACTGTCTTCTCTCTTAGGCACTGAACAGCCTCATGGCTTGCTGTCCATGCAGCCCTGGCCTGGGGTTCTTGGCAGAGACCCCGCTAAGCATCGCATCAGCACAGGTGTGTGTGGGGAACCTGATGGGAGCAGCCAGCAGGTCTTCTGGGCACTGGGGGCTTCCTGGTCTTACAAGTCCCAGGGCAGCTCTGTGATGACTATGGCGGGGGCTCAGGAAGGGACCCCAAAGTCCACACCTGCACCAGGCTGCAAGCGTCACATCTGCTCCACTCCCAGACTCAACTCCTGTGCTCAGCCCTTAGCCCAGCCCAGAGGGAGCCTGGAATGGGAGGAGGGGCTTCCCCGGGGCCCACTGGCTGGTAAGACTGTCACTCCTTGGCCCCCAACAAGTTAGAGAACTGCAGCAGAGGTAAAGTATCCACACCACCTGCCAGCTCTTATGTGGGGCAACCCACCCACACACAGGATTCTGCTCCCCGTCCAGGCTGAACCCCACCCAGAGCTCCAGATGCTGGGAAGAGCACCCGCTCAGGGAGTGGTGGGGAGTGGCCAAGACAGGGGTGGGGGCACCAGTGTCTGGGAGGTATGAGCATAAGGCGGGGTCCTGGGGCCCTGAGGCAGCCTGCGGCTTGATCTCTGACACTGTCCTCTCCTGGTCCTTGGAACGCTAGGGGCCCCCATCCCCCCAGCCAGTGGGCCTCGGGGAGGAAAACTCACTTAGCACAGCTACTGGGTGGCAGGTGCATCTTTGCACCCTAAGATACAGAAGCAAAGCCACAGTGAGGCAAGGCCCTGGGAGAGGGTGACAGGGAGGGGAGAGGTCTCCTAAAGGGGAGAATTGGGAGGAGTTCCTCTGGGAGCTGCAGCCAGATGGCAAGACCCACATACATAACGAGGAGATGACCCCTCTGAAGCCCTGGAAGGCCTGTGGGGGAGGAGGAGGGGGTGGCAGGCACACAGAGCCCTCCTCCCTGCAGGCACAGCGGCGGGCGTGCACACCCGGAGATTGGTGGAGTGCCCGGCCATGCACAGGGGCTGGCTTTCCCCTTAGAGCACCGGCAGGGAGTTTGGGGGGCTTTCTGAGCTGAGTCCACTCCACTCCCAACCGCCAGCCTCAGCCAAGTCAGGGGGTCTTCCTGCCTCCCCCCTGGCAGAGACCTCTCTTCAGGGAGCAGAAGATGTCCCAGTGCAGCAGGCCTGCTGCTGAGAGGGGCTGGCCTGGGGGGCTGCAGAGACCCTGCCCCCAAGACAGGCTTCTTCTTCTTTCTTCTTGGGACAGATCAAAAGTCAGCCTGGGGCAGAGCAGCCAGCACAGAGAGCCTTCAGGAAGCAGCACAGGCCAGGTGGCTGAAAACAGATCCCTTCTCTCACAGTTCACAGGGAGAAACCTGAGATCAAGGCAAGGACAGGCTGTACCCCCGGGGACTGGAGGGCCCTTCCCAATGCTGGTGGCTCCTGGTGCTCCATGGCCTGTGGCTGCCTCCCTTCAAGCTGTCTCTGTCTTCCAACAGCGGACATCTCCCCTCTGTGTGCCTGTGTCCCTGCTGTGTGCCCGTGTCTCCACTGTGGCTGTCCCAGGCCACCCCAATCTGACACCCTCCCCTCCTCTATCAGAGCAGCTCCACCCTCACAGCAGGTTGCAGGAGGGGGAGCCCCAGTGACCCAGACCTTCAGGCCCCTCCACAGTCCCTGGGGTGGATGGCCCTGGCACAGCTTGCCAATAGTACCCAGACCCAGCAGGCAGGAGGAGCTGGCCGTGTGGCCTGTCCAGAGAGGGGCACAGCACAGAGGCAACTGTCACCCTCTGGTCACCCTCCAGGCACTGGGAAAGCCACCTCGGCAGGGGCCCTGTGGGTGAGGGTCTCTCAGTACTCAGGGGCTGCCAACGCCAGGTCAGAATCAGCACAGTCTGGCCAGGACACACAGGCCCAGCGTGGGGACAAGTCCTGCCTCCAGTGGGACACACAGGCCCAGCATGGGGACAAGTCCTGCCTCCAGTGGGACACACAGGCCCAGCATGGGGACAAGTCCTGCCTCCAGGAGGCTGGGAGAGGCCCCTCCCTCGAGGCTGACCCCCGGGAAGAGGCGCAGGAGGAGGCGATGGCTCTCTGTCACTTCCCACCCTTGACACATTCTGTCTCTTCTCCCCGCTCCTGTCATTGTCCTTCCTCAGGCTCAGATTCCCCTGGCACTGCCCTCTGAGGCCTTCAGGGCCAGGCTGCACTGGCTTCTCCCGGACACACTGAGTCCTGTCCTGTCCTCCCAGCATTGCCACAGATGGTGGTTTAAGTCCCTGTCACCCAGCACAGATCCCAACCTCCCCCTCAAATGGCCCACCTGCCCCTTTCATGGGGGTTCCTGGAGTGGAGTCAGGTCTGAGGAGGGGAGACCAGCTTTGGGACAGAGGAGCAGGGTAGAGAACAAACACCCATACCCAGGAGTGTCCCGGAGATGGACCAGCTGGAGCTAGGAGCCAGAGCTGGGAGCCCACTACATTAGGTTTTCTCCGGGCAGCTGGCAGCGAGGCAGGTGTCTGGCCCGGAGACGGGACGGCCAGAGCTGGGAGCCCACCAGACCCGGGTTTCTGAGGGCAGCTGGCAGCGAGGTGGGGCCCAAGTGTCCAGCACCCCACGGTGGCTGCAGCCCCTCCTTCCTCTGGTGACCTCGCCGGACTCCTGGTTCCCAGCACTGTCTCCCCTGATTAACGAAGCCATAGCTCATTCTCCACGCGTGACGCTGCCTTGGCTTCTGCGGCTAATTCTGCCACATAATGGAACTTGAACACTGCCTAATTTCCAGATTAAACCCAGATGGATGGCCTGGCCTCTCCTGGTGGCACAGGCTGTGGGGGCAGATGCACTGCCCCTGGTGGTTTGAAAGCAGTGACGGTCACAGGCGACCACCCTGGAAGGTCCCACCTTTGATCCTCCTGGGACCCTGGCCCTCGGCTACAATTCCCTGTGTCTGAGACCAGATGCTTTGGGGGGGTGAGGGTGGCAGAGGCTGCACCCATCCTGGTATCTGCCACCTGGGCCCTCCTCAGGGCTCCAGACAGTGTTGGCCTCAGTGTTGGGAAACTGATCCTCCTTGAAGGCGATGTACTCCTGCTGCCCAGAAGCTCATTGGCTTATTCTGAGCAACCCAGGGCTTCCGTACCATGACCCAACCCTCCCTGAGTGGGGCAGGGAGGCAGAGACAGAGCCGGCCTTGTGTGGACAGCAGCACCCAGAGGGCCCTGAGCAGAGCTCTTGGAGGCGAGTGGACTCAGCTGGATGGAGGCTCCAACCCCGGCCTCCTGCAGCTGGCCTGGGGTCTCCTGGGAAAACCGGCAGGAACCAGACACTCAAGGGGACCCGGGAGTGAACAGAGCAGGAGGAGCCTTGAGCCCTGACTTGCTTCAGCCCCCAGACTCCAGCCAGAGCGGCCGACCTACCCAGGCCCAGATGTGTGGAGGGAGCAGGGTGGGTTCTGGAGCCCAGTGGGGTCCCATTCACCTCCCCCTGGTCTCTCTGGCCAGGCTCCTTTGATCCATGGCCGCACAGCCAGGTCCCAGCCAAAGGCACCTGGCCGGGCCCTGGACGAGAGGCTGATGTTGGTCACTCATAGGTCTGCAGGCCTGTCTGGCCCTGTATACAGGCCTGGGACTCAGGCTGCCAGACACTGTCAGGATATGAGGAGCTCTCCTCCTCCAAGATGTGGTGGTGGCAGGTGCCCAGGTAACCCATGGGGCCCTCCAGGCAGCCAAAGGGCGTCCTCCTTCCCAACCCAGCTGCCCCTGCCCTGTGTTCCCTCATGGTGCTACCCCTCACTGCTGGCTAGTGAACCTCCCTCCAGGGTCCTCCCTCCCCTGCCACCCTCCCTCCCCTCCCCAGCCTCCTTCTCTCCCCTGCTTCTCTCTGTCCCCTCCCCCATCTCCCTCCCTCCCTTTCCCTGCTCCCTTTCTCCCCTCCCCTCCCTCCCTCCCTCATCTCCCCACTCCTTTCCCCTGTGGACAGGAGGACCTGAGCAACGTCCCAAACTCAAGCTCCCTTTGAGCCCTGAAGCCACAAGATCTTATTCACCTTCCCATTCCCTCCCTTCCTCCCTCCCTCCCTCCCTCCCTTCCTTCCTTCCTTCCTTTCCTCCTTCCTCCCTCTTTCTTTCTTTCTTTGGAGTCTCAGTATGTTGCCACTCTGGCCTTGAACTGCAAGTGATCCTTCCTCCTGGCCCTGCAAAAGTGCTGGAATTATAGGTGTGAGCCACCGTGCCTGGCCTTCAATTACCCTTTTTGAAACCTCCTCATTTTGAATATACATTTGAGGTGGTTCTGTTTTTTGGCAATAGGCAGGCTACTGTGAACATTCTTGTGTCTGTTTTTGGTGGGCATTTCTTTAGGCACGACCCTAATACTAGGTCCTCTGAGGAAACCATATGCATATGTTTAAAGAAAGCAGGTAACACCAAAAACTCTCTGAGGTGTGGGCCCTGCCACTTGCTGATCAGCAGAGCTGAGTCAGGGCTCCCGACTCACCAGCACCCAGCAGAGCTCAGAATCAGAGCTCAACTCACTACCTTTCCCGTAGCATCCAGGTGGCTGTGACAAGGGGTCTTGCTGCCACTTTATGAAGGGGTTCCTGGTGACTGATGTGTGGGCCCCTCTCTGCTGGGTTCTCGCTCTGCCTGCACTGGTCTCTCTGGTGATGTGGGGATGCTCTTTGGGGAAGGTCTCTGCTGGGTCTCATTCTGTCTGCATTGATCTCTCTGGTAGTGAGGGGTTCTCTGCGGGGAAGGTCTCTGCTGGGTTCTCCCTCCATCTGCGCTGGTCTCTCTGGTGATGCCTGGTTCTCTGTGGGGAAGTTCTCCACTGGATCTCATTCTGCCTGCATTAGTCTCTTAGGTGGTGTAGGGTTCTCTGTGGGGAAGGTCTCTACTGGGTCTCCCTCCATCTGCACTGGTCTCTCTGGTGGTGCGGGATTCTCTGTGGGGAAGGCTCTTCCTGGTTGGTCCCTGGCTGACTCTGTTCTACCTTACAGGATTCACAGCTTCCCTGCCAGCCTTCCCAGGACTGCTGGGCTGTGGCCCTGTGCACCCTCCACCTCACAGTTCACAACTCCTTATCTGAACGCCCATGTCCTCATCGCTGAATTGAAAACAACTCCCTTCCTCCTGGCCTGGGGTCCTTCCTCATGGTCTGGGCTCCCTGAAGCCCTGACACGCAGCCTCTTTCTCTCTGATTTCACCTCCTCTGTCCCCCAACTGGACACAGCACTGTGCCTTCAGGACCCACTGACCCCATCTCCTCACAGAGACCCCGGTGTCTGGCTCTCATGGGCCCAGCCCCAAGGCAAGGTAGGCCACTGTCCTCACAGCAGGGGAGGAGGAGCAAGGACTGACAGCTGGCATTCTGAGGAGTGAGCTCTCTGAATGGAGAAGGAGGCAAGCCTGCGGGCCCAGTGTGCCCCTGCATGATGGGCCACAACAGAAAGCTCATATATGATATGGCTTTAAGCAGAAAACCAGGGTGGCAGGACCACAAAGGAAGGGTCTTGGGGAAGGCCCCGAGCTGGGCAGGGACTTTGGAGTTTCTTTGTTGGGGGAGCTGGCTTGTGGGAGGCTGCTTTGTGGTGGGAACGGAGCATGGAGGTCGGGCTCAAAACCATCTTTTATAAGCCAGCCTCCTCCCCACTGCCAGATTGGGAATTTGGGAGAAAGCGGCCACAGAAGGCATCTGGGGTCTCAGGAGATGAAGCCGTGGACAATTGCACTGGTCCTCCAGGCTCTTCCCCCAGCTCATCCTTCCAACCATCTTAGTTACTATGGTAGCAAGAATTTGTCATGTTCTCTTGCTTGTTGAGGGTTTTTTTTTTCTTTTTGATTTCTAAATAAAGTCTCAATCTCACCATGAGCTCCTGTCCACATGGATTTGCTTCTGGCCAAGGGTTGCTCAGGACCTGGAAGGTCTGTGCAGGGTCAGCACGGTGGCCGCAGAGCCCCAGACTGGGGGAGCCTGTGTCTCAGCTCCTCCCCACTCACACTGAAAGGTCCTCTCCTTGACCCAGAAGCAGGGGAAGGGAGAGGTGGGGTCAGGAACATAGGCCCCTCTCTCCCACACTGGAGTTCAGACTTCACACATCACCCTCCCCTGGAGGACATGTCTGGCCTGGCTTCTGCCTGCCTGGCCCCTGCGTCCATCCGTTCCATGGGTCAGTCATGAACCCAGAGTGCACAGCTGGCCCCTCAGCCTGCCTTTCCTTTAATGGAGCCCCCGTGCGTCCTGACCCAACACCCGTGGAAGCTGGAAGAGCTCTTATTCTTCCTCCCACGTGGGTGGTCAGCACTGTGGGGGCTTCCTTTCTGCCCCGGGTCTTCTTGGCTCCAAGCCCACCACTCCAGGACTTGCCCCTCTGTACCCCCACAACACAGATGTTAGCACTGTGGGCCCCCTCTGGCCACTCCCCTCCACCGTTATCCATCACTGGCCCTCTCCACCCAGACAGGCTGGAGCAGAGACCCCTGGTGGGCACATCATTCCTCCAGTGAAGTGAATAAGGAAAAGGGAGAAAGCTCAACCTCTCCTGCTCAAAACACTAGGTGGCTCCCTCTACGGGTCCCAAGGTGGATGCTCACATCCTGGAGGCCATCCCAGCACCTCTGGCCCCCAGGCCAGCTCACAACAGCCCAGTTCTGAGTGGACCCTGGCTGACCCCACACACCTGCAAATGAGCGAGGGGTCCTGAATTCTGAGCTCCACTCCTGCAAGAAACACAGCAGGCCACTGTCTATTGCAATTACTACATGCTCATTAGTTTTAACTTCAGGTATTTAGCAGAAGCTTTCACACTCAATAGACATATATTTGAGAAATCAGCTTGCTTTGGACACAATATCTTTGCTAGGCAGAATTCTAAGGTGACCTCCAAGATTCCTGCCCCAGAGTACACCCTCTGAATAAGCTCCTCCCCACCAGTGTGTGTGGGAAGCCGGGGCTGTGAATATGATGAGAAACCACTCCAGTGATTAGCTACTAATCCATTTACTTTGAGTTAATCAAAAGGGATTGTCTAGGTAAGCCTGGCCTAATCAGGTGAGCCCTTTGAAAGAAGGTGAGTGTCAGAGAGATGTGGTCTTGCTGTCCTGTTTTGTTTTTCTCTAAATGCTTTTTATTTTTGCTTTTACATTTAGGACAATGATCACTTCAAATCAATGACGTGAGGTAGAAATGAAGATTCCTTTTTCCATGGGGATTGACAAAGGCAATTTACTGAGGCACCCTTCCTTTCTCTGGTGAATCTTTGGCATATGTGTAGGTCTGTTTCAGGCCTTCACTTTATGTTCCATTGATTTATTTATCTAACTTCATGCTAATACCATGATGTCTACATTGCTTTGGCTTTCCAGAGAGTCTTGGAGTTTGGTGGTTGGTCTTCCAATGAGTTATTTCTCCGAGTGGTTGTCTTGTCTCTTCTGTGTCACTTGACTTTCCTTATTCACTTTAAAATCACCTTAGGTGTTTCTACAAAAGAAATATGATGGAGTTTTAAATGAAATTATATGAATCTGTAGCTCAATGTGGGAGGAACTGACATGTTGATACTGTGTCTTCCAATCCATGAAGATGGTACATCTCTACATTTATTTAGACCCTCTTAGTTTCTCTCAGCAATATTTATTTTTCTTTAATGTAGATTTCTTGCACATATGTCAGTAGATATTTAATTTTCAATGCTATTGTAGATAGTACTTTTTAAAGTAACTGTTTAATTGTTTGTTGCAAGTATATGGACATAATATTTAGTTTTTATATTGGCCTTGATAAATTCACTAATTAAATCTAATGACTTGTTTGTAGATTTCCTTGAATTTTCTTCACACATAATGATGTCATCTACAAAGATATTACTTCTTTCTCTCTTTCTATTTTTTTATCTCTTTTCATTTTTCTCAACACAGCACTGCCAAAGACCTCAAGCACAATGTTGAATGTGAGTGGCTACAGTGAAACATTGTTGGCTCATTCCTGATTTTAGGAATGAATGCACTCACTTTAATAGAAAACAGCCCTGTGAGGCTGGGAGGTCAACTTACAGTTGTAATTCAGCCACACACAGAATGAGACTCTGGGTTTGGGTTTCACTCTCAGCCCTGCAGCTACAGGAGGGAAGGGTTTCTTTCAGGGCAGACTGAGAAGCTTTCAGGTTATTCGTGTAGTGATTGAGTTGGGAATTCTAGTCCCTGAGCTCATCCTTTTCTTTCCCCACTTTGTCCATCAACAGTAGGTGAAACCAGCAAATCTCAATATACTCATTATTTGGACAATAATGCTCAAAAATATAGTATACACAGTCCCCCAGAACCTCGACTCTTACGAGTATTGGATTAGGAGAATCCCATGGTGATATTCTGCATCTCTCTGTTGCCACTTCATGCATGGACAAGGACTCCCTCCTCGACCAAACTTCAGTCAGGCTCCTGAGAGCCCTCTTCCCAATGAGGCCTTGGCCTGAGCCCGCTCCCCTTCCCAGCTCAGTTTTAGCACAGAATCCTGTAAAGATAATTTAACAAGAATTCCCCCTCCATTATCAAATTCTGCCCCCACCCCTTGCTCTTGATATCTGAGGATCTCTCCCTGCCTTATGAAGCATCCTGTTGAGTCAGTTTAGCAAGAATCCCCCCACCTTTGCTACCTCATCAACTTCCTCTTGCTAGTTTTCCATCCACTGATCTCCTCACCATGCCTGCTGGTTCAAGTCTCCAGCTGTCTTTGCTGTAGTCACAGTTGATTCAATTTCTTTCCTCCACTGCAACCATGTTTAATACATTCATTCTTGCCATGTTTAAACAAATGTGTGGTATAATTTTTTACTCAGCACCACCGACTATTAGTGCTCTCCTCACTATTGGAAATAGAATCATTCATGGTTTAAGCCTAATCAGTTTAGAGAACCAAATTCCAGAAACTTTAGAAAAAATTCAGAAAACTCAGTCTTAAGATTTTGTTTCTCTAGAACCAATCTCTGTCCCCAAGTCTGTGTTGGAGTTCTCCAGAAAAAGAGAGCTAATGGTCCAGATGGAGAGAGATAGATGATAGATGAATAGATAGGTGGATAGATAGGTGGATAGATAGATAGATGATAGATAGATAGACAGACAGACAGACAGACAGACAGACAGACAGATAGAGATATTAAGGAAACTGGCTTACACAATTCCAGAGGCCTACAAGTCTGAAATTTGTAGGGTAGGCTGGCAGGCTGGAAACTCTGGCAGAGTTTCCATGTTGCCATCTGGGGTTACAATTCCTTCTTCATCAGGAAACAGTCTTGATTCTTAAGTGTTCAGCTGATTAGACAAGGCCCACCGGCATTGTGGAGGGTCAACTGCTTTACTCAAAGTCTACTAATTTAAATGTTAATCACACCGAAAAATACCTTCATGGTAACACCTTGACTGCTGTTTGACCAAATAATTGAGCACTGTAACCTAGCTGAATAGACACAGGAAGTTAACCATCACAGGCGGAGAGCTTCAGTACTTTGACATTAACTATAATGCTTGCAATAGGTTTTATTTATAGATGCCCCTTACAGAATTAACGACATTTTTCTCTATTCTAGTTTACTATGAGTTATCATAAATTGATTTTGAATTTTATTGACATTTTTTCCTGAAATATGATAGCTCCCCCCCTTTATTCTGATAAGGTGGTAGATTTCATCCATTGATTTTTTTTCCTTAATCTTAAACCAATTTTATATTTTTTGGGTAAATTCCACTTGGCCAAGACATATTACCCCTTTTTACATATCTCTGGTTGTGATTTGCTAACGTAGATTGTAGAATTTTTGCTGCTATGTTTTTCAGTCAATTTTAGTTTTGTTTACTATTATAATTTATTGTTTAGCTGTTTAGTACTATTTTTTACTAAGCACTATATCATAAGAATTTCCTCATAAACTTTGAGAGGCCAAACCAGAACATTCAGACAGCCTTCTCACATGCAAGCAACAGAAAGCAAGTCCAGTCCAGCCATTTGAGCAAAACAAAAAAGAAAAAGGAAAAGAAATATATTCCTCTTGCATAGCTTGCAGCCCTTCTGGAAGGACTGAGAAACCAGGCGTGGTGGCCACAAACTCAGGGCTGCTGGACAGGATCAGAACCCCTGAGACAGACAGAACCCCTGAGACAGAACCACAGAAAGAGACAGAACCCCTGTGCCGCCAGACTCATCCCGGAGCTTGCCTTCCTGTGCCGGTACCATGGATGCTGGGTGCTGCTGCTGCCTTTGCAGAGTAGCTGTTCTTTAGCCATTTGCTGCTGCTGCTTTCAGCAAAGCCAACCTCCCAGGGTCCTTTCCGGCCCCTGGTTGCTCAGCTCTGCTGGGAGCATTGACTGGCAGGACCTGGGCCACGGCCCATTCTCCCTCTGCAAGGAGGGCTGGAAAACTGGGGCTCTGACCTCTACATAAGAGAGTTCCTCCCAAGACTTACGCAAAGAAGCCAGAGTCCCCTAACCCATTTAGGGTTACAGATTCTAGGGTGGGGGCCAAATTTTAAAAAATATGTGTATGCATACCCATTCATATACATGCACATATACATATACATGTATAGGTGTACCCAGTAGCTCAGAAATACTGATCAAATGGCTACATCACAGTTTATATCAACTTTCCATATTTTTGGACATTTAGATTATTTCAGTTGTTGAGCTGTTCATAGAGCTTTGGATAAAAGTTTTATTTTACTTAGAATTATAACCTTAATATTTTTAATTAGAATGCCAGTACCAAGGCAAAATGAATAAATATTTAAGAAATTCACTCCCACCCTCCCCACCAGCGACACAGAAAGAGCAGTCTAGAATTGACAGAAAGAGCTCTCTAGAATTGACAGAAAGAGCTCTCTAGAATGGACAGAAAGAGCTGTCTAGAATGAACAGAAAGAGCAGTCTAGAATGGACAGAAAGAGTTGTCTAGAATGGACAGAAAGAGCAGTCTAGAATGGACAGAAAGAGTTGTCTAGAATGGACAGAAAGAGCAGTCTAGAATGGACAGAAAGAGCTGTCTAGAATGGACAGAAAGAGCAGTCTAGAATGGACAGAAAGAGCTGTCTAGAATGGACAGAAAGAGCAGTCTAGAATGGACAGAAAGAGCTGTCTAGAATGGACAGAAAGAGCAGTCTAGAATGGACAGAAAGAGCTGTCTAGAATGGACAGAAAGAGCAGTCTAGAATGGACAGAAAGAGCAGTCTAGAATGGACAGAAAGAGCAGTCTAGAATGGACAGAAAGAGCAGTCTGTCTAGAATGGACAGAAAGAGCAGTCTGTCTAGAATGGACAGAAAGAGCAGTCTAGAATGGACAGAAAGAGCAGTCTAGAATGGACAGAAAGAGCAGTCTAGAATGGACAGAAAGAGCAGTCTGTCTAGAATGGACAGAAAGAGCAGTCTGTCTAGAATGGACAAAAAGAGCAGTCTAGAATGGACAGAAAGAGCAGTCTAGAATGGACAGAAAGAGCAGTCTAGAATGGACAGAAAGAGCAGTCTAGAATGGACAGAAAGAGCAGTCTAGAATGGACAGAAAGAGCAGTCTAGAATGGACAGAAAGAGCAGTCTAGAATGGACAGAAAGAGCTGTCTAGAATGGACAGAAAGAGCAGTCTAGAATGGACAGAAAGAGCTGTCTAGAATGGACAGAAAGAGCAGTCTAGAATGGACAGAAAGAGCAGTCTAGAATGGACAGAAAGAGCAGTCTAGAATGGACAGAAAGAGCAGTCTAGAATGGACAGAAAGAGCAGTCTGTCTAGAATGGACAGAAAGAGCAGTCTGTCTAGAATGGACAGAAAGAGCAGTCTAGAATGGACAGGAAGAGCAGTCTAGAATGGACAGAAAGAGCAGTCTAGAATTGACAGAAAGAGCTATCTAGAACTGACAGAAATAACTGTCTAGAATGAACAGAAAGAGTTGTCTAGAATTGACAGAAAGAGCTATCTAGAATTGACAGAAATAACTGTCTAGAATTGACAGAAGGAGCTGTCTAGAATTGGAGGTATCCAAGCGTATGAGCATTCCTGCACTCACAGGCCTAGAGACAAGCCAGGAGGCCACCGCAAACACTCCTGTGCTTCGCTGTCTTTGTTTTCCATCCGCCTGGCTGTCCCTTGTGGTTCCACGCGCTGCCTTTGCACCTTCGTGGTGTGCGTGCTCTGGCCGCAGCCGCCATTGGTGTGTGTGGTTCTCAACCCTGGTGATTGTCAACTTTTTGCCGGTTTGCCATGCATGAGACTTTAGCTTTTTTTCTTTTTCTGCCTTCTAGGACTGGTTATCTGCATGTTATGTATACACTGAGTTTTACATTTTTGTGCATTCTGACCACATTTTTACTTACTATTTCCTTGATCATGTGTAATCGTAGTGGCAGGAACAAAACAGATAATTTTAATGTCATGTGGAGATGTTCATCAATTCTAGGTGAGGAAGCTCAGCTCAAGGACGTCTTCCTGCAGGCAGGGATGTTGCCGCCAAGTCTAGAGGGTTGAGCGCAAGGGAGAAAGGCTTCCAGAAGAGAGCTGAGCAGTGCAGGTGGAGGGCAGCAGCTACAGCCGCAGTGCAGAAGCCAGGAGCCTGCCGTGTACCGGCTGTCTGCGACCAGCGTGGCACTGGCAAGAGATGCATCCAGTCAGAGCAGGGCAGGTCTCCCAGGGAGAATGCAACACATACTTGGATGTCAGAGACTCACCCAGGCCAGACTGCAGGTAAGGAGACCCTCTGGAAGCTGAGCACAGGGGAAGTCCTTGGGAGTTACAAATGTTAGGAATGAGGGGTGCATTTGAGAAGTACTTGGGAAGTAAAATTAGCAGCACTTGGGGACAGAGGAAGTTGGCCTGATGCCCAGGCTTCTGGTGGGATCATCACAGAGACAGGGGTTTTAGGGTTTTATCCACCAAAGTGGCACTACAAGGGGACAGGCTTAGGAGAACCTATTTCCATACAAGATGGATTTAAAGGGCAGAGGAACGTAGACGTGATGTGAAGGTAGCATTGTGATAGAGACCAGGGAAGGCCTCAGGGGTGGGCAGGGGGCACGGGTCTGATGGATGGAGCTTTCCACCTGCCCGGGCTCCAGACACTGGTGGCTTGGGCCAGTGTCAGTGGTCCAGTTGGAGAGAAATTAGTGCCTTTCGGAGACATCCAGGATGTGAAATAGACAAGACTTACAGATACTTGGGATATCAGGGGACAGGAATAAAGGTGACCCGAGTTGGAAGCACTGCCAAGTTGCTGGGCTGAGATACGGAGGAGGAGGACAGCCACAGACCTACCCCTGTGTCCTCCCTCACCTCACAGCAGGCAGGGAGCCACCTCAGGGAGGGTTTTGCAGCTGGGGGCGGGTCCTGAGCTTCGCCAAGACTGTCATGGAGGGACCATCCACCCCTCAGCCCTGACCCCCTAGGGCTGACCAGAGGCCCATTTCTGCTGCAGACACCATCCAGGACTCTGACGCCTCCTGAGCTCATTCCCAGAGGCACTCAGGTACCCGCTGAAACCACCACTCTGCAAGGCCCCACCTGTCCTCTGCATTTGCTGTCTGGGATTCCAAAGGAAATGCCACCGGCCTCCTAGGACAGCTCTCAAGCTGCCCCACCTGTCCTCTGCATTTGCTGTCTGGGATTCCAAAGGAAATGCCGCCGGCCTCCTAGGACAGCTCTCAAGCTGCCGAGTGGCTTCCTATTGATTGCAAAGCACGCCCATGCTCCTCCATCGCCACAGAGTTGCACTTCTTCTTCCCCGAGGTATTTCTTCAAACAATGTTTTCAAGAAGGCGGAAGGACCTGGAGCAGGCGTGGGAAGCCCTCAGCTTTACTCAGGGAGAGGCTGCCCCCTCCGTTACAGCCCTTGCAGAGTGGACCAGCACTGCGATGAACAATGCCTGGCCCATCCCTGCCCCAGACGCCCCCAGCCGGGCTGTGTTTGCTGCAGTGGGGACTTTGAGGGTGGGGCACTTGTGTCAAGAAAACAATTCAATATAATTTAAGATGTAACAGAGACACAAATAACATCTCTTTCTCTGTCAAGACTTCGTCTAGGTACTATTTTTTAATTAAGTTGAGGAATTGAAGAAGAACCTGAGAGAAAATTCTGAAATACAATAAAATTGAACTAACATCAAACTACCTTAGAGGCCGGGGAAGTTAATTACATCATCCTAGAGCTGTGAAGTCTGCAGAGACTCGGAGCTAATGTCTATTTTTCCTTCTGGAGCAGATCTCAGTCAGCAAATTCAGCTGGCAATTCTAGTGCAGGATAATAGTTCTTTTTTTATTGACCAAATTGGGCAAATTAAACAAAAAATGTATTGAGTCACTGCTTTCTGCAGATATTGTGCTTGGTGCTGGGACTGAGATGAATTGAATGTGGCCTCTGTCTTCAGGGATCCTGAGTCCCTGTGGGTGGGACATGAAAGCTGAGGGCCACTGTCAGGGGTGGATCGACACATGTCCAGAGTGAGGGGCCCCAAGGGAGAGAAACTCACTCACTCTGGGCAAGGGCATCCAGGGGGACTTCCTGGGGGAGGCGGCTGGGCAACTGAGTGAGGAAATCGGACACCCCAGGAGGTGCCCAGATGGGAAGGATGGCCACAGCACCATTATGCACCCAGCACACCTGTCTGCACATTCTCTTCTTACCAGATGGCTATTGATTGGTGTCAGAATGGGGAGACACAGGACAGTGTGAGGGCTGCAGGGTGCAGCTTTGGGGTGTGGCAGCCTCTGTGGGCTGAGCCCTGCGTGGAGGGTGGAGGTCCCTGTGTCAGGACTCCCCAGTGCTGGGGCTGTCACCACTCCCACCCCAACCTCGATGTCTCCACTGTGAGGGGGAAGCAGTTGGAGAGAACTGCAAAGCCTCAGGGCCAGCACGGCCTCTGCTTGTAGGACCAGGCTGCTGTGCAGCCTCCTGCAGGCCTGTGCTCCCCAGATGCAGTGTCTCCTGGGCCCTGTCCTGAGAAGCCCCAAATCCCACTGCCCATGGTGAGGCTCAGAATTCTGCATGTTCTACACCAATTCTGAGAAATCTTGCCAGAGACTCCTTCCCTGGCAGACCCCTCTAGGGATTCTAGGAAAACCAATTGATGCCCCTTAGACATTCAAGCAGCAAATGCTCATTGAAAATCTGCCATGTGTCTGGCACAAGTGCGCACATGCACACACACACACACGCACAGATGCAATGTTGTGTCTGAATTGTAGGTGTGAAAGTTTGCATATCCACCTGTCTAACCCTTTATCATTCATCCATCTATCATCTTTTTATCATCTATATTTATCTCTCATCTATCTGTTACTCATTGATCTCTGTATCTATCTGTCTATTATCTGTGGATCCATCTACCTCTGTCTTTATGTCAGTCTGTATCTGACTGTGTATCTGTCTATCTGGTGTGTGCAGCTTAATCTGCTATAACTGAAAATGAGAGCAGCCAGAGCTGGTGTGACAAGCGGGGGTCCCCTGAGCTTTCTAGGTTGTAGTTTCTCACTCCACTCTCGATCCCCTAACCATGCTCACATTCTTTCCTCTGCCCCCTTACCTTTATGATCACATGATACAGGACAAGACTGCTGAGCTGTAGAGGCAGGGCCTCAGGTACACAACAGAGCAACCAGGAAGCAGGAGCTCCATAAATCTCCCTTGGAGGGATGGATGAATAGATGAATGGATGGATGGATGAAAAGATGAATGGGTAGGTGGATGACAGACAGGTGTGTGTGTGGATAATGAATGGATGGGTGAAAAGATGGATGGGTGGGTGGATAGAGGACAAATGATGGATGGATGGATGGATGGATGGATGGATGGATGGATGGATATAGGGATGGAGGGATGGATGGGTAGGTGAAGGGATGAATGGATAGATGGATTGGTGGATAGGTGAATGATGGATGGATGGGTATAGGGATGGAGGGATGGATGGGTAGGTGAAGGGATGAATGGATAGATGGATAGGTGGATAGGTGAATGATGGATGGATGAAGGGATGGAGGGACAGGTGGGTGGGCAAATAGGTGATGGGATGAATGGATGAGGATGGATTCATGGATGTACTGATAAATGGATTGATGGATGGGTAGATGATGGATGAATGGATAGGTGGATGAATAGATGGATGGAGGGAGGGGTGGATGGATGGATGGAGGGATGGGTGAAAGGGTGGATGATGAGTTGATGGATGATGGAGAGATGGATTGATGGATGGGTGGATGGATGGATTGATTGATCAGTGAATGATGGATGGATGAGTGGAAGATAGATGTACGGAGTGGGGATGATGGATTAATGGTTGACTGGATGATGGATGGATGGATGGATTATGGATGGATGGATGCACAGGTGTATGATGAATGGATTGATAGGTGGGAGGATTACGCATGGCTGGCTGGATGTATTGATGGACGGGTAGATGATGGATGGATTGATGGATGGGTAGATGATGGATGGATGAATGGATGGGTGGATGATGGATGAATGGGTGGATGGATAGGTTGATGGATGGGTGGATGATGGATGAGTTGATGGATGGGTGGACGATGGATGGGAACAGGTATTATGGAGTTTGCCATTGTTGCCCCCCTTTGTTGAGAGGGTTTGAGTGAGAACCAACAGAGCTGTCTGTGCTCTGTGCCCACCAGAATTTTGTCCTGGCTTCCTCAAGGGGCCCCTGCTCCTCCTTGTCCTGAAGAATCTGAGCTGCTTGAATTAGACACTGAGAAAGACACACCAGCATTTTCAGTGTAAAGATTTGGACAGTAGGAAGAAAACAAGTGAGTTACAGTTGCCTTTAAAATAAAATTTACTCTGGGAAACAATTTGCTAAAATGACCTCAACATAAACATATTTTTTCTCCAGAAATAAAGCTTAGAATCAAAGGCCCTCAGAGCAATTGGAATAATTGCTTCAATCTTTTCATTTTACAGATGAGAGACGGGCCCAGCAAGGCCAGGAGTGAGCTGAGCATGGTGGCCATTGGCCATTGGTGTGTGTCCGGGGCTCACATGCCTCCCACACACGCCTGAGCCCTCAGCATCTCACCACTGCTGTGAGGAGGACTGGCAATCCACCCCAGAGGATGTGCTCGCTCAAATGCATCACCATCGATCCCAGTGTGGAGACCCACAGTGGAGGCCCACGGAGGCCTGGCCAGTCCCCTTGGCAACAGAGGAAGTGATGAGAGCCAACGAGGGCACCCCATGTACCTCTGTTAGAGGAGGGGTATTCCCAAGGCTGATGTTCCTCCTTCAGAGTGATGCCTGCAAAGGCCACCCTCCTTCTGACACCCACTGCACCGCCTGTGCAGGAGAGAAGAGCTGCTCTGGCCAGAGCAGGAGAGCAGGTGCACAACCAAGCATGTGGCCTGCCCCTTCCTCTCTCCCTCTGGGCTCAGCCACCACAGGGCCCCCACAGCTTTTCCGGGGACCGGCTCTTCACCACCACGTGGGACTGCAGGCCCCAGGCTGTCTCAGTCCTGGGGAGCCTGCTGAGGGCTGGGACTCACTCTTCCCTGGGCTGCTTGTCAAACACACCCACACCTTTTCTTCCAGCCCAGCCTCTCTCAGTAACCAAGTCAACGGCTTGTCCCCTAATCATCTTCTGAACTGAAGGAGGCCACAGGTTAGAAGGGGTCTGGCAGTGGGGGCCATGGGGTGGCTGTCAGGGCTGCACAAATGTGCTGTGTCTAAACACAAGTGAAGGATGCAGCTCCCTCTTGGACCTGGGTGCCACAGTAGCTCCCGCTTTCCGCCACAGCTGCAGAGATACTCTGTCTCTACTCCCTCTGCTCTCTCTAGAGGGGACCATGCAGGCATCCTCTTCTGTCCTTCACCCTCAAACTCAGCAGGTTTCCATCCTCCCAACAGGCCTCCCTCCTGTGGCTTCTGTGAGGTGCCCCCGCTCTCCTCTCCTTCACCTCAGGCTTCAGGGCCAGTCCCCACCTCTTCCCAAGGACCCTCTGGGCAGGGACCCTTCTCTGCTCTCCTGCCCACTCCTCTGGAGCATCCCCCAGAAACCCTGGCAGCTGGCACGGGCTGACTGTCCACTGCCCACGTACAGCCCACACGCCCCCCTGGATTCTGGGACGGTCTACCATGCCGTCAACTCAACACTTCCTCTTGGCTTCCTTTAAGCCTCGCACATCTCACTCTAATCCCAGCCTCCTACGGATCCAGGACAAACTGGAAACACATGCAAGACCCAGGAAGTCCATGTCCATGTCTTGGTTTTAAAATGTGATTAACAGTCACTGGCAAGAGAAGACGGAATGCATGCGTGGCGGTTGAGGACCCGCATGAAGCACTGGACTGAAGCACTGGACTGTGACTGCAGTTTTTCCCTCAGCTCGGGGTGCACTGGGCTCCCCTCCCTTTGTCACCCCTGCGTGGCCACCCCCATGAGCCACAGCTGGGCCCACGTCACTCCTAGACACACAGCCTGCTCCCTAAACCCTGCCCAGCGTCTCGTCCCAGGGAGTCCGAGCAGCCATAGGCAGCCGTGATATTTCCTCCTGGACGGTGACATTACACTTCGTTTATCTGTAGCTTCTTTCCATTTATCTATGTTTCTAAGTCAGTTTATTTCCATTTATCTATAGTTTCTAAGTCAGTTTATTTCCATTTATCTACATTCCCTAAGTCAGTTTCCACAATGAGGTTGTAACGTTTAGCAATAATTTTAAGTCACTTTGCATTTTTCTAAGGCCAAAACTCATGAAAAAGGAAAGAGGCCACCCCATTTGCATTTCTTGGATAGAGAAGAAGCCACAAGACAAATAAAGGCACCCCAAGAACCTCAGTGACCGGGGTGTGGGGCCTGGAGTTTCTTTTCAGGAAAATGCAAATGCTAAAAACAAAGCAAAATAAAAACAAAACAAAACAAAACAAAAAACAGACGAGCATTTTAACACCCTTTTAAAATTTCAGAATTTTAGGTGAAAAGTAGTAAACAGGCACGAACATATAACTGCATGATTATAAGAAGCACGGTTTCTGAAGAAATTTTAACAGTCACAAAACTTCATGCATGCACCAAAATATACAGCAGCTGAATGAATAAAGCCAAGAGGATCACAAATACAAGATCTGGATCAAAGGAGCGTCAGTGAGGAATTCCGTCTGTTTCAGAATCAAATATATGTCTGAGATAAAAACTAAAACAGACAAAAGAATTGAATTGTGAAATAAATACACTCAATTCAGCAAATAACACAGATTGAACCTTAATCAGAGGCTATGTAGCTGTTTTATTTCATGTTTGGGGATTGTCTTCAAAAGCGATCATGTATTTGACGACAAATGCCAATAAGTATAAAACTCGGTTGTGATTTTTACAGGCCTTTTTCTCCAATTCTAACCCAATACAATTAAAAATAGATAATAAAATGGTGAGCAAAACTGTAAGCCCACAGAAAAGAAGAATTGATTTGTGGACATCACTTGGCCCAGAACCCAAGACATGCCAGAAGTTTTAAATTCACCACAAAGTGAGGAAGCGAAGCACTTACTCGCCCGACAGCTCAGAGGAGAACGTCACAGGTGCTGGAGGAAGATGGGGTATCTCCCTGGTTAAAGTGGAAAACTGTACACTTAGGTATTTAATAATAAACAAAGGCAGTAAAACACCAAATAAAAGACAAAAGGGAGATTCAGAAGATGAAAGTTAATTAATTTCAAGACAAAAACAGTCTTAGAAAACATGCATAAACCCAGTAATTGTTTCTTTGAATAGATGCACGAATACAGGAATCCTGCTGAACCTGATGAAGGACAAAAAGAAAAAGAAAATCAGGTGTGCAGACCAGAATGTAACTAAAATGACAGACACACACAATTAAAAGATGAAGCCAGAGTTTCATGCAATCTGCAACTGGCCTGTCCCTGACAGTGTTTCTCATAATTACTGTCACCCTAAGAAGTGTTTTAGGCTTTTTTTCCTAATCGTGACCCCCTTTACTAATTAAGTTTTGAAACCACAGATACGCAGTATCTGATTCATGCATGAGGGTCTCTGTAGTGCCCCAGGCCCCTGTGATGTCTACGATCTGTTGCTCCGGCTTGAAATGCATGATGTAAGTGAAGGCCCACATATTATATGGTGAAGTATCTTACAGGGGTAAATCAAGCTCACTAACCATGAAAGACATTTGTATCCTCACACCTCAACCAGAGCCCCCTTCCTCACAACGCAGAGGAACAGGGTCGAAGCTGGATTGTTGGGGCTCTCAGTGCCCTGGGCCAAGTGTGTTTAGGGGACCCTGGAGCAGCCCCTCTTCCCTGGCAATGGCCGCCCTCTGATCTTGCAGTGTTTTTTTTTGTTTTTTTTTTTTTTGAGATGGAGTCTGGCTCTGTCTCCCAGGCTGGAGTGCAGTGGCGCAATCTCGGCTCACTGCAAGCTCCGCCTCCCAGGTTCACGCCATTCTCCTGCCTCAGCCTCCCGAGTAGCTGGGACTACAGGCGCCCGCCACCGCGCCTGGCTAATTTTTTATATTTTTAGTAGAGACAGGGTTTCACTGTGGTTTTGATCTCCTGACTTCGTGATCCGCCCGCCTTGGCCTCCCAAAGTGCTGGGATTACAGGCATGAGCCACCACACCCGGCCAGATCTTGCAGTGTTAATGCCCAATGGGTTCACCTTGCCTGCTGCCTACACCCAGGAATAAACAAAAGCAGTTTAAAAGTTAAAAGGAGGCCAGGCGTGTAATCCCAGCACTTTGAGAGGCCGAGGTGGGTGGATATTGAGACCATCCTGGCCAACATGGTGAAACCTCGTCTCTACTAAAAATACAAAACTTAGCTGGGTGTGGTGGCAGGCACCTGTAATCCCAGCTACTGGGGAGGATGAGGCAGCAGAATCAGTTAAACCAGGGAGTCAGAGGTTGCAGTAGCTGAGATTGCACCACTGCACTCCAGCCTGGGGGAGAGAGCAAGACTCCGTCTCAAAAGAAAAAATTAAAGGGAAAATGAAGTCAGTTAGGTCTAATCTATTTCACTAACCTAATTTTCTCTGTTATAGTTTTTGCGAAGGTGTTTTCAGCATCTTTCCCAGGCTGTGCACACAGCATCTCAGTCCAGCTTGGAGAGAGGGGACCCACGAGACCATGGAGGCCACAGAAGCAGGACACTTGCTGGAAGACCCCTGGGGCACTGGAGAGCAGGCTGGAGGGAAGGAGGAGCTACAGCCACCCGGGTCACATTCCTTGACCTGAGACCCCTTTGCCTCACACGGGAGGCCGGAGGAGGGCAGAGCCTGTGAATTGAGGCACTATGTTACAAGAATGGCATGTTTATGGAAATAAAATTTGGACCACGGAGGAAGCACCTGCCCAGCCAACTGTAAATCACCAGCATCAGCCCGAGGGGAAGCAGGGGGATGAGAAAGTTGGTCTGAGAACATCACTTTCAATAAGGCACCATGACAAACGGTTTCACAGATGAGTTACACTCGACTTTAGAGGCAAGGACATTACAGTGCTGGTGAACAAACACTGTGTCACAGGAAAAGGTAAACGGTGCCTGATATCACTTTTGGAAGCAAGCGTAACTGGAATACCTGTACCTTAAACATTGTACAAAGGAGTAAATTACATTCCAGCCCCAATGTTGACATGAATGTCAGGAATTCTATGTGTCAGGATGGCAAATAGAATATGGAAGTATAACAGAAGAATAGAACAATTGAACAACGTAGTATTTTTTCCAGAAACATAAATGCAATTTAATATCAGGATATTCAACAATCTAATTCATTCCATGGATAAATCAGAGGAAAAATAAAATGATATGAACAGATCCCCAAAAGACATTTTGTTAATTCAGAAAGCAGTCTAATAAACACTATACAATATAAGAATACAAAGAGCTGGCTCACGCCTGTAATCCCAGTACTTTGGGAGGCTGAGGTGGGAGGATCATCTGAGGTCAGGAGTTCGAGACCAGCCTGGCCAACGTGGTGAAACCGCATCTATACTAAAAATACAAAAATTAGCCAGGTGTGGTGGCAGGCACCTGTAGTCCCAGCTATTTGGGAGGCTGAGGCAGGAGAATCCCTTGAGCCCAGGAGGTGGAGGTTGCAGTGAACTGAGGTGGCACTATTGCATTTCAGCCTGGGTAACAGAGCGAGACTCCATCAAAAAAGAAAAAAAAATAGAAAGTCCAGGAAAAGAATGGAAAAGAGGAAAGGAAAACAGTTGGAACAAACAAAAACAAAAAAGAAATAATAAGATGGTGGACCTAAAACTGAACACATCAACAGTTATGTTAAATGCAAATGGCTTAAACACACCAATTAAATGATGGACAGTGTCAGAATGGATAAAGAAGCTTGGCCCAGCTAGTCATCATCTATAAGAAACTCACTTTAAATCAAAAGACAGCTAGAGTGGTTATATCAACATCAAACAAGGGAGGCCTCAGCGTAAACAACCGTTCTGGGCATGAAGAGGGGCATTGCACAGTGATAAGGGGGTTAGTTCACAAAGAAGAGATAACGATGCTCAGTGAGTATGTGCCTGATAACATTGCTTCAAAATAAACAGAACTAAAAGGAGAAACAGACAAATTCACAGATAGAATTGGACACATCAACATTTCCCTCCAGAGAATGGTAGAGCCAGGAGACAGAACGTTGGAAAGACCAAAAGAGGCCCGATAACACCATCGGCTAAGTGGCCCTAACCAGCACTTATGGGATGTGCCGCCCAGCAAGAGCAAACACACGTGCTTTTCAGGTGCACCTGGTGCATTCCTGAGAGGCCATATCCTGGATTATAAAACAAACCTTAACAAACTTTAAAAAACAGAATTCATAAAAAGTGTGACTTTATACCGGCTGTAATGTAATTAAACTGACAATAACAGAAAGTTGACAGGAAAACATCCAAACATTTGGAAATTAAGGAACCCACCTTTCAGGAATCCATGAGTCACAGACACAGCCTCAATGGGAATTAACATATATTCTGACCTGGCTGGGTGCGGTGGCTCACACACGTAATCCCAGCACTTTGGGAGGCCGAGGCGGGAGGATTACTTGAGGTCTGGAGTTCGAGACCAGCCTGGCCAACATAGTGAAACCCCATCGCTGCTAAAAATACAAAAAAATACTAGCCAGGCGTAGTGGTGGGCACCTGTAATTCCAGCCACTCAGGAGGCTGAGGCAGGAGAGTCGTTTGAGCCTGGGAGGTGGAGGTTGCTTAGAGCTGAAATTGTGCCACTGCACTCCAGCCTGGGTGACAGAGCGAGACTCCGTCTCAAAACAAAACAAAACAAAACAAAACAAAACAAAACAAAATTCTGACCTAAAAAATGAAAATTTGTAATATCCAAATGTATAAAACATAGCTAAAGTGGTGCCGGGAAGGAATATAGAGTGTGTTTTCTCTATATAAGTGTTCTTCACTCACGGTAGGAAGGAAAAGTGTCTAAAATCAATGACGCCAGCTTTATCTTTAAGAAATGAGAAACAGATGAGAGAAAATAAGCCAAAATCAAGTGGAAGGAAAATAACAAGAATAAGAGTAAGTTGTGTTTCTATATACCAGCAATGAACAACTGAAGTCTGAAATTAATGAAACAATGCCATTTACAATAGCTCAAAAGGAGATTCTTAGGAATCAAACTAATGAAACGTACAGAATCTTTGTGGTAAGAATTACAAAATACTGATAAAAATAATCAAAGAAGACCTCATAAATGAAGAGACATACTCTGTTAATAAGTTGAAAAATTCAGTATAAGAAAATGTCAGTTTCCCCTTAACTTATCCACAGATATAAATTAAGTCGTTAAAATTCCAGCACAATTTTTTTTGTAGACATAGGGAAGCTGGTTCTAAAATTTACATAGGAAAAAAAAACCCAAGTAGAATAGACTAAACAATTTTGAACAATAAATGAATTAGGAGGAATGATACGACCTTATTATTAAGACTTGCTTTGGGCTTCAGTCATGAAGATTGTGTCATATTGGTGAAGAGATAAACATGTAGATCAATGGAACAGAATAGAGAGCCCAGAAATAGATCAACAGAGATGTGGCCAATCGATAACAATGGCACAAAGGCATTCGATGGAAAATAATAGTCTTTCAACAAAAGATGTTGGGACAATTGGATGTTCATTTACCAAAAAGTAAACTTTGATTTAGGCTTCGCACCTTCTGCATAAGTTAACCCCAAACACACCGTAGATCTAAATGTGAAAAGTAAAACTAACATTTTTAAAATAAAATATGGGAGAAAAGTTTTGTGACCAGGTTAAACAAAAAGTACTTAGACTCGGCACCAAAAGCGTGATTCCTAAAAGTCAATAAATAAACAATGGAGGCCAGGTGTTGTGGCTCATGCCTGTAATCCCAGGACTTTGGGAGGCTGAGGTGGGCAGATCACGAGGTCAAGAGATTAAGACCATCCTGGCCAACATGGTGAAACCCCGTCTCTACTAAAAATACAAAAATTAGCCGGGCGTGATGGCACTCGACTGTAATCCCAGCTACTCATAAGGCTGAGGCAGGAGAATCACTTGAACCTGGGAGGCAGAGGCTGCAGTGAGCCAAGATCATGCCACTGAACTCCAACATGGCGAAAGAGCGAGAATCTGTCTCAAATATATATGTATAATAAATGCAAATAAAAATAAGAAATAAAAAATGGAAAATTATCAATATTAATAGCTATTGCTTTGTCAAAGACGCAGTTAAGTGGGTGAAAAGATAAGTTACAGACCGGGAGAAGATATTTGCAAACCACATATCTGACAAATACTTGTGTCCAGAATACATAAAAAATGCTGGAAGCTCAACAGTAAGAAAACAAACAACACAATTTAAAAATGGGCAAAACACTCGAACAGAAACTTCAGCAAAGCAGGTATGCAGGTGGCACAAAAGCACCTGACAATACGTTCGACATAATTGGGCATTAGGTAAGTGCTAGTTAAGCCAAGTTGAGGTACCACAGCACATGGTGCGCACGGCTAACATGGAAACCACTGGTTCTTCTCAGTGCTCACGGATATGCCTGGAATTACCATGTGGGGCTGCTGAGAGGGCAACATGGGATAGCCATGTGGTTAGGCTGTGCAAAAGTAATTGCAGTTTTTGCCATTAAAAGTCCTTCCTTCCACAGGGCACAGTGGCTCATGCCTGTAATCTAGCACTGTGGGAGGCTGAGGTGGGCAGATCACAAGGTTAGGAGTTCAAGACCAGCCTGGCCAAGTTGGTGAAACCCCATCTCTGCTAAAAATACAAAAACTAGCTGGGCACAGTGGCAGTTGCCTATAATCCCAGCTACTTGGGAGGCTGAGGCAGAGAATTGCTTGAACCCAGGAGGCGGAGGTTGCAGTGAGCCAAGATTGCGCCGCAGCACTCCAGCCTGGGCGACAGGGCGAGTCTCTGTCTCAAAAAAAAAAAAAAGGCCTTCCTTCCTTCCTTCCTTCCTTCCTTCCTTCCTTCCTTCCTTCCTTCCTTCCTCCCTCCCTCTTTTTTCTTCTTTCTTTCTTTCTTTCTTTCCTTCTTCCTTCCTTTCTTTTTGTTCAGACTATTTTTATTTTATAAAATGAAACGTTGCCATTAAAAGTACTTTTAATGCAAAAACCACAATTACTTTTTCGCCAACCTAGTAAAAATGAGTTTGCAGTTTCTCAAAAAGTTAAACAGACATGTGCCCCTTGATACCTCTTTCGAGTGTTTATCCAAGAGAGATGAAATGCATATTTATATAAAAATGTGCATAATGCTTATGGCAGCTCTACCCATAGCCCGATACCGGCAACAATCCAAATGTCTGTCACCAGGGGAATTGATAAACTGTAATCCATACTCGGGGATACCCTGATGGAACGCGATGGAACCCATACACTGGCATCATGCAATGCATGCCACTCAGCTGGAATGACAGGTGCGATATCGATACAGACAACGACTTGGAATAATTCAAAAGAATTATGTTGAGTGAAAGAAACCAGCCTTAAAAGCTTACATACCCTAAACTTCTCTTTGTGTGACACTCTTGAGAAGGATGATGATGGTGGTGAGAATGGATCAGGGAGCGAGGAGGGCGTGACTATGAAGGGTGACTCCAGGGAGATGTTCGTGGTGACGGAAGGGCTTCCCTGCATCCTGATGGTCTGGTTGGTTAAGATGCATAACCGTACATACATGTTCTAAAATCAATTCTACTGCATTTTAATTCAAAAATACATAAAAGTACCAGCCAACAAACTTTATAAAATAACAATAGTTGGAATAAATGGAAAGAAAGAGCATGTTTTTCTACAGAATAATTTAATATCATATAATTAAATAAGTTGATATTTAATTAAAATATTAATAACCAAAAAAGTAATGTATAAATAAATAGAATTGAATGAAAATCAAAGTAATATGAAGAAAATAAGATAGAAATCAATGAACTTGCAAATGAAGACCAACTGAGTCGTGTGGTGGTTCTTTGAGAAGAGTGATGGAACTACAAATTCCCATGAAGACTGGGCAAGAAAACAAAGCTAAACCACAATATGGACTTTGGGGTTTTTTTTTGAGACAGTCTCGCTCTGTTGTCCAGGCTGGAGTGCAGTGGTGAGTGCAGTGGCACGATCTCGGCTTACTGCAACCTCTGCCTCCCAGGTTCAAGCAATTCTCCCGCCTCAGCCTCTGGAGTAGCTGGGATTATTACAGGTGCCTACCACCAGGCCTGGCTATTTTTTTTTTTTTTGTATTTTTAATAGAGATGGGGTTTTGCCATGTTGGCCAGGCTGGTCTCGAACTCCTGACCTCAGGTGATCCACCCTCCTCAGCCTCCCAAAGTGCTGGCATTACAGGTTGAGCCACCACGCCCAGCCCACAGTACACATTTTTGGGAATGAAAAGGGTCATAGCTTTAGAGGCAGCCAAAATTAAAAAAAATAGCACAATAATGTGAATCATTTAATACCAATAAAATTTAAAATTAGGTTGAATAGATAAATCACAGGAAAGACAACAGATCTGACTGAAGCAGAGGTGAAAAAAATAATAGTAATGGGCCAATTATCCATTGATGAAATTGAATCAGAGATAAAAATTATTTTCGTAAGGAAAGCACAAGACTCAGCTTTTTAAAAGGCAAGTTTGACCAAACATTTGTGGAACAAAAGACACACGTGTCATCCTATGCACAGTGAGTTTTCCCAGCTCATTTTAAGGGACTCAGGCACCTAGAGAGTTGATCTGGTTTGGCTGTGTCCTCACCCTCAACTCATCTTGAATTGTAGTCCCACAGTTTCCACGTGTTGTGTGAGGGACCCAGGGGGAGATAATTGAATCATAGGGGCAGTTTCCCCCATACTGTTCTCATGGTAGTGAGTAAGTCTCATGAGATCTGATGGTTTTATAAGGGGAAAGCCCTTTCACTTGGTTCTCATCCTGTCTTGCCTGCCACCATGTAAGATGTGCCTTTCACCTTCTGCCATGATTGTGACGCCTCCCTAGCCACATGGAACTGCGAGTCCATTAAACCCCTTTTTCTTTTTGTTTTATTTTATTATTTTTTATTGTACTTTAAGTTCTGGGGTACATGTGCAGAACGTGAAGGTTTGTTACATAGGCATAGACGGGCCACGGTGGTTTTCTGTACCCATCAGCCCATCATCTAGGTTTTAAGCCCCACATGTATTACGTATTTCTCCTAATGCTCTCCCTCCCCTTTCCCCCCAACAGGCCCCAGTATGGGATGTTCCCCCCTCCCTGTGTCCCTATGTTCTCATTGTTCAACTCCCACTTATGAGTGAGAACGTGTGAAACCTCTTTTTGTTTATAAATTACCCAGTCTCGGGTATGTCCCTTTCAGCAGTGTGAAAATGGACTAATACAATAGTAGAATAGCATTAATGTCAAACAAGACAATTCCATTATGAGAAAGGTATAAACATGATAATCTCTTCCATAAATACAGACACTCAGATCTCAGTAATAGCAAAAGGATTGCAACAACATGGAGAAAGAAATCTCTCTCGCCACCAAGTTGAGTTTATCCCAGGAATGAGAGGGCGGCTTAACAATAGAAATCAATTTATGGATTTCTCCATATTAAGAAATTAAAGGAGCAAAATCATATGATTTCCCGAATGAATTCACTTAAATTACCTGATAACATTCAACATTTGAATAATAAAAGATATAATATTTACAATAAGGTCAAAAAGTGTAAAGTGCAAGTAATCAATCAAAGTATAGAACACATTTTTGTGGAAAATCACAGACGTCTCAGACAAAATTAAATAAGGCCTGACATTTTGTAGAGATGTAGTCTATGTGTGAATTGCACATATTTTATTTTATTTTATTTTATTTTATTTTATTTTATATTTTATTTTATTTTATTTATTTTATTTTGAGACGGAGTCTTGCTCTGCTGCCCAGGCTGGAGTGCAATGGCACGATCTCAGCTCACTGCAACCTCTGCCTCCCGGGTTCAAGCAATTCTCCTGCCTCAGCTTCCCGAGTAGCTGGGATTACAGGTGCCCACCACCACGCCTGCCTAATTGTGTTTTTAGTAGAGATGGGGTTTCACCATGTTGGCCAGGGTGGTCTCAAACCCCTGACCTCAGGTGATCTGCCTGCCTCAGCCTTCCGAAATGCTGGGATTACAGGCGTGAGCCGCTGTGCCTGGCCATATATATATATATATATTTTAAAGACATTGACTCCCTTCAAGATAAATGAGAAAAATCAGTAAAATTCTCATAGAGGGAAATTAATTCAATTCTAGTAAAAATCCCATCTTTTCTTTTTCTTTGTTTTTCTCTCCCTCTCTCCTTTCCTCCCTTCGGTGCTTCTTTTTTCTTCTTCTTTTATTTTTAATTTTTCTTTTTTGATAAGAAGCATTGACTACTGCATTTAAAATGGGACAAAAGTCAGGCGTGGTGGCTCATGCCTGTAATCCCAGCACTTTGGGAGGCCGAAGCAGCTGGATCACCTAAGGTCAGGAGTTCAAGACCAGCCTGGCCAACATGGAGAAACCCTGTCTCTACTAAAAATACAAAAATTAGCTGGGAGTGGTGGTGCATTGTATGACTGTAATCCCAGCTACTCGGAAGGCTGAGGCAGGAGAATCTCTTGAACCTGGGAGGCGGAGGTTGCAGTGAGCCAAGATCGCACCACTGCACTCCAGCCTGGGTGACAGAGGGAGACTCTGTCTCAAAAATAAAATAAAATAAAATAAAATAAAATAAAATAAAATAAAATAGTAAAATAAAATAAAATAAAATAAAATAAAATAAAATAGTAAAATAAAATAAAATAAAATAAAATAGGACAGATTGAGACTGGAAACAGAAGTGTGTACCATAGCTTAACAAAAGAAGGAAGTAGAATTGTCACTTAGATGTTTGAATAAATGGTGCTGGTTATTCTCATTGTAAAAAATGAAATTTGATCCCAATTCCCACCATATACAAAAATTAATTCAACTTGGATTAAAGGCTAAAATGTGAAAGATAAAGTCACAAATTTTATAAGTCAATACAGGAAAATATTTTACTGCCTGTGGGGTGGGGAGAGATTTCTTAAACAAGACACAAGAGGTACAAATAGGACACAATACACTGATGATTTTAACTACATTAAAATTGAGAAACACTGTTCTGCAACCATGGGGAAAGTGAAAAAAGTATGTTGCAAAGAGAGAGAGAATAATTGCAAAACATATGATTGACAGTAGATTTGTACCAAGAAAGTGCAAACATTCCACATACCAGAAAGAAAAAAGAAAAGAAAGTTCAGTACAAAAACGTCATTCAGGCATTAGCTGGTGCAACTGGACACATTCGTGTCCTATAATCCAGCCTTTCCACCTGTTCATCTATACTCTAGAACATCTGGTATGTGCAACTAGAGACATGTACAAGAATGTACACAGCAGTGTGTTTCATGGGACCAAAAAAACTGAAATCAATGTCCACGCCCAGCAACAGCAGAAAGAATAAGTTGTTTCCTGGAAACACGGCGCTTGCTCTGACATGAAGCAGCCTCAAGGTCTCTCTGACTTTCCTCCCGACTCCCAGGATCTTCTATCTCTCCTGAAGCACAGGATGAGGCTGTTCCCTGAAGTTCCCTTATCTACCTACAAACAGGACCTGCCAAAGGGAAACACAACAGCCTGAGTGTTCATGACCTTGACTCATGTTACAGAAAGACTGACTTTTGTCAACACACCTGATCTGGGGCCCAACAGACTTTGTTCAAGACCACTGTATGCTCTCCAAGCCCATTGAATCTCCCTAAAAATCGTCTATCTTCCCTCTCTTTTTCATCTATGGAGGAAGGTGCGTCACCTTCTGAGTAATCATTCTCCTGCAATTCCTCTGTGCTATGGACATTACAATAAATGTTGCAGGTGTTTTCTCCTACTACTCTGCATTTTGCCAGCTGATTTTCAGGGACCTTTCAGAGGAGAAAGTATAAGCTTTCCCTTGGTCTCTACAGAGTCATGTATAGCACCTCCATAAAATATAATATTGAAGTAAAATTTAATATATTTTAGCTACAAATATCAAACATTGATGATTCTCAAAAACATGTTAGTGTTATTTGGGGGAAAAACAAGTCATAGAAAAATACACTCAGTATGATTCCATTTATATGAAGTTCAAAACAAGCCAAATGTAAACAATATATTATTTAGGGATAGGAGTTATAGGTGTCAAACAATTTTGTGTAAAAAAAAAAAAAAAAAGGAGATGACTAACCCAAAATTTAGGATTGTTTTTCTTTCAGGAAAAAAGCAGCAGCTTGTGACCATGGAGGGAAAAAGTGCTGGGAAAAGCCCTCATCTGTGGCCAGGGGAGGCACAGGGATGGCATGGATAGCACTGAAGGGTGGACGAGATGCCTGGTACCATTGTATGGACGGGATGGATGGTACTGGGGTGTGGACAGAATGGATAGAACTGGAGTGTGGACGGGATGGATGGAACTGGAGTGTGGACGGGATGGAATGGATGGAACTGGAGTGTGGACGGGATGGAATTGATGGAACTGGAGTGTGGACGGAATGGGTGGAACTGGGGTGTGGACAGGATGGATGGCACTGGGGTGTGGACGGGATGGATGGCACTGGAGTGTGGACGGAATGGATGGAACTGGAGTGTGGACGGGATGGAATGGATGGAACTGGAGTGTGGACGGGATGGAATGGATGGAACTGGAGTGTGGACGGGATGGAATGGATGGAACTGGAGTGTGGACGGGATGGAATGGATTGCACTGGAGTGTGGACGGGATGGATTGCACTGGAGTGTGGACGGAACGGATGGAACTGGAGTGTAGATGGGATGGATGGAACTGGAGTGTGGACGGAATGGATGGAACTGGAGTGTAGATGGGATGGATGGAACTGGAGTGTGGACAGAATGGATGGCACTGGAGTGTGGACGGGATGGATGGAACTGGAATGTGGACGGGATGGATTGCACTGGAGTGTGGACGGGATGGATTGCACTGGAGTGTGGACGGAATGGATGGAACTGGAGTGTGGACAGGATGGATGGCACTGGAGTGTGGACGGGATGGATGGAACTGGAAAGTGGACGGGTTGGATTGCACTGGAGTGTGGATGGAATGGATGGAACTGGAGTGTGGACGGGATGGATGGCACTGGAGTGTGGACGGGATGGGTGGAACTGGAATGTGGATGATTGGATGGAACTGGAGTGTGGACGGGATGGATTGCACTGGAGTGTGGACTGAATGGATGGAAATGGAGTGTGGACGGGATGGATGGAACTGGAGTGTGGACAACATGGATGGCACTGGAGCCTTACCCTGGATGATGACGAACCTGAGCAGATACAGAGGGTGATTGGATATTGAAGGTGGGGGATACATTCATTCAGCAAGGCTCTTGCTAAACCTGGATTTCGTAAGGAAACGCCCACATAGGCCTAGGAGAAGGTTCAGGAGCATGGCTAACAATGGGGGAAGCAAAGAATTTTCATCACTGCACCTGCTGCTGGATGTTGAGCCATGGTCACTGAAAGGAAGAAGGCACTGAAAATACCATGGGCAGCCAGATGGAGGCTGGTTTTTGGAGTGGAAGCTGGCAGGTGACACTTATCTTGACTGAGAGTGTCTGGAAGACAAAGCCTGGGTGTTACCACTTCATCCCCTGTCCCTGTGCCAAGCTGAGCCCGACCGCAGTTGCCATTGGTAAATATTATCTAATAAACCCTCTTGAGAAAGTCCTCTCTGAACTCAGTCCACTTTCCTTCCATTTGCCCCAACAAATAGGCGATTCTGCCTGCTTGCTTCATGGCCTCCGTGTATCCATTCAGGATGTAGAGCTTAGAACTTCCAGAAAAGCAATTTCAAAGTAGATCAGGATAAAGATGACAGCCTTGACACTTGGCCTGAGATGATAAAAGAGAAGACGACGAGAGAAAGCAAGAGTGGAAACCTCTAGAAACTGAATTAATGGTTCTGTTTGCAGCATTGGTCAGGTTTTTCAAAAAAAAAAATTATGACATATTTCAAACATGTAAAAGAGTACCAAGAAAAAAATAACAAGAACTTCCATGTCCACCACTACATTCAACATGCCAACATTTAGTCATATTTGCATCCAAATCTTTCTAGGAAAGCTCTTTTTAAAGAGTGAGTAATTATGGCAAAGTTGGCTTGCATTCACCAACTCTTGAGTTTTATACTGTGCTACATGTCTATAACAATTTATAGTAGATTATAGTGCTTTACATTTCAAAATCAGTCATAACCTCCTCGGAATTTTGTTTTTTCATTCAACATTATAGGTGTTTATTTAACCATTTATTTTAATAGTGTATGAGTCTATTCTTGCACTGCTATTAAGAAGGACCTGAGGCTAGGTAATTTATAAAGAAAAGAGGTTTAATGAACTCACAGTTCCACAGGCTGTATAGGGAGCATGGCTGGGGAGCCTCAGGAAACTTACAATCATGGCAGAAGGCAAAGCGGAAGCAAGCACATCTTCACATGGCGACAGGAGAGACAGAGAGAGAGAGAGAAAGAGACAAGGGGGAAGTGCTACACAGTTTCCAACAACCAGACCTTGTGAGAACTCACTCACTATCATAAGAACAGCAAGGGGGAAGTCAGCCCCTATGATCCAGTCAACTTCCACCCAGCCCCTCCTCCAACCCTGCGGATTACAATTCTATATGAGATTTGGTTGGGGGCACAGAGCCAAACCCTATGAAATAGTGATACACAGCATCCCATTATATCAGTATACAGTCGTTTATTTATCCATTCTGTTAGGTTTTCTTTCTCAGTTTTTAAATCACCATCATTTTTGTAAATAGGAATTTTTTTTGTAAACAAGAATAAATATTCTTGCATGTGTGTCCTTAGGAGAGTGTTTTAGATTAGTAGCCTTTAAGTATCTTGTTTTTCTTTTCCCAAAAGAGCTTTGGAAAGTGATGAAACCTCACAGTTTCCAAGTTGAAATCCAAACTTGTCATATATTTCATGATTTCCTACAAGGAGTATCTAACAAAAATATGTAAGACGTTTACACTAAAAAGTACAAAATACTGTGAAAGAAATTAAGAAAGATTTAAGTAAATGGAGAAGTATGAAATGTTCATGGATTGGAAGATCAAATGTTGGGAAAATGCAACTTCTTCCCTTCATTAGTCCATGGCTCATAGTCAACTCATCCCTGTCAGAATTCAGGCAACATGTCTGTGTGGAAACTAAGCAAACTCTTTCTAAAACTTATGTGGATATGTAAAAGCCAAGAGCAGCCAAAGCAACATAGAAGAGGCAGGTGTTTGAAGGCTCTGTGACCACCTCCTGGTCTGGTGATTTGCTGGAAGGACTAACCCAGCTCAACATAAATCATGGTAAAGGTTGACTCCAGTAACAGGAGTCAGGAACTGGACAGGAGTCCAGTAACAGGAACTGCAGGAAAACGACAGGCTTGGGTGGAAGCTAGAGAGACCCGGGGCAGGTTTCTCAGCCCTCCCTCAGCCAGGGCCATGCTTTTCCCCACAGCAGAGAACCACAGGCGCCTATGTGAGATGCCTCCATCCCAGGAAACTCCTGCAGCAGTGGGACCCAGAGGTCTGCAAAGGCCCCATCATGAAACTTCAAGGCTGGCTGTGGTTCCAACCCTAGCCCAGGCCCTGTGCACAACATAAGTCTTAATGTTTATATTAGATATTCTGACGGCCGAGTCCATTTGACTGAGAACATTCCAGAATTTTAATTCTTGGAGTATGAATGAGAGTCATCAGTAAGGCTGCAAAGATTAACCCAGAACTAAGTAAAGCAGATTGGCTATTGTAAAAGGAAAATCTTGAGGCCTCAAAATTACTACGCTAAGGGAAAAGTCAAGCTGGGAACTGCTCAAGACAATCCTGCCTCCCATTCTATTCCAAGCATGCTTCTCTGCTCACTGAGATAGATGCATATTCTGATTGCCTCCTTGGGAGAGGCTTAGTAGAAACTCAAAAGAATGCAGCCATCTGTCTGTCACCTACCTGTGACCTGGAAGCCCCCTCTCTGCATGGAGTTGTCCCCACCTTTCTGGGTGGGACCAATGTACTTCTTGCATATACTGATTGATGTCTCATGTCTCCTTAAAATGTATAAAACCAAGCTGTGCCCGGACCACCTTGGGCACATGGTGTCAGGACCTCCTGAGTCTGTGTCACAGGCACGCATCCTCCACCTTGGCAAAATAAACTTTCTAAATTAACTGAGACTTGTCTCAGATATTCTGAGTCCACACTATTCTCACCACCTTCTCTGATATCCAGGCCTACAAGGAAAGTGTGGTATGGAAGGAAGGGCATGCTGAGGTAAGGAAGGAAGGACATGTTGATGCCCTAATAGGTCAGTAGACCACAGAACCCAGGTGGAAAGCTTGGAGCAGGTCCACGTCTGTAGGATCAGACCCACACCCAGGGTGACAATGCATTGCAACAGGGAATCCGGATGCAGAAGCAATTGACTATTCATATTGAAAGTAAGCTCTCTCACATCATGAACAAAAATCACTTCCAGAAGAAATGCAGAAGAAAAAACATGTCCATGAATTGAACTAGGTGACAATTCCTTACAGGGCTTGAGCCACATATGAAAAGATATTGAACTATGTAAAGACAAATAACTCCTGTGCATCACCTACAAATAAAAGGATACCCACAGAGAGAAGATGTTTGTGATACAAATATCCAACAAAGGCCTCCTAACCAGGATCTATATTTTTTAAATCAACATCTTACACATTGGTAAATGCCATGTAACCTGATAGACAAATGGGCCAAGGACGTGAACAGGTGCTTTCTGAAGGAGGGAACCCAAATGTCCATAGACTTATGGACAGGGATTCATCAGTCACCAGGAAAGACAAAGGACAACCAATATGACACCCCTGCACACGCATCAAAGTGACAAACACACAAAGTGGCTGTTGTGCCTCCTCGCCCTCCTTCCTGGAATGTTTCTCCAGCAGCTCTAGAGAGCCCAGACAGTTCCTCTCACTCTGTGTGCACCAGGGAGCTGCCTGGCACTGAAGCCAGTGTGATTCCTGGAAAAAACCCACACCTTCTCTCCAGTGATTTCTCCAGGAATCTGCTCATGGGACAGATCAGGACACGCTCCCTGTCAGACCTAGATTCTCTGAGCAACGCAGGATGGTGTGTCGCAACCCGTGGGGCTCGGTTCTCAGGACAGGCTCCTTCCCCTGGGAAAGCAGATGCAGCTCCTGAGCACGGCCCCCGCAGGCAGACGCTCTCCAGGACTAAGGAATTCCACAGCTGTGGCCCAGGCCTCCAGGGAGCAAAGAGACACACAGCAATTCCATGTGCACTGCAGGCCGCTGAAAGCGGGCTTGGCTGAGTTTCTCATTTCATCTCTTGTTTAAAATTGTCAATGATGAAAGATAGACTGCTTTTCACTTTCCTTTCCTGCTGAGCACCATGAAAACCCCTGGGCATTTTAAGAAAGCAAACTTGGAAAGACCCCGAAAGATGGAAAGGGAAAGGCAGCCTGGTTGAGTGTCTCAGGAGCTGGACTGACTGGGTGGGAGCCCCTTGTGGCTTCTTCCTGTCTCAGGTAACCAGGCTGGGAGCCTAAGAAGCCAGCAGCCTGGAGCGCAGCCCACCACACACCTAGGCCATAAGACACAGCCCACTGCACACCTAGGCTTTATGACACACCCCACTGCACACCTAGGCTGTATGACACAGCCCACCACACACCTAGGCCATAAGATAGGGCCCACCACACACCTAGGCCATAGGACATGGCCCATTGCACACCTGGGCTGTATGACACACCCCACTGCACACCTGGGCTGTATGACACACCCCACTGCACACCTAGGCCGTAAGACACGGCCACTGCACACCTAGGCAGATGCGCTTCTGTGAGCCCCAGGAAATGGTGGGGAACGAGCATCTTTGGCTCCGTAGAAGAAGCCCTTCCCAATGTTCAGTGTGTGCCCACCCTGGGCCGCAGCTGCAAAGCTGTGCACCTCCCACAGGACACACAGAAGCTCAGCAAAGGCTCCTGTCGGGGGCTCTGTGTGGGGAAAGGACCTGAGACTTCTGAGTCTGATTCAAACCAAAGGTACCCGTCGTCTGTGCCAGGGATCAAGGGAATTCCAGCTCGAATCATCCACAAGGGATCGTACCATGGGCCCACGAACGAAGCTGGTTTTGCTCAGATCCCTGCAGTAATTGTCCGTTGTTCTTCTGGGGCATCTCACGGGCTGTGCACAACTCCAGCGCCAGGGTCCCTTCGCTCAGGCAATATTTGAGAAACTAATTGAAAAACCTACGTACACGGCGTCTCTGTGAATTTTCATTTTCACCCCTGCTTATCGGAGGTGAGGACTCGGGGCACAGAGCCTCTCTGCATTTATTACAGAGTCTCAGTGAGGAGGACGGTTTCAAGGTCAGGGAGAGCCCGATCTCCGATGATTGCCGCTGCCAGCCAATCTCCGGGCCCCACATTCCCAATCGGGAGCTCTCTCAAGCATGAACTATCAAATTATTGTCAATTCCGGCTGATTTTCTAACAGACAATGGAAAATCTTCGGTGGACTTCATATGTGATTTCTACCCGCTTTCTTCCTTATTCAACAATAACAGTGAAAGGCCACGGGCCTGGCATATGCAGTTAGCTCTTTGCTGTTTATTGAGTTTTTATGCTTGGTTTAAAACTGAATTACTGGGGCATAAAGTGAAAATGCATTTATGCCCTTCAGGAAAATCTGTACATAAAAATTAAATTACATTATGACAAGCAGAGAGAGCCATGTGGGACTCTCAGAAGAATTGATTAGGAGATCAAAGCGCCTGTGAGGCAGTGTGATAATTACTCGGCCTTGTCACCTTGTGTGTGTTTTTGTTATTTGGAGTCATCACCAGGGGCCTCCTCTTTCCCATCTTCCTGAGGATGCATTCCCTGTGGGTGCCCAGAGGGGCTGGCGACCTGCTGGAGGGGTTGGCACACAGGGCATTGTTAATTATGGGATCAGACCAGGCGAGGCAGCCAAAGAGACTCCAGGGAGAGCCCCTGGCCCCATCAGGCAGCTGTTTTTCCATTTACTGACCAGAGCCCTGCCCAGGAGCTCAGAAAAATACAACACCCAGGCCCTGCCCCTGGAGACTCCAATTCCAAAGTTCTGGGAGGGCGCTTGGGTCAGGCAGTGCCCAGAGGTAATGCTGGTGATGTCAGACGGACACTGAAGAACCCTGGGGACTGGGCAGGCTCTTAGGGACACGTGGCTGCAGTGCCAGGGCCCAGGCAGGCTGCACAACCCCCTGAGGCCAGCATCCAGGAGCAGGTAAATAAGGTCAGAAGTCATTTTATCATAAGCTCATGTTTCAGAGTGGAGTACGGACCTCACATGGCCTTGAAGATAAGAGGAAGTGACCTTTCTCCCTGAGGATGTCTGGGCAGGGATAAGGTGAAGGCCTCCAGCCCCAGCCCCTGCCTCTGCCCCAGCCCCTGCCCCGGCCCCTGCTCTGGCCCTGGCCCCTGCCCCTACCCCTACCCCTGCCCCGGCCCCTGCTCAGGCCCCTGCCCCTGTCCCGGCCCCGGCCCCTGGCCCAGCCCCAACCCCTGCCCCTGCCCCAGCCCCTGCCCCAGCCCCTGCCTCAGCCCCAGGCCCTGCCCCTTCCCCTGCCCCTGGCCTTTCCCCAGCCCTAGCCCCTGCCCCAGCCCCTGCCTCAGCCCCAGGCCCTGCCCGTGCCCCTGCCCCTTCCTGCACAAGGTCATTAGCTTCCAAAGGACCTCTCAGATGCGAACACCCTACAGGCCTGCAGGCATTTTCAAAAAGCTTTTTATAGGCTTCCCCCCTTCAGCACATACTTGGGAACCCTCTGTCTGTAGGGACCCTGAGCATCTCCACCAGCCCAGAAGGAAGGAGTTACCTTCATCTGTGGATGCTGGGGGCCGAATGTTCAGACCTGCCACCTCCACTTGTGGTTTCTGTGGCCAGAGAACAGAGCCTGAATGATCCAGGGGACATCGGCCCATATTTCCACGGATGGTCACTGGCCTCCTGCTCCACAAGGCACAGAGTTGGCGGACTCCTCCTGCTCCCAGCACATGGAGGGGCCCCTGGTCCCCTTCTCAACTCCTCTTCCACAGTCCCATGAGCAAAGTAGGCAGGAGCCCCTGTCGGTAGCTGTGGGGGCAGGAAATAGCATCTGGAGGGCCTAGTGCCCCATGTGCCGGCCCCGGGGACCGCAGGAAATAGCACCTCCGGGGCCTAGCGCCCCGTGTGCCGGCCCCAGAGACGGCAGGAAATAGCATCTGGAGGGCCTAGCGCCCCGTGTGCCGGCCCCAGGCACCGCAGGAAACAGCACCTCCGGGGCCTAGTGCCCCATGTACCGGCCCCGGGGACTGCAGGAAATAGCATCTGAACGGCCTAGCGCCCCATGTGCTGGCCCTGGGGAACGCAGGAAATAGCACCTCCGGGGCTTAGCGCCCCGTGTGCCGGCCCCAGAGACCGCAGGAAATAGCATCTGGAGGGCCTAGCGCCCCATGTGCCGGACCCGGGGACCGCAGGATATAGCACCTCCGGGGCCTAGCGCCCTGTGTGCAGGCCCAGGGGACCATGAGAGGAGTGGCTGACGCTCAGAACCTTCTTCTTCCCTGGGTTATTTGGTCTTGAAGTTTTGTGTCCCTATCACTTTAATCTGTGTTGCGTAAATCTAAATAGGACGCCAAACATTATGCCAGGGCCGCGGGTGCTTAAGACACCTGCAATTTGAAACGTGCATCGAGGTAAGGTCGTTTACAGAAACACGTTAGCAAGGGGCAGTCCCGCGGCAGGCAGTGAGATGAGCGAGAGGAGGCCGGTGACCCTAGCGTTCAGCAGCCGTGCTTTGGGAAACAGGATTTGCCCAGCCTTCTCATTTTATGAATAAAACCAGGCCCGAGAGGAGTGGCCTGAGGCATTGGTCCTGTCTTCCTGCAGACAATAGTTTGGAGACACAGCTACTTCCCGTGTCCTGACTGGGCCGCCCACAGCCCACACAGACGGGCACGCACACGGGAGGGGAAACTTGCTGAGTCCACGCACATATGTGCCATGCTGCCTCCAGTTGCTTTTCTGAAATGTGAATGACTGTCAGCGATCTAACCCCACTGGCCAGGCCGCCCACTGAGACACCATCTATCGGCCTGGGCCTTGGCCTCCTTCCTCGGCCAGTGAGACCCAACATCAGAGAAAAACCAAATTGCAGGACTTTGCTTTTCCCTCTAAGAAAGGCTGCTGTTTCCCAGTAACAGGATGACTCTGAAAGTGAAGCTCTTTCTTGGCGGACAGAAGACTTTGCTCACTCCCTCGGGTACAGCTGTACAACAGGATTCCACCACCCACGAAGCATGTCAGCTCCATGAGGCTGGCTCACTCCTGGGGCCTTCGATCGAGGGGGAATATTTCACCCCTTGCCTGGCATATTAACCGATCTCCGCCTGGCCTTTCTGAGGAGTTTATGACTTGGAAATGACTGTGGTGCATTGACTCTGCATTCACTGAAATTAAAGCAGGGCTGTCTGGCTAGAGCTGAGAATTAGTTATGCAGAAGGGTTTATTCCAGGCTTCTTAGAGGTTTACAGGTGACTAACTCCTCACCTGTAACTGGCAAACTTGTTGCAGCAAAAGACAGGTATTAACACCTTGGACAGATTCCCATTTAAATCCTGGCATAGCAAGGATTCACCAGACATTCAAGACACCAGTACAGATGGGAAAACAGGTATACACATGTGCAGAATTCTGGCTCATACTCTGCCCCAGAGCTAGGATGATCATCAGTGTTGACAATGATGACAGTGATGACAGTGATGGTGATGACATCATTTCTGCAAGTCCCGATGTCACTGGTTGGAAGATGTATGCATCTGCCCATGGCTTCTTGCCCATTAAAGCATTATTAAAGCTGGCCTTCCCTTTCTTGTTGAAACTCAGACACACTCAACTGTGATTTACACTCATCTATTTTGATTTTTTTTTTTCCTGAGACAGAGTCTCTCACTGTCGCCCGGGCTGGAGTGCAATGGCACGATCTCAGCTCACTGCAACCTATGCCTCCCAGGTTCAAGTGATTCTCCTGCCTCAGCCTCTGGAATAGCTGGGGTTACAGGTGCCCACCACCATACCTGGCTAATTTTTTTTTTTTTTGTATTTTTATTAGAGACGGGGTTTCACTATGTTGGCCAGGCTGGTCTTGAACTCCTGACCTCGTGATCCACCCGCCTCGGCCTCCCAAAGTGTTGGGATTAGAGGCGTGAGCCACTGTGCCCGGCCTACACTCATTTATTTTAAATAAAAATTAGCATGATTTGATAGCAAAGTCAGACAATGTTGGTGCATAAAAAGAAAGAACTGAGGGCTGATATCTCTCATGAACTTAGATGTGAAAATCTTCAACAAAACATTAGCAAATTGAGTCCAATGACATACAGAATTACGCAATGAGGCTAAGCTAAATTTCTTCCAGGTGTGCAAGGCTGGTCCAATGTTCAAAAATAAATCAATGGGGCCACCACACTAGCAAACTGAAGAGACATCCTGCAATGACACCCACTGATGCAGAAAAAGCACCCGATAAGATGCAACAGCCGCGTTTATGATGAAAGTTTTTGTCAGGTTAGGAATACAGGGGAATTGACTTGACAAATTGCACCTGTAAAAATCCTACAGTGAACACAGTGAGAAACATGGGAACTTCTCACTTCCCCCTGAGACTGGGAAGGAGGCGAGGTGGTTTTTCCTCACCACATTATCCTAGAAGCTGTCACAAGTGCAACAAGGTAAGAAAAATAAATAAAATTTAAAAACCGCAGAATTGCAGGAAGAGTCTCAAATGAAATGCTGCTACCTGGCCTTTCCCTAATGCTCCCATCTAGTTCCAGGGGGCAGCTTGTGGGGCAGTGGCTCCTGACTGGAGAATGAGGAGGTTTAGGGATAAAGGGAGTCCTAAATGTGGCACACTCAATCTGCTGAAATCACCACTGAAGGCTAATTTTTAATCCTGGGGTTTGGCATCAGCCTGCAGGTGTAAGGATTGAGCTGCAGCCTGTCCTAGAGTGGTCCCTGTCCCTGGAGTCCCGCCTGCATCTCAGGGTGTGTGCCAGGGCCTCGGGCATTTCCCTGGATGGAGCCTGGGGTGGGGTTGGCCAGACAAAACTGATGGGACAGTCTGGTGTCTTTATCTAGTGGAGAGCAGGCTACTGCAGTGCTGGCTTCACCTTGAAGGGGCCATGGGACACAGACCAGGGCACATGGAGAAGAATAGCATCTGGACAGACACGTGGGTCAGGAGCGGACAGAGAGTGAGGGCTGGTCACTGCCAGTTGTCAGGAAGAATAGAGTCAGCCCGGCCGCAAACTCTTCAGCAGGTGTGTGTGTGTGTGCACAGGTGTGTGTGTGAGCATGAGTGTGTGGGCTCTAACCTGTGTTTGTGTGCATGTGAGAGCATGTGTGGGTGTGACTGTGTGTGAATATGCGTTAGCATATGTGAGCAGTGTGAGGTGCATGTGTGTTCCCTGTGTGTGTGTGTGAGCGTGTGGAGCAAGCATGTGTAAAGTATACACACAGCAGCAGGAGAGTGGCCACCCAGAACCCTTCTCTGCTGAAGGGACCTCGTGCCAGGTGGCTGCTGAGATGTCACCAGTGCCAGCCCTGGTGTGAGCCACTCGCCCCAGGCCCGGGTAGCTGAGTCCCCTGTGGTTCTGTGGAGGGCAGGTACAGGGTCCACAGAGGCAATGTGACCAGTCCAGCCCAGGAGACCTACAGCTGGGGCCAGAGAGACACAGACCCCAACCACTGGGCCCAGTCCATTTGGGCAGAAGCCTGGCGACAGTCGGATTCTCCCAGCACACTCACAGAGCACAGGGCTGGCTTGAAGGCCCATGTGGCCCCACACCATTCTGTACCAGTTCTGTCCCTCTTCTAGAACATTCTGCTGGTTCCCTGGACCCAGAAATTTCATACCCAAACATCTTCCCTGAGGACGTCCCACCTTCCCACTGCCACTTCCACCTAGATGTTCACCAGAAGGCTTAAGTAGGAGTGTCCAAACCAGCCCCTGACCCCACAGAACCACAACACGTGCAGCACTACATCCAGAATAACACCTGTGTTCTTCCTCTCCAGGGATCAGAACCTTCCAGCCATCTCACCTCCTCTTCTGGCCACACCACACTCTCATCAGTGCCTGCAGACCTGCCTGTGAAATGCATGCAGGGTCTGACCCTTCCACCCGCCCCACTGCCCTGCCCTGGCTCAAGCCCCCTCAGGGCTCCTGATTGTATGGCTGCAGTGGGTTTCATCTTGCTGTGGCCCCTTCAGAAACCAGCCACACCCTCCTCTGCTTAGCACCCTCCCAGGCCTCCGTTTCTCACCGCTCCCAGGGCCGAGCAGAAGCGCCAGCCCTCCCCTTGACCCTGCTCAGCCCTGCTTGCTGGAGCTCCCTCACCTTGGTCCTCTCAGTCCTCCTCCTCCTCCGTCCTCCCCAATCCCCCTAGCCAGCTGAGTAGCCTTCTCAGTGTCCCCGGCCCCATTCGGCACCCCTTCCTTCAAGGTTCGAGCTCCCTTCCCATCCTCTTCAGTTTTAGGCCAAATGCACCTTTTCAATCCCCCCACCCCATCAAAGACTCCAGCTCAGCCTGCTGTGTTCTCCTGAGAACCTTATGACTATCAGCTGTTTGGTGTGTCACTTTATCAAATGCTTGTTGGACATATGTCGTGTCTGTTTCCACCAGAATCCAAGCTCCTTAAGGGCAGGGATTGTTGTGGGTTTGTTCACGACCACATCCTCAGCACCTGGAAAGGTGATGGGCGCGGAGCACACACTCGTGACACGTGCCGGGTGAACAAATATTTGCAAGCATGACTCACCATCCTCCTCCCGTGGCCGGGTATAGTCATGTGCCTTGACGTAAATAACTCAATCTCCGGCGCCTGAAGGGCATTTTCTTCTCTTTAAAGATTTCAGTGTCTTCCATATTTCTAAAACAAAAACAAAAACAACACTCCACCTAAAAAGGCTGCTATGAAGCCGAGGGCAGCGGCACACACCTGTAGTCCCAGCTACTCAGGACCCTGGGACAGGAGGGTCTCTGGAGTCCAGGACTTCGAGGTTGTAGTGTGCTGTGATCGCACCTGGGAACAGCCACTGCACTCCAGCCTGGACAACAGTAAGCCTCTGTTTCTAGAAAGAGAAAAATGTTGTTGTTAGTCTCTTTTTTCTTTTTTTTTTTTTTTTTTGAGATGGAGTCTCACTGTCGCTGTGTCACCCAGGCCAGAGTGCAGTGGCGCGATCTCGGCTCACTGCAACCTCTGCCTCCTGGGTTCAAGCAATTCTCCTGCCCCAGCCTCCTGAGTAGCTGGGATTACAGTCACCCACCATCACGCCTAGCAAATTTTTGTATTTTTGTAGAGACGGGGTTTCACCATGTTGGCCAGGATGGTCTCGAACTCCTGACCTCAGGTGATCTGCCCACCTCAGTCTCCCAAAGTGCTGGAATTACAGGTGAGAGCCACCGCGCCTGGCCTGTTGTTAGTCTCTTTTGAGCGCTACCTCGGACCAGGGTGATGAGAATGGCTCTGGACTGGATAATTTCTCTCTGGAGGTGTTTGGTGTTTATTCCCCTTGACTGTGGCAGTGGACTTTAATTATGCCAGCATTAACTGTTGTGTCAAGAAGGGAAGAATGAAGAAGCACTCAGGCACCATCCTCCCCAACCTTTCAAAAAGCAGTTGACCTCTGCGTGAGCTGACACCTCCAAACAAGCCTGAAATTAGTGGACATCAATTGTGCCAAAAACAAGGGGAGATTGTTTGCGACTTGGGCCTGTTTGCTTTAAAATTCACTTTGGTTCCCTGTCAAACACGCTGCACGGGGCGTGAGCCAGGCCTGAGTCTTTGAAGGACTGGCTGTCGTGCCGGGTTCCAAACCATTGACTTTGTCAGCTAGTGACTTGCAGAGGACCTGAATGCACAGGGCCCCTGGTGTCTTTCTTACCCTCTCTGAGACATAACAGGATGCCACAATGGCCAGGTTCAAAGTGGTGTTTCCAATTATTTTCTCTTCTATAGTCTTAGATGTGCTATTAAAGTCTATCTGCTCATCGATCCCCTCTCTCCACTTTCAACATTTCCTAATTGCCTCATCAAAACTCCTCGACGATTCATTTTATTATTTATTTAGTCACCAGGCTCTGCTTGTGCAGGTCTGATGCATGAGGGATGCCTGTGTGCCTGGGCACTGCAGAGGGGAGAGGGAGGAAGGAATAAGAGAGATAAATCCAGCCTGAACAGAGTCCAGAGACCAGTGAGGAAGGAGCAACACCCACGTGCAAAACTCAGAGTTGTAAAAGGTGAGTCACCCGGACCTGGGCTCGAACCAAGGCCTATAGCGGACACGTGGGGGATCCTACAGTCTCCCTTCCCACTGGGAGCCCAACAAGCTGTGTTGGTGAAATTGGCCGTATTCATCCAGGTATCACAGAGCCCTGGTTGGCCCAAATCTGTATAACTGGGTTTGGGTGAAGAACTATTAGATAGCCCTGGGAGTTTCTGGGAGAGAGAAAGAAAGCAGATGAAACTTTATGAAAGTTGAGCTGCTGGATCAAACCAGTCCTGAAGCTGTTTATCCTGCCTGCATATTTTACTTATTGAAGATAATACTTTCCCAGATTGTCAGTTTTTTTTCGAGATTTTAGTAAATTGAAATCAGGAGCCCTAACAGGTACACTGATAATCCCGGGAGACTTGAGGAGTCAGGAGCCCTGACAGGTACACTGATAATCCCGGGAGACTTGAGGAGTCAGGAGCCCTGACAGGTACACTGATAATCCCAGGAGAGTCCTTTTCCCTCTTTGAACCACAGCAGTCCCATCTTAAACTTGGAAATGAAACCTGCTTTGCAGCTTTGGTACAACAGTTATGGAGGAGGTGGTGTGAATTTCTCAGTGACATCTGGTGCATTGCACTTGATGAATGGAACCAGCTCTAGTGATTAAAGCTTCCATTTACCCCAAAGATGAGTTCCTGAAATGTTTCACATGTCATGGTTTCTCTGTTGTTTTTAAAAATTGGTCAGTCAAATTTTGTCAGCACCACCTCAAGGGAACTGATCTTTATTAAAATGTACTTAAAGGGAGGGTACTATACAGATTACACACAGGTGCGGGCACACAAGCATCTTGTTCCACACAGTCTGTCTTTATTTACTTACTTGTTGTGCATTGTCCCCCATCCTCGCCACCCAGTGTCAGGAAACCATGTTACTGTTTTAACACACATCTTTAGTCTATTTAAGGGCTCTTGCTAAAATATGTGTTGTTGTTTTCCATATGTGTATTTTATATTTGTAATAATCAGCTTATCTAAAGCTCATGCTTGCAACACTGTCTTTGAGATCTGTGTGCTCCATTAAGTCCTGTAAGACCTTTCCCCTGCAACATATCTGAGGAAGTGCCTGTCCACTCTGCAGGGAGAGGTGGTCCAGGTACCCCCGGGCTACAGGGGTGGGGAAGGGATGCCACAGCTCCCAGGACCACAGAGTCCATTCCTGCCAGCTGTCCAAGTGTCCTCCCACCTCTGTCCTCAGCACCACCCACATCACCTAGCTCTATGGCACCTGCCAGGTGAATGGGACCCTGGAGAATTCCCTGGAGACATCACTCTAATTTCTCCCATAATGAACATGCATCTGGTGTCGGCTTTCTCTCCCTTACAAAGCCTTTTTACATCACTTCCCCCCTTTCTCCATTTAAGCTCCTATTTTTATAAGTTTTCTTTTTCTTTCTCTAGCTACGGATTGTGTATTTATTCTAGATTTTGCAAATAACCTCTCCCAACTTGCCACCTGTCTGGCGGATTTGTCCACAGTGACCTTGGCTGAACCACCCCATCCTTCACTGTCTGGCAAACGGACTCAGAGCAGAGCACAGGGCTACAGGGTGCTCGGACGTGATGGGATGGGTCTTTCACCTAGCAGGTTCTGAAGGGCTGGGTGAATGGATCAAACAGGCCTTGGCTGAGCCCATCCACTGCAGCTGATCCCCATGGCGGACCCGCTCTGCCGCTGGAGCCCCGATGGTGCTGAAAGCCTGAAACGCTGGTGTTGCCCCCGACTGGCTCTCCCGTCCAGCTCCTGACTGGCCTCTGATGCTGACCTGAGTCTGGGAGCACAGTGTTCCCACCCAGGCATCCTGACAGCATGTCAGGCTTGAGCTCACCCTGCCCAGGTGTCCTGTCTACCTCTGCTGCATTCCCTCCATCTCTGCCCAGTGGTAACAGTGCCACGCCTTGCTATACCTCGGCAGTGCCTAAGGGCAAAGGAAAAATGTGATCTCTGCCAGAAAATCCCAACAGATCCTCCAACAGACCCACACAGACAGCACAGAGGCACAGGAGCAGCTGCAGATAACTGCTGTATAGACTCTCCAGAGGCAAAGGGAGGTCCCTTGGTGGGAGGCACAGGTGCAAGTAAGAGAAAGGAGGCCACACCAGCACCACCTGCAATGCGGAGAGACAGAGGCTGGCAGTGGGTGCGAGAGAAGGACCGTGGGGGCCGGGCTGGGGTCCCAGCCAGCATGAGGGTGACATGGCTCTCGCCCCCACCATCTGCACAGAGGTGATCTGCATGGAGAGGCACCGAAGCTGAATGAGACAGTTCGGTTCTTCATCCTCCTTAGGCCTGTGAGAGACTGGATCTGGGGAGTGAGGATGGTGAGTCTTGGCTGAGCTGGTGCTGAGGCCTCACCTGTCAGTCAAAGGAGATAGGGCAGACCCCAGCTCTGCTGAGGGAGGAGGAGCCATTGCCCATGGAGGCGACCAGCCTCGTTCCATGCCCCTCGTGTGAGCTCTAGGAATCAGGTGCGTCATACTTGCTTGTGGGTGAGGGTTGCAAGGCAGGACCCTCAGACCCTGCAATTGAGGCAACAGCTGTTGCACATGGGCTCCGTAGGAGGACTGGGGAGAGGCCCATAGGCAGAGGCACAGGGAGCTGTGCAGGGCCCTGAGGTGGCTTCCACCAACACCTGCCGAGGCAGGGCTGGCACCACTTGAGTGCTGTACTGCACAGTGCATCCTAGGCTCTGGTCATAGGGGCTGGAGCAGGGACAGAGCAGCTGAGACCCTTACCAGGGGAGCTTCGTCCCAATGGAGAAAGGACATAAGGTGCACATCTCTGCAGCATCCATCCAGCGGCGACCCCTGCATTGTGGAAAAGAAGAGAGCCCAGGACAAGCCGAGTGAGGATGCAGGCAGCCTCCAGCCTGAGCAGAGGCCTGGCAGGTGTGGGAAGAAGCTGTGTCAGAGAGAGACTGAGGCAGAAGGGCACAGAGCCCAGAGAGGCCATGGATTTTATTCTGGGACCTATGAGGCACCCTCAGGGGCAGGGGACAGGGAGCTGGGGCCTCACTTGTGTTTTAGAACAACCCCTCTCTCCTACTGGGGAGGGAGGACTCCTCAAGTCAGGCAGGCTGGGATGGGTGCACCTGACCCGTCCAGGTGAGGGACATCAGGGGCTGCAATGAGGGGTAGAGGCTGAACTTGACAGGAATTGCTGGAGGAGTACGGGTGGGGTGGGAAAGAGAGAAAGTGAAGAAAAATTCAGAGACTGAGCCTGGACAGGGGACAGGGCTTGGAGGTTGGAGGTGGCTTTAACTCATGGGGCTTAGGGCAGAATTCAGACTGGATAAACAGTGTTCCAGAGGGTCAAGCTGCATTTCTTTGTCTAAAAACCAAGATTTGTTTGTTGAAGGATGCACGTGTGTCTACACAGTTAAGATACTTCAAGGCGGTTACGCTCAGGATCATTAGAAGCAGAAAGGGCATGTGTAATAACATTCTGAATTGAGAAAAAAACAGCTGGTGAGGTATCCAAGCAATGACAATCACTCCAGGAAATGTTCTTGTCGGATCTAATTCTTGCACCTAGGAGTCCTCAGTGACCTGGTTTTTTGGGAAGATGGATGAATTTTCTTATCTTAAACCCTAGGCCAGCCCAGACAGACATTCCCTAACAGGCTCAGCACTAAACAGGGCCTCACCACCCTGACTCCAGGGAGAGGCTGGTTGAGAAAGAAGGCTCAGTGGCTGTTTCCAGCCTGAAGAGGAGCCCAGTCTCTCCAGGAGGGTCCCAAGGGCTCCCCCGTTCTGTAGGGGATCCCCCTCTTCGGGGCCCAGGGCTGCCATTCTGGAACCTCTACAGCTGCCTGGCCTGTCCCAGAGGCATGTGAGGGAGAAAGGGTGGGAGGCAGGCCCAGGGCAAAGCTACACAGGCCACCTGCGGAGGGGAGAGGTCTGATCTGCTGGGACCCCTGTAGTGCCAAGTTCGGGACTTGCCCCTTTAAGAAAAAAATGACTGTCACAGAACACTTCAGGAGGACCCTGCAAATCTTCCAGGGGCTCGAGCCCTCCCAGCCCAGCAGGATCCCTCATGGGACCCACCGGCTCTAGCACCTCCTGCCCCAGCCCACCATCCTCCCACCAGGGACTGCAGCCGGCTCAAGGTCTTGCCCCTTTGGCCATGGACAAACCTGGCCAAATACCGTGGGTCTGCCAGGTTGCCTCCCAGGTCATGCCAGACCCCAGGGTGAGGTGTGTTGACCTACTGATGTAGTTCAGCTGTCAGGCTTTAACCCCTTGGCATTTGGCAAACAAAGAGCTGGACAGAAAGCCTGGGCTTCCTCCAGAGGTCCGTGGTAAGAGGAACACAGTTTGGTTCTGAGAATGTAGCCCCAGGGAGCTGACATGAAGAGCCCGGCCATGCAGGCCCTGGCAGAGCTAATGAGCATCCGCCATGGCTCCCTGCCTGTGCTGAAGGCTCCTCACTTCTCAGCAGTAGCAGCAGAAGCCTAGGAAGGGATGTCAGGGTCCAGAGAGCTTGACGGCCTAGACTCAGGCTTACAGCGACTCAGGGCTCAGAGCTCGGCGCCTTCCAATGTCCCTGTCCTGCACTCAGGACATTAAACAGAGGCTGCTCCTCCCTGGAAATCAGGAAAGGAGAGTGTCTGGGCAGGCTGACTGCTGGTGCTGGGAGGAAGGAGGGCAATCAGCAGCCCTTGCTCAGGACGGAAGCTCTACCAGCCTGGTTCATTGCCCGACAGTAGATGCAAAAGCTCAGAAAGTGCCAAGTGCAGGTGTGTAAATATCAGGGACATTGTTCAGTGCAATTTAACAAGCCTTAATTAAGTGTCTCTCTGCAGACATCCCACTAATCACCACGTTAAAAAGATGACCAAGGCCCTGCCCCACCATTAAGGTGAGCATAATCTGTCATCAGCCTTCTCATCATGGTGAGAGTTAATATGTATTTACAATGAGCTTTCTCTAAACTTAAGAGATGCCTGATTGATGCTCCTGGGGGAGGCAGATGAGGGAAGCTTACTGGGGACCAAGTTTCCTGCCTCCCTTTCCCGCTGTGCTCTTTGCACATGGGCATGGGAGGTGTCACCTGTACTTCCCTCTCCCACCCCAGGCTGCAAGGGCAGAGGAGGACGTGAGCTCAGTGGTCTCCTGCACTTGTGCCTTCAAGGTCAGCAATGCCTGATGACAGCTCACCTCCCCTTCCTTCGACCATTCCCCTTTCCTGTAGTCTCAACAGTTCCTCCCAGGGTGCTGCACAGAGTCCTGTGCCCAGAAAGCTGAGGACCGGTGGCTTCGTGCAAAGGTGAAACTGTGAGACCACCATGTCCTGCTGTCAGGACCCCCGCCCCTTGGGAGTTTACTTAGGACCCCAGAGCTTCTTAAGGAGATATTTATCCTCTTCGATATTTTAATAAAGAATGTCTTTTGTTACTCAGTGTTTCTTTAACATTATTTCCTCAACAATCTGCTAATTTTTCACTAGGGTCCCACACTTTCCCAACGACTTGCTGTATTGACTCCTCAGATTTTTCAATTGAGTAACTGATGAATTAATAATCCCAAATAATAGATGGCATTACAGAGTGTTAATGCACCTCTGTGGCACAAATGAAAGGCAGTGTCTATTCAGGGAAGGGGAGAGGTCTCCAAGCTTATTAATTTAGCAGTCTAAATGCGAGTCAGAATTTCAGCCTGAATAAATACCAGGAGTTTGTTTAGGTCCCTGAGGTGTTTGAAAAAGTCTGCTCCCGAAAGGCTGGCTTCAAAGCTTTTAACCTCAGCTGAATTACCATCTGGTTCACTACCATTTGACTTCCACTAATCCAGATTTGTAGCAATTTTCCTGCTGTCATTCGTCCAGGTTAAGTGAGTTGTATTTTTTAATAATTGTGTCCTAGTGATATCAGTGCAGATAAAAGAGATATGACGTTGGCTGGGAACCATTCTGTTATAACCAGGCTTTCTCCAGACCCTCCTTCTTCTGGGTCCCTGGACATCATTCCAACATTGTATCACTTTAAAAACAGAGCTTTGCATAGCTAAATAACCACACACACTCACACTCACACACACGCACACACGCACACTCAATCGCACACATGAACACACACACATGAACACACATATACACACAGTCACGCACTCGCACATACATACAGACATGCACACACACAAACACACATGCACACAGACTCAGGCCCATGCACGCACATCCATGCACACACACACACACACACACACACACACTCATCCACGCTTTCACAAGTGCAAGCGAATCTGGGGAAATCTGGTTAAGATCAGTGGATTTTGTCAATATTGACATCCTGGATGTGATGCTGCTATATTATAGATATGACCACTGAGGGAAAGAGGGGGAGTCCCTGGGATCTATCTGTATTACTGATCACAAATACCTGTTGATCTACTATTACCTCAAAATGAAACATTTAATTAAAAAATGTTGGTCCTCACACCCTGAAATGTGATCCTGATGAACCCATTGCCTTATAAATTTCCCTTGGAATTCTTCCAAAAGTAATTTCAATAGGTCCTTTGAAGTATAAAGATACACACATATATATATATATATACATACACATATATTTTATGTTTATATTTATATTTTATGTAAAATATATATAGAAAGATTTGCATTGTGGCTTTTACTCATTTATTTCTGCGTGACGTTGTACAAAAGTAACCAAACAAAAGTCTCTGTTCTTTGAGACATTCCAGATGACTGGAAAATACTTATCGAAGTTTTTTTCTGAACAGTATGTATTCCATATGCAAAAGGAATTCCTGGATCTGTACTCAAATCCAAGTTGGCATTTCTGTTCATTAGCATTAGAAGAGGGGTTGGCAAACTCTAGCTCTCAGACCACATCCAGCCACGGCCCCCTTGTAAGGGCTGTTTTCCTGGGACACAGACCCACACATCTGCTTCTGTATGGCTCTGGCTGCCTTGAGCGACAGAGGAGGAGGAGTTGCTATGGAAACCCTTATGGACTGAGCAGCAGAACATATTTACCATCTGACCCTTCTTAGAAAAAGTTTGTGGATCCCTGCATTAGAACATCAACTCTTACCAGCCTTCTGAAAACACCCTTTTATAGATTTCCTAATGTTCTGAATAGATGAGACTTTAGCACCTTAGGTTTACCTCCTACCAGTGAAATACAGGATGTGGGGAGGGGCTGGGCTCCCTCACTGCTCACCTGCTCAACATCTGCTGTCGATGCCACCTGGAGCAGGTGCAGAGTCCGGTGCTCATTGCCCTGAACCTGCTCCTTCTCCTCCTCTGAACCTCCTAGCATCTGGGCTTCTACACCTGCCTTGGAGGCCTACGTCTCGATCAGGGACTTAGAGGGTGCATGACAGAACAGAAAGGAAGAAGGGAGCAAAACAAAACAACGCTTTCTACTCAAAATGTGGTTTTGTCTCCAAATTCTAAAATACACAAAGAAAACTAATTTTGAGAAAGACGATAAACAAAGAATAAAAAATCAACCCATTAATAGACTGTAGCTGAACGTTTTTGACAGATATTTCAAATAAGTGCATTGGCAATGTTTAAAGAGATGAATGAATGCATAACTTCCACTTAAAAATGACAAATGAAATAGGAATTTTATGAAAATGTTTCAATTAGGAAATGTTAGAAAAGGACTATAGACAGGAATGTGATGTTCCACAGGTCAGATAAGCATAGTCCCCTATGGTCCCACAAGTAAAATAGTGAAGCAAGAGATTCAACGGATGCTTTCCCCCAAGAGGGCATTGCAATAGTAAAGAAAATAGTGTTGAGAGACATGGAGGAGAAGCTCACTGGAGGGATGATGGAGAAGCAGTGGCAGAGCCAATGACTGAGAGCTGTGCCACAGTGAAGACAGGTGTATACCCTCGGATTTAAAGTATGCTTTGAGTATCTACGATTATAAATAAGAATAAACCCACTCCTACAGGCATGAAGTGAAACTACAGAGCATCAAGGATAAAAGGACAACATGAAAATCTACCCAGTAAAAAACAGATCACACTGAAAGAAAGGGAGAGAGACTGACCGCCTAGTTCTCTTCAGAAATCATAGAAGATGTCTGGTTCAAGTTAGTGTTTGAGAAATAAAGAAAAAAATCAAGAAAAAAAGAAATAGGCTGGGCGCAGTGGTTCACACCTGTAATCCCAGCACTTTGGGAGGCCGAGGCAGGTGGATCACCTGAGGTCAGACGTTTAAGACCAGCCTGGCCAACATGGTGAAACCCTATCTCTACTAAAAATACAAAAATTAGCCAGGCAAGGTGGCGCGTGCCTGTAGTCCCAGTTATTTGGGAGGCTGAGGCAGGAGAATGGCTTGAACCTGGGAGGTGGAGGTTGCAGTGAGCCGAGATCATGCCACTGCACTCCGGCGTGGGCAATACAGTGAGACTCTGTCTCAAAAATAGCAAAACAAAAGAAAAGAAATGGAAAGGAAGGAAGAAAAGAAAGGAAAAGGAAAGAAAAGAAAGAAAGAAAGAAAAGAAAAAAGAAAGAAAGAGAAAGAAAGAAAGAAAAGAGAAAGGAAAGAAAGGAAAGAGAGAAATCATAGATGATGGAGGAGTTCAAAGCAGCATCTCCAGGGTGCAGAGGGAAGCAACTGTCACCCTAATGTGCGCACCAGCCCGAGTCTTCATCTGTGTACGTTTTGGTCATTTAGAATGACAAAATTTATAATCTATATAACATATTTTTTAAAAACTATGAAAAGGATGTACTTTAGTGAGAATACAAGTGAATGCAGAAGAAAAATATACTGTAGAATAAACAAAAATCAAGGAAATATGAAGAACATTAATCAGAAAATACAAAATAAGGTGATGGAAATAAGCACATAGACACCAGTCATAACCAGAAACACAATCAAATTAGACCCTGCTGGGAAGAAATAGACACTCTATGCATGAATAGTTTTTAAAACTTCACAAGAGAAATGAGCAAAACAAAACTACAAAAGGTTTAAAAGTAAAGGGATTGGAAAGACATGTCCTGTAAAAATTAAAGTAACAATATTAATGTTAGACTAGCCCAGATTCAAGATATGTAAAAACAGGGTTAAGGAGGCAGAGTAGGTGATGACAAATGGTGTGAACTATAAGAAGATATTAGGACTATAAATTCATATTTACTTAATAAAAGCTTCAAAATATATATAAAAACCTCAAGAAACTACAAGAAAAAGCACATGTACTCACTATCATAAAGGATGAGTTTAATACATGCTATTATTTTAGGTTAAGCAAATAAAAGATAATTGTACTACTGAAAGCTTGAATAAAAAAATCAACAAACCTTCATCAAATAGACAAACAGGGGACACTATCCAGGGTCATACACATATGTGTGTTTGTGCATGTGGTGTGTGTATCATTCATAGGTCTGAAACATTTATAAAAAAGTAATACTGTAATAAATACTACTAAAATTGCAATATTTTAATTGACATGCTTCTCTGATTATTATGCAATACACAAAAGATAACTATAGAAAAACACACTTTTGGAAACTTAAAAATGTGCTTCTAGATGGCACAGATCATAAAAAGAAAAATAATAATGGGAAATAAATGTAATTACACCTGAGAGATAATGAGTGAACCATCTCAAAACCCTGGTGTTATGTCAGTTATGCAATACTTGGCGGGGGATGCACAGTTTTACATGGATTTATTAATAAAAATAAATAAATGTTCAACTCTAGGATGTAATAAGATCAAAATCATCTGAAGAAAGAAGGGAATAGTAAAGACAATAAACTACCTCACAAGGAACCAATAAGAAGCTTCAACTAATGCAATTTTTAAAAGAAAACAAACTTCTGACAAACATGACTGATACAAAAATAGAAACTAACTTACAATAATAAAAAATTGAATACCACTTAAAGAGGGTAGAAATGTTTAAAACTCAGAAATTACTAGGAGTGACTTTAGGCCAATAAATCTCATTGGCTGAGCATCAGAAAATCAACTAAAATCAGAATAACAAAACTACTCACTCTTCTCAATATACAGGTAAACAAGATACAATTTAGCATTCACACATAACACCTAGCAAACTTCTCAGCAATCATAAACATACTGCAAATATCCTATTTAAGGGTGAGACTATAGAAGCATTTATGTTGCTGTTAAGAGCAACAGAAAGCCATTTGCAATGGCTTCTTGAACTTTAACACCAACTGGGAGTGGGGAAGGGAGGTTCTGGCTAAAGGATAAGACAAGAAAAAGAAATATAAAAGCTGGGAGACTTGGAAACATTGAATCATCTATGTTTGTAGGCAATGAATAATGGAAAATCCTAGTGAATCTGCAATTCAAAATAAGAAGTGAATAAAAAAACACTGCTGGATACAAAATCAGTGCACAAAATAAAAACGATTCCTCTGTACCACTGGTAACAAATTGGAAACTGTAATGGAGAAAATTCAGAACATATTAACAGTATCTTTCCCAGTTTAAGACGTGCTGATGCTAGTTGGTGTTTAGTGGAGGAGTATTGCAAGGAATTCGTCATCCGGAAGGTACCTCCTTGTTCCTGCCCAATTCTCTCCACCATTTCTTAACCTTTTTTAGTACTTATAGTTGTTACTGCACCTGAACTACTCTTAAATATAAAGAATAGTTGCACTTGAACTTCTCTTACATGTAAATTTGTTGCACAGAATAAGATGTTTAGAGCAAAATAAAAGCTGAATATTATAGGGCTCTGAAACACGAGCCTATGAAGGGTTCTATGAAATGCTGTTTGCTCCTCTTGCCTGGTGTGTGTTATCGTTATTAACTTAGAATATTTACAGTATCAATAAAGTACCTAGGCCCAGGAATAAACTTAGCAAAAATGTGCATGCCTGCTATGGAAATAATAACAAAATTTATGACCAGCATAAAAGAAGACCAGTTGAAATGGAGAGGTACACATAGTTTGTGGATTAGAAATCTCAGTCTTCTAAAGCTAGAAAACTGAAACATAATTCCAACAGTGTTTTCATGGGACTTGGCGATCTTGTTCCAAAGTCCATGTGATAAAAGTAAAAAGCAAGAATGGGCAAGACCATGGCAAAGGAGATGTGATCATCAGAACTCTGGGCTACAGGGCCTCTTCTGGTCAGATACATGGTCCTGGGGTGGTCTGGGGCAAGAGAAACGGGGGTTTGCAGTGTGTGAGGTTAGGTAGAGGGTGTTTGGGGTGTGGCTTGGTTGGTTTGCCTGTGAAAGGCATGCTCACCAGGCTTTGGTGATCTCAGACCAACCAGGAAGGCCTCTGAGATGTCAAGCCATCGTAAAATGCAGAAAATGAAAGAGTGAAAGACACGATTCCTACATCTGCCAAGACCAGCCTGAAGCTCAGGAAGGCGGATGGGGAAGACTGGAAGGGATTCCCCATCAGAAAGTTAGAGCAGGTCCCGACAAGGCAAGGGGTGGCTGGTCCAGGGTGAGAGCTGGGCAGGAGGGGAGAAGGGAGCACACAGTCTCCATGGACCCTGAGGCCAGGGCTCTCAGCTTCGGCTGAGGGATGGGACATGGGGTGGGACAAAAAGAGGCACCAACATCCACCCTGGTTGTTTGGCCTCCCAACCGAGTAGCCTCTGATTGAGTTCAGAGGAGGTTAAGTTTTGCCTGCACTGGCTTGGAGGAGGCAAGCTGCTATGCTCCTCTGATTAAATATTCCCCCTGCCATGTTCTGATCTTTCTGATGTTGCAGGAAGCCGGAGGTTTATTCCATGGCCAGGCTTCCATGGTCCCTGGTTGTGTTTGTCCGTGGGAAGTGGGTTTTTTTCTGTATCATGTCCAGCTCCCAAATGTACCACCCGAATTCCCCTTTCTCCTTTCAACTTGATGTCTGGGGCTGTGGAATCTGCCCTTCTATTCTGAGCTGGAACCATTTTCTGTGATATGATGACCATATCACTATTTATGGTTATTCCGTTTGAGCCAACTTATTAACAAGCCAAGCAAGTCTCAGGAATAAAATCATGAGAAGAAAATTGCATTTGAAAATTTCCCTGAAGATTTACAGGTCTCTGACACATGGGCCTGAAACTTCCTGGAACTGTCAAGAGATGAGAACTTTAACTCTGCGCTTGGAAAACGTGCCACCATTAGTCAAATGAAGCCAGGCCCAGAGCTAAGCTTCTTGGTGCAGGTGCACCCTCCCTTAACATTTTACCCTCACCTGGGAGAGGCAGAATGAAGTGGACAGCTGTTAGAAATCTGAGGCTACACTCCAGAGAAATGGCTTCATGCATCTGGAAAATCGTGGGGGGTGGGGAGCAACGTGGCCCCCCAGTGTGACTCAGCACAAGGAGTGACCCGCAGCCATGAAGCGCACATGTTTCGCTAACATTCGAACCCACTTCCCCGAGATGGGGCCAAGCCCAGTGAGCACAAGCTCATGGCCCCAGGCCTGGGCATCAGGGTCCTTGCTTCAGTTGCCTCCTCTTAGCCCCACTGGTGAGTAGGACTTCCTTCTCATGGGTTATGGGGATGGCCGGACACAGTGCCTGTTATGGAACAGATGAGATCAGGAGGGGTTCTTAGCCGCAGAAGCTCACAGCCTGGAGGAGGGGGACACTGCCCGCCATGCACGGCTGCTGCTCGAGCAGCTGGGCGGTGTGGGTGATGCTTTGTAGGAGCAAGAGGGTGGAGTGGGCAAGGCGCGGTGGCTCATGCCTATAATCCCAGCACTTTGGGAGGCCCAGGAGGGCAGATGGCCTGAGGTCAGGAGTTTGAGACCAGCCTGGCCAACATGGTGAAACTCTGTATCTACTAAAAATACAAAAATTAGCCAGGAGTGGTGAAGGATGCCTATAATCCCAGCTACTCAAGAGACTGAGGCAGGAGAATCACTTGAACCCGGGAGGCGGAGTTTGCAGTGAGGCGAGATCTTGCCACTGCACTCTAGCCTGGGAGACAGGAGAGAAACTCTGTCTCAAACAAACAACAAAAAAGGGTGGAGTGACCTGGTTCGTTCAGCAAAGTGTGTTTGGCTCCCTTGAATAATCCCCCAGGCTGGCCAGGATCTGAAACCCAGGGGTCAGGGATAAGCAGAGACCACGCCTGGTCCTGTGACAAGGAGCCTTGTTTGTGGAGGGGCTTTTCTCCCAGGGAGGAAAGTGAGGAGTGCGGCTGTGAGGCCAATCGAGGCCTCCTGTCTGCTGTGTGGGCCCAATGGACTTTGTCACAGGCCAGTGTACATTCTTCAAGCCCACTGAATTCCCCTAAAAGTCACGAACTATCCCCTAAAACCATCCGCACTCCCCCACCCTCCTTTCCCCTAGGAAGAGGGGAATGCAACCATCTGTGCCGCATTGCGAAAGGGGCCACGACTCAGGGTTCTCCCCCGTGTATGCCGACAGATGTGTGAATCTGCCTTCCCTCAGCTGACTTTCAGCAAACCTTCAGAAGGCTAAGGGGAAGGTTCCCTTGGCCCCTGCCCCTGGCTGTGTGTCTGCAGTTTTCCTGCATAGAACTTGCCTTCTCTTGGCAGAGCTGCAGCCATGGTGAAACGGACGGCACTGGTAGGCTGTGTGGGGGCTCTCGGACAGCCCAGCCAGGGTGCCAGGATGACACCAGGACACTGGGTGAATGGGCTGAGGCTCTGCTGATCAGCTTAAGTTGGTTCCTGGTGTGCCAGGGCTCACTTAGCTGCTGCATTTCAATGGACTGACCCCGAAGGACCAGCTGGTGGCCTCACGGAACTCAAGTTACAGGTACTGGCTGTAGAAAGGGTGATGCTGGGGGCAGAGGATGCCTTGGGGAGCTGCTGGCTTTGGAGTTGTCCCCACCCTGTCTGTCCAGAGCCCAGGGCTACAAGGCCCAGGGAGGCCAGCAAGCTTATCTAGGCCACAGCTGGCTGCAGGCACCCCTGCAGGGAAGGGGCCAGGAGGAAGCACCCTGTGACCCAGCATGTCTCCTCGTTTGAGCTGAGCCCCTTGAATGATCCTTGGTCCTAGAGTCTGTGTCCAGGGAACTTCCCAGCCCACAGCCACTCCAGGAAAAGAAGTCTGGCCTGGAGGCTCAAGGGTAGGGGGAGCTGCCAACAGCAACTTCACTCCTTTTCTTCTTTTAGACTCTCCTTGGAGGATGAGCAATTTTCTTTCTTATTTTTTTCTGATTCTGATTAGAATAAACAAATGTGTCAGCAGACCCCAAAAAAGAAAGGGAAAATGCAAACATCCCCTGACAATGGGCCCTGAGTGTTGTCTGTGGCAGCTGTGAGCACACCTGGCTTCTCAGATTTCACAACGAGAGGTTACCCCCCAAGATCAGGCCAGGGTTTTCTGTGAGCACGTTCACTGGCCCCCCCAACCACCTCACTTCAACAGCACCTGCTGAGAGTCCGTGCCACCATCCCGTTCTGCCAAATTCTCCCTCTCTCCCTCTGACTTGTGTGATAGGTTTGTTCCGGAGCAGAGACATCTCCCTCCTGGAACCGTCTTCTTCTCCACCGCAAGGCCAGAGACTCGGGTGCAACCCTGTCAAAATTCAGCCTCCAACAGCAGCAGTGCCTTGTGCTAAAGCAGTGCTGAAGTTATAGACAGAGCCTCAGACAAAGAAGGAGAATGCCAAATAACACCATGAAAGAATGTTCTGGAAGGTTTTGCCATTTATCTAAGGGGCTGTTTTCAGTCCCAGGATAATCCCCATGGTGATGCCATGGTGCTCCCTTCTGAATGGCCATAGGGATCTGCACACCAGTGCTGTCTATGGCTCCAGGACGCAGGGCGAGGCCTCACCCAGGGGAGCCACCACCCAGTGTGAAGGAGGGTGCTGCCCATAGGTACGAATTCCCCGTGGCCTGCAGGCCACCGCCCCATCCTTGTGAAGCTCACCTTGACCTCCACCGGCCCTCACCCATTACCCTGTCCTGCAGCCCCCGGGGCTGGCCACGCCCTCTCATGGCTGCACAGGCACCTGTGCACTCAGTCACACTCAACTTCGCTGGGAGGGACAAAGCCTGGGTCCTCACTTCACACAAGGCCCAGGTTCCCACCCTCATGGATGCTTAAGGATGGTGTAGGTCCCTCAGGGTGAGCCCAAGGGTGGACGGGGTCAGAGGCAAATCTGAAAGTCCTCAAAGACCCAGGAGAGCCGCTTCCTAAAAGCAGCCAGAACAGTCCAGGGCTCAGAGTGCTGGGTGATTCTCCCCCGCTGGAGGGTCTGCAGGGCACCTGGAGAGGGAGAAGCACCTGAATGCAAGAAAGGACCCCAAAAGGGGAGAGAAAAGAAGAGCCCCACTTCGAAGTCACCCAGGAGGGAAAGACTCTTCATTACACCCCAAGTGACAAGTGACAAAGGAGCTTCCTCCTACCGGGCGATTATTCTAGAGAGAACCATAAAATGCATGTTTCAGAATGAATGCAGAGTGTGTGTAAAATGACAGCCCCAATGGCTGGCGCTGTCGGACAAGGTGTCTCTACACTCAGGAAAGAACCTGCATCAGGGCGTGCTGCTCCGTGAACCCCTGTGGTCTCTGAGGGAGGCTCCAGGGCTCCCCTCAGCCTCTGGGGCGCGAGGGGCATCTTAAACACTCAGCCTCTCTTGGAAAGGAGATGTGAGTGCAAGAGGCTAAGGGCTCTGTGCTCTGAACAGCTTATCCTCCTGTTCTAAATGCTCAGGAAGACACTGAGCCATCTGAGATCTTGGGATTCAGGATAATCTGGTTTTGCACCTCAGTCATTTAGTTCCATTTATGCAGGGGGTAGACTCATTGCTTGAAAGGAGACTGCCCTGAACTGCAGCCACAACCGTGAAACAGCCCCACCCTGATTCTGGAAGTCTCTGTCTTCCAGGATCCTTATCTGGGGCTCGACCTCACTGGACCCCTGTCTGTTGACTGAGTGCCTGCTATGGCAGGTGCAGTGGCCGGAGCTCTTCTGGGGCAGGGGCAAGACTGTTGGCACCCTGCTTTCCGGGAGCCCCCACACTCTCCCTGCAGAAATGCTTAGTGTTGTTCACCATGTTCTAATCAACTCACATTCAAGGACAATTTGCATGTGATCAAACGCACCCAAGTTAAGAGGACAGTTTGATGACTGCCTTCCCTAGTGTCCTCATGCTGTCTTCCCTCTGTGCATGTGTCTCTGTGGACAAATTTCCCCTTTTTCATAAGGACGTCGGGCATATTGGATTAGGGCTCACCCTAGTGAGCTCATTTTATTTTTCATGAACGTTGACATCCACGTTGCCATTGCTTTTAGACATTTCCATCAACCTAAAAGATTCCTTTGTGCCCCTTCCCAGCCACCCAAGCCCCCAGCTCCAGCGACCACGGGTGTGCTCTCCAGCCTGGGGAGATACAAACCTGCCTTTGTAGGATGTCAGATCGGGCAGTGAGCATTCCATACATGCTTTCTCTCAGTGTAAGTGCCTGGAGACCCAGCCATGGGGTCGCGTGCACCCTCGCCCACCCCGTTTACTCCTGAGACAGATTCTGGTACATGAGTATGTCAGCTGATCTATTCATACTTCTGTGATGGACGCCTGAGGGACTTGTGGATTTTTCCTTTTAGGAACACACTGCTGTGAACTTTTCTGAACACAGCTCTGTGTGGCCTTGTGTTCCAGGTACTCCTGGGGAGAGACCTCACCAGGGAATGTCTGGGTCATACGAGGTGCAGGCCAAACTTCAGAGAAGTTTCCAGACACTCATGCACAGGGGCTCTACCCATTTCCCTCCCTCTAGCAGTGGCTGAGAGTCCCAGTTACTCCACATATTCACCAGCACTAGGGATAATCTGTCTCTCTTATTTTTGCCATTCCAAAGGGTACATGATGTGTTCTCACAGGGGCTTTAATTTGCAATCTGATCATGACTAAGTGTTGAGTGTCTTTTCCGGGGCTTTCTGGCCAGTTGCATATCCTCTTCTATGAAGTTAATCTTTGTTTTTGGAAGCTTTCTATGGAATGAAATTAAAAGATGGCTTTATGAATCTGCCAGAGCTCCTGCAACAAAACACCCAGACTGCCTCTCCTCAACAGCAGAAGGTGCACCTCCCCCAGCCCTGGAGGACAGATGTCTGAGATCTGTGTCTACAGGGCTGATTTCTCATGCGGCTGTGACGGAGAATCCATCCCAGCCCCCTCTCTCTGGCTCGTAGACGGCCACCTTCCCCTGTGTCCTCACACACTCTTCCCTCTGTGCATGTGTCTCTGTGGACAAATTTCCCCTTTTTCATAAGGACACCAGACATATTGGATTAGGGCCCACCCTAGTGACCTCATTTTGTTTTCTTTTTCTTTCTTTCTTCTTCTTCTTCTTCTTCTTTTTTTTTTTTTTTTTTTTTTTGAGACAGAGTTTTGCTCTTGTTGCCCAGGCTGGAGTGCAATGGCACGATCTCGGCTCACTGCAACCTCTGCCTCCCGTGTTCAAGCGATTTTCCTGCTTCAGCCTCCCAGAGTAGCTGGGATTACAGGCATGCACCACCACACCTGGCTAATTTTGTATTTTTAGTAGAGATGGGTTTTCTCCATGTTGGTCAGGCTGGTCTCACACTCTCGACCTCAGGTGATCTGCCCGCCTTGGCTTCCCAAGGTGCTGGGATTACAGGCGTGAGCCACCACGCCTGGCCGTGACCTCATTTTTACTTGGCCTCCTCGGTGAAGATTCTATCTCTGAATGAGGTCACATTCTGCGGTGCTGGGGGTTATTACTCCAACATTTGAATTTGAGGGAACATAACTCAACCATGACGGTGACCGAGACCATAGTCCCAGGTGGGAGGAGTCCCGGGTGGGAGGAGTCCGTGCCCACAGGCGCTGGCGCTATTTGGCTACACGGACAGCATGCCAGCCCAGCATCCTGGAGCACTAAGGTGACGGTTACGGGGCTCACCTTCTGGCCTTCGAGATCCAGACGACTTCATCGACAGCCTCACGCTCCTCTGAGTGCCCTTTTTATCCCAGACCCCTTCTGGTTGGTCCCATCACTCCAGAGGCAAACACAGTTAGCACCTGTGAAGGTGAGTGGTTCAGGACTAAAGAGTGAAAATGCCATCTGGGAAACTCGATTTTTAGTGGAATTGAGGTTTTTGGCTATGATCGTGGTTCCTGACTGCCCAAGTGATTGGATCAGCCTTGAGGATAATCAAATCCAGGAACGTGTGTGTCAGCCAGTCCCTCTGCCTTGCTGCCAGGGCTGCGGGCTCCTCAAGGTCTCAGGAATAACAGGGCCCCAGGGCCTGTCTCCTCTGCAGGGTGAGGCCCTCAGCCCAGAGGGTGTGGACTGGACTGGCAGGCACAGGGCAGCAGGACACTGTGGTTTGGAACCTGCAGTGTCCACCTGGCCCCCCTCAGGTGGGCAGAAATGGCTGCTATTCCCCTTGGGTCAGGGAGGAAGCTAGTAGGACAGAAGCCATCCCCACTGCCTGAAAACCGTTTTCCTGACTTGCTGAAGGCAGAGACCTAGGCTTGACTTTAAACAATGCAATTAAAAATTCCACCTCTGAAACATGGTAATTGTAATCTGTCTCATCTCTAAGTGTAATTACTTTAAACTCCAATTTTCCCTCAAATATGCATTCTAATTCAATTTTCCTTTTTTTCTCTTCTTAACTAAATCTATTATCATTCCCTCAGTTAAATTATGCTTATTTAATCTTTGATGAGACCTTTTGCTGGCAATCAGATGTTTTAAATTAATGCCCTCAGGCCCTGGGGAGTGTTGGGGCTCAGCTCCCCTAGCCTCTAGGGGAGTGAAGAGGGTGCAGAAGATTCCTGGGTCCCTGCCTGGGGGGGCTTCCTCCTGCACCTCCTGCACCTCCTGCCTGTGGGGTCCCCACCAACCATGTGTTCCCTGGGGAGGAGAAGACAGCCTGTGAACAAGACGGGGACTCCCCTGGGGTTAGACCTTCAGGGGAACGGAGCCCACCCCAGCCTTCCAGTTACCCCAGTGGAGAGGCCCAAAGCACATCACCTTCCCCGACCACCTGGAAAACGGTCGACCTCTACAGACCCCCTGCAGCCTGGGGTCCCTCAGAGGCAGACCTCCCTCAAAGGAAAAATAATTCTTGCAGAATCCTATTGTTGACCTCAATAATTCTCATTAGAACACCATTTGTTAGGCTTAAATCCCTTCAGTTTACAGCTTTTCTGCAGCCACTAAGTTGAACTAATGTATGAATTAAATGCAAAAATGATCGGCAGAGCAAAACAAAAGCCGTCCCATCCTAATCACACCCTTAGCTTAGAGACTGGCAGGGTTTGAGAGAAAGGAATTGTTTCCAGGGCGGGAGGCGGTCTGGGGCTGCTCTTGGCTCCACTGCCCTGAGTAGGATGCCAACCCACTCCTTCCTTGCCGGGTGCTTCTGCTGAGAAGCTGTGTGCTGCAGCTGGGGGTCCCTGGCCCCCACACCTCCTCCTTCATGCATGGGCACCTCAGCTTGTAAGTTTCCCACTGGTCCCAGCTTAACCACAGCCCCGGTACGGGGAAGTCTTCAGACACCGGGGCTCTCTGGGGGATGGAGAACGAGTTAACACAGACATATGAGGGCCTCCTGAGCCCCTCAGCACCTGCTCCTCTCCTGCAAGGGTGTCCAGAAAAGGAGGGGATACAGGTGCATTGGGGGCTGCTGCCTGTCTAGGCACCTCCCACATTACATGGGGCAACTCGCATTCCAGCATTTAGTGGTTGGGTCCAATCTGCCCCCTTGTCTGGGAGAAGACTGGTCCCAGGCCTCGGGAACTTACCCAGTGCCCTCCTGTGTTACAGGCAGGCAGCTTGGAGTTCAGGTCGCCTGTTCCCAGTCACTCAGGCTTGCAGCTGGGTTCCGGCCTCCCTGGCCCTGGATTGCCTTCCTGCAGGGCAGTGTGAGGGCTCAGATGCCTGAAGTCCCATGGACGCAGCTCAGTGGGGACTTGCTGGGTGACCCCCAAGAAAGCCAGGGGGGACAGGGATGCAGAGGCAGACCCAGATGATTCCTCTAGCCTCAGCTTCCCTGACCACAGATCAGATCTCCTGAGAGTGACCATGCCCAGCACCATGCTCAGCACAGCAGACCCCCAATGAGTTCATTCATTCATTCATTCAGTCACTCATTTCTTCACTCCCAGCTCACTCAAGGGAGCCAAATACCAGAACACTACTTCCAGGCTCTTTACCATCCAAGTGTTGCTAATGTAGATTCCATTGTGTCAGAATCTAAGGATTTATTTAAAATAGGCTAACGTTTCTTCTTGCTACTTCTATAAACACAGAAGAGTCACAGCAGGGTCTGGAGAATCTGACACCATTCCAGGGAGAATTCGGGTCTCTGCAGCCTCACTGGTGGCTCCTCACAACTTGCCTGGTGACCTGCGTGCCTCGCTCAGCAGCTCTGCCATTTAGTGCTGTGGCCAACGTGCACCTCAAGAGCTTGCATAGGCCACCATGCTATCCCTGCATCCCTCTGTTCCTGAACCTCCACACTCCCACAGCCTCCAGGAGGACTGGACTCGCCCCAGCCTTGCAGATGACAAAGGATAAATGTGTTGTCCCCACCATTAGCCACCACAGGCTAATATGGGGGAAATGCCAGAGAGCAAATATGCACCACCCAGTTGGACAGGGGCGCTGGGAACAGCAGTGAGTGTGAGTCACCGCAGGGCACATGAGAGTGGCCCAGCATATCTGCTGCCTGAGGAGCTGCAGGTGCTCAGCCTCACCCATGCCCCTTCCTGGAGGAGCCCCAGACATCCAGGAGGGAAGGCTCTGGGGCAGGCCAGAAACTCAAGGTTCAGGTGGATGTTCCTCTTCAGTTTTCCTCTTAAAGCCTTCATGATGTGATAAGGCTCACCCAACTGCTCAGGGGTGACCTCCTTTATGGAAAGGCAACCGATTGCAGGTGTTGAGCAATCTACAAAATACCTTCACAGCAGCATCCCAGGATGCCAGGCACCACAGCCCAGCCAGGTGGACATGAGACTTGCCACCTGGGTCCACCGCCTGTCAGCCTGACACCATGCACCTCTATATACATCTCCCTAAAACATACCTAGTTCTGGCTGGGTGTGGTGGTTCACGCCTGTAATCCCAGTACTTTGGGAGATCGAAGTGGGTGGATCACAAGGTCAGGAAATGGAGACCATCCTGGCTAACACAGTGAAACCCTGTCTCTACCAAAAAAAATACAAAAAAATTTGCCGGGCATGTAGTTCCAGCTACTTGGGAGGCTGAGGCAGGAGAATGGTGTGAACCCGGTAGGCGGAGCTTGCAGTGAGCTGAGATAGCACCACTGCACTCCAGTCTGGGTGACAGAGTGAGACTCCATCTCAAAAAAAAAATAAATAAATAAATAAATAAATAAATAAATAAATACTGTATCTAATTCCCAAACAGAGACGATCCCCTAACATCATAAAAACATTCTGTGTACCCCTGAAAACACGCTAACCCTTTCCCAGAAGAGCTCTGGGTGATGGTTCCTCTTCTCCATGACATCCTGCAGCACAAATGCTGTGATATAAAGTAACAATGCTTAGAAACTATGCTCTGAAGTCAATACATCTTCTGTAACACCGTAAGGGGAGAAGAGAGGGAAGAATAGATTTGCTTTGTGTGTGTGGTTATGTATTCATACACAAAAACACATTAATAATAAATAAGAATATTTATAATTTACCATGATGACAATTACAGTTCTTGCCTCTGTGATGGGCCTGGAGGGCACGGCTGGAGCTCACAGCCGCCTTCTTCTCTCCCATGCAATGCTCCCTTTCCCCTCAGCAGTCATGTCAGTTGGTCCTGCTTCTTTATCTGGTGGGGAAATCCAAACCTTCATTCCTGAAGGGTCTGGGCCATTCGTAGTTCTGCCTGGATTGGGTTGTTGTAATTTCTCATGGCAGTATTAGGAGACACCCTGTGGGATCTCCTGTTTGTAGACACACTCTTTCTTACCTCCCCGTGGAGCAGTGGTCAATTTCCCCTTGATAATCCGGACCGATACCCGCAGCCAGGATAGAAATTCCCTTCTGAGCCTGTTGACTCAGAGACATGAGGAGTCCAATGCAGCCAGGCAGCAGGCTGAACTTCCAGGACAATAATATCATTGTTGTGTCTGCTGGTGGAAGCATTTCTCCCTCTGGAGTAAGACTTCTAGGCCAGCAGAGCATAAAGTCATGGGAACAAGAAGCAAAAAAATTTGCTAGTAGGTCACTAGGGGTGATGGCGAGTGGCGCCTTTCCATTTCCAGCCCTTGGTTCCTGGACCCATGAGTCCTGGCTATGGGAGAGACAGCAGCACATGCTGGACACTGATTCAGAACATGCACAGCCCAGGAGACCTCTCCCAGCCCCCGGAGGTACCATCACCATCAAAAGGCCATTCCCTGGCTCTATCAAGCCCACTACTCCAGGCTGGAGCATGGTAAGAGCAGGGAATTCCATGAGCAGGGGCCCATGGCTGCTCTTCGGCTGTGAAGTGAGTGCCTTGACCAGGAGCAATGCCCTGTGGAAAAGTCCTCCTCCAAGCCCAGAGACGGCGGCACTCCCAATAAAGCTGCCCTGGACTTCAGCTCAGGTTCCCACACACACAGCGTCCTCAGGTAGAGAGCTCTTTCTGCTCAGCTCCCAGGACCCATGGACTTGACTTCACAGGCTTCTGTGATGGGCTGCATCCCGCCGGCAGGCTCCTGAACACAAGGGGGCGCTCAGACTCGAACGCTGTCATGGAGGTCACTTCCTACCTGAAAGGAAGAGCAGGGCGATGGCCTGGCTGGAGAAAGAAGAAATTAAGACGTGGCGGGAACCTCATGAACCCGTTAACACGTTAGAAGACAACAGAAGATTTAGGAAAAAGGACAAAAGTCAGCAGCTGAGCCTGCCTGTTCCTGCTGTGGTGCGTTTTGTGCCTGGAACTTGTTGCTGAGTCCACGGCATGGAGAGGCAGATGGAGCAGCCGGCCCCCTTAAGTGCTCGTATCCGCATTACTGCAAAATTTACATGTAGATATTATTTTAATTGCAAAAACACACTAACCAGCACATAAAATAATTAAAAGTGCTTGGTAAATTGTGACATCCCAATACTGCACAGTGAAAACTGATTATTTAAATATTGAGTCTAATTGTCACTGTAATTCACATTCAATAGATGGCCAGACATTGTTCAAATGAATGAAAATGTTCTATAAAATCAATTAATTATGTCAGAGCCACACATCACTAACTTGCTGTTACACTATCATCATCTATCTGGAGGAAGCCCAGGCGGAGGAGTGCGTTCCTTCCCCACCTCATGATAACATGTTTTCAATACGTGCACATTGCACTTGCCCAGAGGGACCTGGGGACTCTCTCTAACCTGGGAGCAGACGGCAGAATGGCGAAGGAAGGGCTGTGAATTTTCAAGTTTCTGTCAGATGAGCAAAAGGAAATGGAAATTTCCTATAAATATTTACCTTTCCACAGCAGCAGGAATAACAAGACCTCAAATATTGTTTGAGGCCAGTGAAACTGAAAACGTGGGGACCCCTCGCTCGAAGGATGAAGCATTTCAGGTCAGTGACAGCAACGCATTAACCCAGGTGTGCGTCCTTCTAGTGCAGGGCCCTGTACACTGCAGGAGGAGTCAGTTGACCAGCTACGAAGGCAGGCCCAGCAAAGCTGGAAAGGCCCCACAGTGCTGCTGAGAATCTGCCCGAGGGTACCACAGACGCCCTCATTCCATCAGGGCCCAAGGTACTGGGTTTTGGCGTGTTGGACTAAACACCAGTGAAACTGTACAATCTTGTGCTTATGTCTGTGTGTGTGTGTGTGTGTGTGTGTGTGTGGAGATTTGTGTGTGCAGGCCTGTGTGTATGTGACTATATGTGTGTTCATATGTGTGTGTGAGTGTACACCTGCGTGTGTGTGAACATATGCATGTATGCGTGCATGCCTGTGTGTGCTTTTGTGTATGTGAGTGTGCTCATGTGTGTGTGCACCTGCGTGTGTGTGTGAATGTACGTATGTATGCGTGCATGCCTATGTGTGCTTTTGTGTGTGTTCACGTGTGCATGTCAGTGTGCACCTGCGTGTGTGTGGCTGTGTGTGTTTGCATACCTGTGTGTGTGCCTTCGTGTATGTGAGTGTGTGAGTGTGTGTGTGAGTGTGCACCTGCGTGTGTGTGAATGTATGCATGTATGCGTGCATGCTTGTGTGTGCTTTTGTGTATGTGAGTGCATTCATGTGTCTGTGTGAGTGTGCACCTGCATGTATGTGGCTGTGTGTGTGCATACTTGTGTGTGTGCCTTTGTGTATGTGCGTGTATGTAAATGCATTCATGTGTATGAGAGTACACATGCTTGTGTGTGGGTCTTTGTGGATGCCTGAGTGTGCCATGTGTGTGCATGTGTGTTGGGGAGCACTTGGGATGAGGGTGTGCACTTCTGGAATGACTTGTCAGTGGCCCTGCTGGGTCCCGTCTTGACCCCACCTCACCCGGCCTTGCTTCCAGGTGGGGCCCTGCTGCTCGCTGAGCTCCTTCAGCCCCGGCCAGTCCTTCACAGGTGGAGGGAGCACCCGCTCTCCAGGCCTGGTACCACAGCTTCCGTCCCTGTGACACCTGAGGCAGACCCTGGCCCCAGCCAGGCCAACCTCAGCAGGGGCTCCAGCCTGCACCCAGGCTGGGAAGGCCTGTGAGCTGCTGGGCTGTACTGGTGGCTGAAGGGACCCAGGCCGTTCCTCCCGATGTGCCTGCCCTGCCCTTCCCCGGGGAGAAGGGTCTGTCCTGCTGGAGGAGACCTGGGGCTGTATGGCTGTTCCGAATGCTCACGGGCGGGGTCTGTCTCCTTTCTGTGGCCTCCCACCAACAAAGCTCTGCCTCCTTGTTCAGGGAAAGCCGGTACCTTGTTTGAAAAAATGGATTTTAACAACATATTTCTCACAGCCTGCTTCCCATAGATCTCGCCAGGATTTCTGGTCACTTCTTGGATTCAGAGAACCTTGCAACAATGCCGGGAGTGGATTTGGGCACCCCTCTGCCTGCTGGGGAGGAATGCCTCACCTCGGGGCTGGGTGCCCACCACCACAGGCCGGCTGAGTTTGCCCACATGAGCCCCTCTGGTCCCGTGGTGACACAGAGCTTCAGGGAAAAGTCAGCAGACAGGAATAGGAAGCAAGGATCCTGCCCCATCTGGGGGACACAGCGTGGGGACCTGGGGAGCATCACCCACCTGGCTGAGCCTGGGTGCCTCCATCTATGTGAAGGTGTCAACGAGGCCTCTCACCCAGGCCCCTCCTGAGGATGCAGCCAGAGTGTCCTCTCATCCCATCATCGTGAACCCCGAGACCACACCTGTGAAGGGGGCCCCAGCCCAACACTGAAGGACTCCAGAACCCCCAGAGAGCAGAGACTTCACCAGAAGCTCCTTTCTTTAAAAAAAAAAATCCCTTTTAAAACATTTTCAGCCACATGATCAAAAGTAAAAATTGCCCGTCTAATTTATTAAACTTCCACCCAAACTTAGACATCAAATGTTTTATTAATATTTTCTATCATCCCTACAAGTTAAACCAGCCATGAAAATTACCTTCAACAGAAAAAAAAAAGTTGAAAATGTATTCATTTATAGGATTCGCAAAGCGGCCCTCCTTTGGCAATTTAATCAGAAATGATTGAGGTATGCTCGAATACGTTTTCTCTGATACAAATATTAAAATATTTAATTAATGTCAATCAGGCCCGGAAGAAGGAACTGTTCACAGCAGCCAGTTACCCAGAGCAGCTGCCAGCCGAGCCTCAGACCCAGGCTCAGTGCCTCCTCCCCGGAGCCCCCAGGCAGAAAAGGAGAAACCACCCTAAGGCCACCTGCAGGCCCCTGGCAGCCCAGAGCACTCCCGGATGTGATGTGTCCTTTGTGGGTGACAGAGCTAAGGAGGTACCTGGGCACGCCATCCACACCTCCCTCCCTTCCATCCTTCCTCTCTCTCTATTTCTCTCTCTCCCTTCCTAATTCCTTCCTTCCTAATTCCTTCCCTCCCTCCCTTACTTCCTTGCTTCCTCCCTCCCTCCCTTCCATCCTTCCTCTCTATTTCTCTCTCTTGCTTCCTAATTCCCTCCCTCCCTCCCTCCCTCCCTCCCTTCCTTCCTTCCTTCCTTCCTTCCTTCCTTCCTTCCTTCCTTCCTTCCTTCCTTCCTCTTTTTAAATTATTGTTGACTTTTCTTCCAGGAGACCTCATGTTGTAGACTTTGGGAACCCAAATACTAAGCGTGTGGATATTTTCCACAACAATAATAATGCCCTCCCAGGGCTGAATTGAGTTTCATGGGTTGCTATGACTCAAACACCCCTGCATATGTGAGCTCATGCTGCGGGAGCCGCTGCCTGCGGGCTCCAAGTGACAAGTGGGTGTGCCCAGAAGGGCCTCTGACTGGCTCACAGGTGTCTCCAGGCAGGGTACTGGGGGTGGGGGGTGGGGGTGCCCAACACGAAGTGCATGTGGGTGCTGCAGCCCATCTGGTCCTGAGAGCGAGGCCGGCACCAGGCTATGTGCAGTGGTCTGCGTGAAAAAGGCAACAGACACAAGCGGGGGCTTCTGCAAACTGTAACACCCCTGCCCGGGCCTGTGGGCAGCCCTGCACGGATGCTCTTAGTGTGAAGTTGTCCTTGGTGTGCAGCAAGGCCGGGGTGTGTCCACAGAGTCAGCTCTCCAGGCCTCTGCTCCTCCATCCAGGACACCAGGGCCAGGCCTGCAGCCACAGCGGGTCTGGGAGGTTGTGAGGAGGCTGCTGAAGGGGGGCCTCTGACGCCGTGGGCTGAGTTTAATGTACATGGAATTTGGCATGGTCTCCAGGCGTGGGGACTGGTGGGGACCTGTCTACTTCTCCTGCAAAGCTGCGCCCTCGAGGACCCTGGATCTCCGTCTCCAGAGGCACCCAGAAACTTCTCCCGCAGGGCACCTGGGTGACAAGGCAGGTGGGAGGGACACAACATTTGTGCAGGACTTTAAGGGAGGAATTATTTTCTTCTGGAGTAATTCCCATTATGTTCCCATCTCACAGCCTTCTGCTTGGTATATGAACTGATGTCTTCTCTGCATGAAATGCAATAAAAAGGCAGTTTCCCACATGTCCTGTCATTTTGTGATTTCCGTCATGGAGGCACAGCAGTTCCATGCCTGGGCTAATCCTCAGTGGAAATAAAGCATGGGCTCCTTGGCACGCCTCAGCCCTTGGAGTAGCTCCTGGGAACTGAGGAACAGGCAGATCGGCACCTACCTCGCCCCTCCCCAAGCAGCCGATAGCCCCACCCAGGTGTCACCCCAGAGACCAGGCTCGGACAGACTCCTCATGCAGCTGATATCTCCGCCCTGGGCGTCACCCTAGAGAGCAGGCTCAGAGAGACTCCGAATTATCTCTCATTCACATTAACAAATGCCCAGAGGTGACAGTACACGCTTCTCCACTTCCCATGAAGCCTTCTAGCAATTAATCTCACAGAGGTGGGGAGGAAGCTCTCGCTCATGGCTGTGGGTGGGAAGAGGGGAAGGTCAGAGGATGCTGAAACCCAGCCTACGTTGGGGTCACAGCTACCCACAACCCAGAGTGGGCTGGATCCACACAAATCTCCCAACAGCCTGGGGGCTCCTGGGTGCCAGGCGTGGTGCCCACAGCCTTTAACACAGGTGGCCTCCACCCTTTTTACAGGCCAGAAAACTAAGGCTCAGTGAGGTCAGGTGGCTCACCAGGTCCCACCGAGATCTAGCTTTACACCTCACTCAGACTCAGCCTTGTCCAGCCCCAGTAACCTATGAGTTCACCACCACTCAACATATTCGTCACTGGACTCAGGGCCCCCTTGGCCTGGCCAACCTTCTGGCCTTCCTGGCACACCACAGAGCCTCAGGAGCCTCGCCTCACTGGGCCTTCTGCCCACCCCTCCACCCCCACATCACCAGGTCCCCAGCTTCCCGAGCGCCTCCTCACTCACTGCCTGTGTGAGCCTCCAGGACTTCAGGAAATTCCACAAACTGGGGACCTAGAGCAACAGATATGCCTGCTGCCAAAGTTCCAAAGGCCAGGAGCCTGACATGGAGGTGTCCGAGGGCCACGACCCATCCCCAGGTCTGGGGGAGGACCCTTCCTGCCTCTTCCAGCTTCTGGTGGCCCCAGGAGTCTCTGGGCTGCATAACTCCAGCCTCTGCTCTGGTGTGGCAATTTCTGTTTTGTTTTGTTTTGTTTTGTTTTGAGACAGACTCTCGCTGCTGCTCTGGGCACACTGCCTATGGGGGGCCCTGCTCTGCAAGGAACACATCTCTGCTGATGCTTGAGTAAAGTTGTCTAACACCACCAGCTTGCTCTGGAATTCTTTTCTGGGTGAAGCTAAGAACCCTCCCTGACTAAACCCCTGTTTGGGGGCTCATCTGCCCTGCATCAAGGTAGTCAATGAATGCACACATACGCTGGTCAATGAATGCACACATGCACTGATATGGCTCAGCATTGATCTGCATCAGTGAGTATGAGTCCTGGGGACCATCTCACCAGGCCAGCATCTGGGTGGCGGGGGATGCGGTCCTGCAAGGCATCATCTGAGTGGACAGAGGGAAGCAGCACTCCCTGCGTGGTCCCTCTAGGTGCGTGTGAATCTGCAGTTACCTCAATAAAACCCCCAATTCAGAAACACCAGAAACATGCCCCTGGCATCCCTTTTGGGGCCCAGCATGACACACCAGGTGCTCAGGCCACTCCCCACGAAGTGGCAGCCAGCAGTAGGCCTGGGGGCCCTGGGACCTGCTGCACTCAGGCAGCCACTGCCTTTGCCTCCTAGGCTATGGTCATCAGATTAACAAATATGAACAGAGGGTTCCCAGGTGAATGTGGGCTGCAGGTGAACAACGGACAGGTTTCTAGACAAGTATAGCCCAGACAATAATTGCAATGTCTGGGACATACTTACACTGACAACAATGGGTTGTTTATCTGAAATTCCAGTGTCCTATATTTTATTTGGGGATCCTTCTCTTGTTTCCTGGGGCACATGTTCCAGTTGGGGATCTGGACAATAGCAAATCAATCAGCAAATAAACACAATTGAAAGCAGTGGGGATTCTGCAGGAAGGACTTCACCTGGGGAATGAGAGAGAGAGAGACAGAGAGAGAGAGAGACAGAGAGAGAGAGAGAAAGAATGTGTGCATGCATCCGAGCTTGTGTGTGTGGTGTGCATATGAGTGGAGGGGGGAGCAGAGGCTGCCTGCACCTGTCTGCTGGGCAGCCCACCAGGGCAGACCCCTTTCCTCCATTCCCAGTGTCACCTGCAGATCCTGGACAGGCTCAGCAGATGTTCCGTGAATGAATAAAGTGGTGATTAAAAAGCCTTTTGGACTGGCCGTGGTTCCAGCAGAAGCCACCCTGATGAGCTGGGCTCTGCCAGGCTGGAGGATGCCAAGGTGACAACCACATCAGGGGAGACAGCTATAGCAGTCGGAGCTGCAAAGAGAGGTGCTGGTGACCACCGGGTGCCCTGAGCCCCAGCACCCCAAGCTGGTCTGCTCTCGGGCACCCCAGCCTCACTCTGCAGCACTTCATCCCCCGCCTCACTCTGCAGCACTTCATCCCCAGCCTCACTCTGCAGCACGTCATGCAGCCAGCCTCATTCCGCAGCACTTCATCCCCAGCCTCACTCCGCAGCACTTCATCCCCAGCCTCACTCTGCAGCACATCATGCAGCCAGCCTCACTCCGCAGCACCTTCATGCAGAGATGCCCATTGCCCAGTGGACTTGGCCACCTTAGTAAAGACAGCAGCTCTGCTGCATCCAGGTCCAGCCCAGGGTCCTGATAGGGGCTTCCAAGAGAAATGCTAATGGCCCATCCCACCAAATAGCAGTTTCTACGCTGCACTCCACACTGAAAATTGCACTGCTGGAGATGGACCTGGGAGCAGCCTGCTCTGTCCTGGGGCTACGGCCATGTCCTGTGCAGCAGCCCACACTGGATGCAGGAGCTGGAGCGGTTGTGCCAGTGTAGACACTTTTACGATGGCTGCAAAGAAGATCAGGGTAGGACACTGGCTGCAGCTCCATCCTCATGGTGGGACAGGGGCTGGGCTTCCAGGAAGCACAGCTGCTGTCTGGGATCCTGTGAGCACTGTCTCCCTGTGGCATATACGGAATTGAGGCTGGCCACCCTGGGGGCTTCAGCCTGGCATTTGGACTCCGATCCCTTCCTAGCTCAGCTCCTGCCCCCAGATCTGCCTGAGTTCGAACCCCAGCAGTCTCTCATGTTCCCTCTCTTCAAGTTCTATGTTCAACTTTCCCATGTGAAACCTGCCCCTCCAAGCCCCTGCTCTCTGCTGAGTTTTAGGCCGGTCTTGGGCACCAAATGATTTGCTCTGTGGGTACAGCTGGGAATTCTGAATTGTCCTTATTCTTGTCAGCACCTCCTGCGTGCCAGCTGCCTCCACATTTGTATCCGATTCTCTCGGCCACCCAGTAGAGTTGCTATCACCCCCAGCCCCAATTTTCAAAGGGGAAAACTGAGGAGCAGTCACTGTAAATGGCTTACCAGGGTCTCAGCTGACAAGCAAGAAAAACAAAACTCTATATGAAGTGCTCTCCTCCCACCATCCAGACGGCAGATGGGGCCCGACGCCTCACACTGGCAGCAATTCTGCCCCCAACTGAAAAAGCACCCCAGGGGAGATGCAGGCCTGCCCTCCTGACAGCCGACTGAAAGGAGGGGAAGACCTGTGGTTAGCACTCTGGGGGTGCCGTGCAGGGAGGCTCTGAGCAAGCCCAGGTCCCAGGCTGCACCTGAGCCAGGCCAGACGTGATGCGGCCCAGGGAGGCCCCTTCACAGCAGCATGGTGGTCACAGAGGGCTGTGCTTGGCCAACCCTGGGGGAGTCCAGGGCCTGGGCAGAGGCACAGGGGCTCTCTGTGCACAGACAGGTGGGGTCGAGGGTGTGGAGGCCTTGGTGCCAGACCCAGGAGTGTGACATCATAGGAGCCTCTGCTGGGGCAGACCTGGAGTGGATGGAGTGATGATGGGGACAGCAGTGTGTGATGGTCACTGAGGGGCAGCACTGATGGTCACTGAGGGTCAGCCTGGCCGTGGGGACAGCAGTGTGTGCTGGTCACAAAGGGTCAGCCTGGCCATGGGGACAGCAGTGTGTGATGGTCACCGAGGGGCAGCACCGAGGGTCAGCCTGGCCATGGGGACAGCAGTGTGTGATGGTCACCAAGGGGCACCAGTGATGGTCACCAAGGGCCAGCCTGGCCATGGGGACCAGGAGGGGAGAGTTCACTGCCACTGTTCGTGCAGGTGCCCAGCACCTCTGCTCTCAGGGTGGAGAGGAAAAGTGAGAAGTCTATGGCACAAGTGCCACGGGGCAGAGGGGATTTGAGACTGGAACCAGACATGACCTGGCCACGCCACCCTTGCCGCAGGCTCACGTGCTCACTTTCCAAACTGACATGTTCTCTAACCTGCTGGGCCTGGCTCTCCTTGCCTCTCCTCCTGCTCTGCTGAGTGAATTCCAACCTCTCATATGGGTGTGACCCCCTGTTGAAATGCTGCTGTGTCCATGGAGCACATGATTATTTTAATTAAGAACACATCGTGGAATGAGGCCACTGAGGTCCACATGCTGTGCCTCCCAGCACTCACCTCCCCTGCCCCCAAGCAGGTGGGTCTCCCAGTGGCACTGCCCAACCCCCTGCCCTGTCACACAGAGAACACATGAGGTAGGGCATGCCTCACGCCCTGCCAGGAGCCCACCTCAGTTTTCCCCCTCTCATTTGCAGGTCTGCATTGGGAGAGGGACGCCCGTGTGCAGCCAGCCTGAGCCCCAGCACTCAGCTCCAGATTAGAGCCTGCAGCAGCTGCCATCCATCATGCTTGCACTGTGGCCCATGGGCTGGTGATGGCCGTCCACTCTCGCGGCCCAGCCTGGCCGGAGCCCCAGTGAGAGCAGTGATTGATTAACAAGCACACACCGAATTACTCTTTGTAACGGTGATGAATATGGCTTGGATCTCGCTGGCATTCATGGTTGTTTATCCATTTTTAGACCCAGGGAACAGCAATCAAGCTCTTCTGCTGGCTGCCGGCCCCTGTGCCAGCCCTAGGGTTGGGGGCAATGCCGGCTTCCTTTCCAGGGCTCCCATCTGTCTTTGGGAAGCAGAGGAGGGCAGGGCGGTGCTCTGTTTCTTCCTGGAAAGGAATCCTTCCAGTGCAAGCTGCCCAGTATCAAATGGGTCCACGTGGAGAATTCTGCAGTCACACACACAAGCCTGCTGCAGGGAGAACCAGCCTCCTCGGGCCCCGCGTGAGGGTAAGCTCGCTGTGCCCACTGACCTGGCCCTCCTGGGATGGGCACTGCAAGGCCCCTTTGCACTGTCCTGGTGGTCCTCCAGGATGAGATGATGTCCCCGTGCTGGCCTGGGCCATCCCCTCTGAATCTTCAGGCTTCCCAGGCTCATAGCAACAGGGTCCTTGTGGCATCGTGGATAGAGCATAAGCAGATATGACCACACTGAGGCAGAGCCTGGGGCTCCTTACCCAGGGTGAGTCTGGCTGTAAGGTTCAGGAGGGTCTCCCCGGCTGGGTGGGTGTGTGACCTGAGATTCAGGGGACTTTGCCTCTGCCCGCCTCACCTCAGTGTATGTGGATTCCTGCACCTACTCAGAAATGAGTCCCCAGGCCTGAAGCTCTGTGCTGGAAACTGGTGTAATGCAGGTCACAGAACAGACTGAAGTAAATGCTTCATGGGGGCCTGGAATACGGCCAGGGGTTGTGGAAGTAAATAGGATTTTCAGACACGTGGAACAAGATACACAGGCCTGGAGTGGAAATGATTAGTGTAGGGGAAGCAGTGAGAGGGGTGCATCCTCACAGCACAAGCACGCAGGCAGCCAGCCCTGATCCAAGACTGAGGGCCAGGTGTGTGTGTGTGCATGTGTGTGGATGCCTGCATATGTGTGTGTATGCACTGGTGTGTGTGCATGTGTGAACGTTTGGTCACGTGTGTGCATGTGTGTGCTCTTGTGTGTGCATGTGTGAGTGTGTGTGCTTGTGTGTGTGTGCTCGTGTGTGTGTGTGTGTGTGCCTGTGTGGTTTGCGTGGTGGGGGGACAATGGTGTCTGGCCTGAGAGTAGACTCACCATTGCTAAGGACCTAGGGATGGCAAAAAACATCACAAACCATAGCAAAGACACTCATCTTCAGTCACCATTGAGGAGAAATCTTCCCCTCTTCCCAGACTGACGAAGGCATCAGGCTTACCACGTAGCCCTGGAGCAGTGTGTACCAGACTTACCACGCAGCCCTGGAGCAGGGTGTGTCAGACTTACCACGCAGCCCCAGAGTGGGGTGTATCAGACTTACCAGGCAGCCCCGGAGCGGGGTGTATCAGGCTTACCACGCAGCCCTGGAGTGGGGTGTGTCAGACTTACCACGCAGCCCCGGAGTGGGGTGCATCAGACTTACCAGGCAGCCCTAGATCGGGGTGTATCAGGTGTAGAATGCAGCCCTGGAGCGGGGTGTATCAGACTTACCATGCAGCCCTGGATCGGGGTGTATCAGGCTTACCACGCAGCCCTAGAGCGGGGTGTGTCAGGCTTACTACGCGGACCTGGAGCGGGGTGTATCAGGCTTACCACGCAGCCCCGGAGCGAGGTGTATCAGGCTTACCACAAAGCCCTGGAGTGGGGTGGGAAGCCGGTCCTCCCAGTGTGAGGACAGTGCACTGTGTTGGCCTTTCCTGACCAACAGAGCAGTCTCCTGACTGGCTCACACACGTGCGGTTCCACACAGCACCAGCCTCTGCCCCACGGCCTCCTGGGGCTGGAGCATCCTCACGGGAACAGCCACACACATCTCCAGCTCCCATTTCTACCCCAGAACTGCCCTGGACAGGCCCAAGTCCACTTCCTGGTGCGAGCCCTTTCTGTGGTCAGCAGCCCAGAGATCAGGCCCCACATCCTGCCCCCACTTCCTGACCCAGACTCTGTGGTCCAGGGGTCCAGGGGTGCACAGCTCCTAGAACCTCCACCTGATATCTAAGCTTGCTCTGTCCTGGATGCCTCAGGGAGGTCCTGTGTTATCCAGGGAATCAGCACTCTCTAGAGGTGTGATTGTAAAAGAACCTTAAAATCACAGGACTCCCAAGATGAGAAAACATGAGAGGGCACCCGGACATGCTGGTTTCAAAGGTGGCCAGGGTCCTGGGTGGGGCCTTTGAGAGGACAGGTGGCCCTTCTCTGTATTAGTCGCTTCTCACATTGCTATAAAGAACTGGCTTTCTTTAGTTGAGACTGTGTAGTTTATAAAGAAAAGAGGTTTAATTGGCTCAAAGGTTCACAGGCTTTGCAGGAAGCATGGCTGGGGAGGCCTCAGGAAACTTACAATCATGAGGCAGGTGAAGGGGAAGTGGGCAAGGCCCTCACAGGGTCGATCGGGGGACAGACAGAGAAAGGAGGGGAAGTGCTACACAACGTTTAAACCACTAGAGCTCATGAGAACTCACTCCTTGTCATGATAACAGCAAGGGGAAAATCCTTCCCCATGATCCCATCATCTCCCACCAGGTCCCTCCCTCCACGCTGGGAATTACAATTCGTCATGAGATTCGGGTGGGGACACAGACCAGACCCTGTCTCCCTCGAACCAAGCACAGTCACACTTTCTGTGCACAGTGTTAGAGTTCTGCTTAAAATTCCATTTACAGAAAGTAGCTGGCTTTTACTTCCTATGGAATTGTGACAGGCAGGATATAGCTCAGGTAGAAGAAGAGCATCCACGAATCTGTGAATGTACCACAAGCCACAAAATTGTTCACTTTAAAGTGGTTCACTTTGTGTTACGTGGATTTCACCGCTTTTAAAGAAAGAAAGAAAGAAAGAAAGAAAGAAAGAAAGAAAGAAAGAAAGAAAGAAAGAAAGAAAGAAAGAACAGCATCCAAGCTGGAGTCCAGCTCCCTGCGTTACAGCCCCAGGCCTTGTGCTGGAGGCATGAGCTCAATGCCTGGGGAGGTGTTTAGGGTATTTCTCCACCCAGGTCCTCCAGGGGACCATGGGGTTCATTCAGAGGTGAGCAGAGTGAAGACAGGATGCAGAAACAAGAGGGCTTGGGACGCAGAAGTGGCTCGGGGTTCCCTGTGGACTGCTATGCTCAGGACTATCGTTCATCTCATTGAAGATGTGTTTTACAGGTAGGGAAACTGAGTCACAGGTCCAGACATGCTCAGCCACTCTCAGGGTTTAACCTGGACCTTGGACATTGCAGGGTGGGTTCAACCACCTCCTCCTATGTCTCTTTGCTGCCAGCTGCACCTGAGACCTGTACAGCCTCAAGATGCTCCCCCAAGCAGAGGGATGCCCAGCAGAAGCAGGGAAGCTGAGGGTCTGGTCTCCAGCATGTGGCAGTTGAGGGACATTGTGGGGCCTCTCCATGTGTCTGTTGAATGAGGTGACAGGTTGAATGAGGTGACAAGTGTTTTGCTTGTCAGGGTTACATATGAGGCATAGCCTTTAAAAAATAAAGCAGATGTGAATAATTATTGTGCTTGCCATTGAATGTCCCTTGCACTCCAGAGCAGGGATCCCGACCGAGGCACACTGTGTCCTCAGTAAGACCCTCTTTCTCAGCCCATGTCTAGGTCATAAGAGGATGAGGCACTGAAGTCCTCGTCCAACTGGTTATAAATTATTCCTCTTCTTCCAAAGATGTATTTCCTTCTTAGAACATTATCTTCAAGGAGGAATAAGGAACACTACTTATCTCAAAGCCATACAGGAAAACACGATGTATGAAAATCTGGATCAACAAAGCAGATACATGTAGGGGACATTATTCAACTTGTAAAGAAGCAAGAAAATCTGTATCTTTAAGAGGGCACTCATAGATTTCCTTCAAAGGCAGCTGTCCTGTGCGTGCAAATATTTATTTAAAATTTATATATTCCTTGAAGATGAAGCTGTGGTGGGGGAGTGCGGGGTGTGGTGGTGATAGTGGATACTGATCCAGTATCAGAAAATCATGGACCTATCAATACAAGGATAGAAATTGCTTTGCATAAAACTTTTCAATGTGTCTCTAGCACTTGAAGAAAGGCAGAGCTGGCATGACTGAAGCCACGCCGTTGGTGCAGACAGCCAACACAACGAGGAGCCAGCAGGAGCAGAGAGCCACCACCAAGGAGGATCCAGTAGGAGCAGAGAGCCACTACCAAGGATGACTCAGCAGGTGCAGAGAGCCACCACCCAGGAGGGCCCAGCAGGTGTGAGCAGCACGGAACCAGCTGTCTATACTGCAGAGAGGAGGCAAGACCGATAGCCCCAAGACAGGCCTAGAGGGAGGAATTCAGCTAGGGAGAGCCTGGCTCTGGAATTCTCATTTGGTTTCCATGTCCATACAAAGCTCTTTGTAAATAGTCTTCCAGGAGAGCTGGGCTCTCTCTGCACGCTGAGTCCAGAAAGAGACCCTGCCTGGGGGATGGAGAAGAGGCTGCCCCCATGGGGGGCCGCCTTTGCACCTGCTCAGTTCAGAGGTTCCTGGGCTGCCCAGCTGCCTGCTCTGTGAGCTGCTAAGGGGTATGCTAAGGATGGGTCAAGGCCTTCCAGCAAATCAGAGAGGGAGTGGTCTTGGTAACCCTCAGGGTCTGAGATGTCATCAGGTGATAAAGGGCAGGAAGTCCTCCCAGAGCATGGAGGAAATCCAGCGACAGACATTGTTCCTTCCTTCATTCATTCGCTCAGCTATTTATTAAACAACCCAACAGTGATGTCAGGAGAGGGGAGAGCACAAAGTGAGATGGCACGTGCGGCTGCTGGTCCTTCCCTCAGAGCCCCCAGCACCTCCTGCATCCAGGGAAGGTGGTGCGATGCCTGGGATCCCTGGTCCATCTGAAGGATTCCCTGCTTCTCTCTCCATCAGCACCTATGGCATCTTTATCACGACGCCCCAAATCCACACTGAGGGTCCTCTCCCGATCATCCAGGGGACTCCTCACAGTCCTGGAGCACTGCCACTGACTCCTCTTCTCCACACTCTCTCCTCTGTCTTGGGATCTGCTCATTGGAACCTTGGCCTTTTCCAAAGCCGGTCTCAGGTCATCCTTCACATTTGCACACTGCACGAGACTTGCTTGATAGGATCTTTCATCTTCACGCACACACAACACACACACACACAGGCCGATGCACACTCTCTTCCTCTTCAATTAACTGATCAGGACAACTCTCCACTGGGCTCTGCCGTAGGCTCCTTAGGACTCAGGAATGTCATTAGGGCTCTCCTTCCATCACAAGAAATCTCTCCCTCTCTCTATTTTCAACATGAGCCCGGAAATCCCTAGCAAGAATGTATAATGGTTTAGCGTCTTCTTGCTAGTAGGCATTAAGATTTGCATCTGGCCAGGTGTGGTGGTTTACGCCTATAATCCAAGCACTTTGGGAGGCTGAGGCGGGCGGATCATGAGGTCAGGAGATTGAGACCATCCTGGCTAATACAGTGAAACCCCGTCTCTACTAAAAATACAAAAAATTAGCGAGGCGTGGTGGCAGGCACCTGTAGTCCCAGCTACTCGGGAGGCTGAGGCAGGAGAATGGCGTGAACCCGGGAGGCAGAGCTTGCAGTGAGCCGAGATCTCGCCACTGCACTCCAGCCTGGGGACAGAGTGAAACTCCATCTCAAAAAAAAAAAAAAATTTGTGTCCTAAGCAATATCGTGCTGAGCATTGTTTCCCAGACATTTCTATGCACCTGTACAGGTAGCTCGGTGCGGCGGGTTTGCAGCCTGCGTTCTGTCTCTTCATTTCCATTTCTCAAAGTGGAATCGCTTTGCTCATGTGCTGTCACTTTTTATATCAACAAGCAATTGTTTCCAAAATGACTTTGCCAATCTAGCCTCATACCAAATGTCTCCTGGTGCTCCTGTTCCCCTGGAAACTCCCCTGAAATTAAATTATCCCTGGTTAGAAATGACCGCCAATGTGCGACGGCGTAATGACAGAGCCTCATTGCATTTTGAGCTGCCCATTCTCCGGAAGATGCATATCCTTCAGATGTTCATGGCCACCTGTGTGCAGCTTCTTCTGTAAATCAGCCGTGCACATCGCCTATTTGCCTCTCTCCTCTCACTGATTTATAGGAGTTCTTTATTTATTCTGAGTGTTAATCTGGTTCCTGTTTTATATGCTGCAATATTTTCTCCTGCATGTAACCTGTCATCTGCTTCGTTTATGGTGGCTTTTTTTATAACACTGTTGAAACTTTTTACATAACCAAATGTTGCTTGTGACATCCGGGTTTAAAGTTTTGATTTAGAAAACCTAACCCATTCCACACTTATGAGAGAGTCTCCTTAACATCTTCCAATGACTGTTCACTTTTTTCATGTTCCTTTTAGAGCGTTCATATCTCTGAGCTCCATTTGGGTGATGTCTGACTTTATCTCAGGCAGCCTCCGGTGGGAGGCAGGGAGGGTCTTCCTCCTGTATGGATGAGGAGACAGTGGCTCACAAAACCCTTTTTTTTTTGGCCGGGCACGGTGGCTCATGCCTATAATCTCAGCACTTTGGGAGGCTGAGGCGCATGGATCACCTGAGGTCAGGAGGTCGAGATCATCCTGGCCAACATACAGTGAAATCTCATCTCTACTAAAAAAATACAAAATTTAGTTGGGCGTGGTGGTGTGTGCCTGTGGTGCCAGCTACTTGGGAAACTGAGGCAGTAGAATTACTTGAATCTGGGAGGTGGAGGTTTCAGTGAGCCGAGATCGCACCATTGAACTCCAGACTGGGTGACAGAGTAAGACTCCGTCTCTCAAAAAACAAAACAAAACAGAACAAACCCCCTTTTTTTCTTATTTTCCCAAACCATTTAGATGGACTAATCAGAAGCAAATGGAAAGCCTAGAGCAGAGAAGTCTGTGTCACTGCCTTGTGCAAACTGAGGTGGGGCTGAGGGCATGGAGGCTGCACCTCCCAGATCCCCTGAGCACAGGGACATCCATCCACTGCATCTCTCGCTGGTCCACAGCATTGAGGTCACCCTGCCCCCCACATTCGCAGCCCCTGAGACCGGCTCTGGCTCCCCTCTTCTTTGCGTGGCCTGAGATGGTCTCAGCAGAGCTGCTGTCCACCACTGTCTTCCACATCCTTAGCTCCATGGCTGATGGACTCGCTGTGTCCAGTTCCTTCACATCCACCCAGGCACCCACCCCTTCATGCCTGGCTGGATCCCACAACTCTCCTATGCGTGTTTGGCCAGAGGGAGGTTCTGGCCCCCACTTACAGGGCAGATGGGAAGCCTCCAGGGTGTGCGTCCTAGCCTTGCCTGGCCACGGCTCCATCCTTCCTGGCTCTGCCTCCTAGCCAGGGCTGGGTCCACAGCCACAGAGGGCCTGTCTCCAGTGTCCACTGGGGGAGGAGGTAGCAGGGAAAAGCAGGTTCCCCAGGCTGTGCCCTCTCCTCCCTGCCATCCCTTCAGTTCAGGAAGGTGCCAGGGCTCATCCTTGGGGCACAGACTCAACAAAGAGGGTCCAGCCCTGGCATGTGGACACACAGGACCCGAGGGAGACCCCCTCCCACAGCATCCCAACCATAGTGCGTCTGTCCATGAACACAGGTTTTGGCTTCAGTTTCCCCTTCTCAGAAAAATACTGAGCAGAGGTGGTCATGCCTGCTGCTGGGGAAATGGAGGCCCGCGGCATGATCAGGCAGTCGAACTGTTCTGCGTCGGTTGTCCAGGCTTTGCTGCCCAAGGACGGAGCACAGGGAGCCACGTGTGGACCTGAGCCAGGCGTGGACCTGAGTTGGGTGTGGGCCTGAGCCAGGCAGTGTCCGGGTGAGTCCCACGGGTAGTTTGGACACTTGACGATATTCAGCCCACAGCGGACCCTGTTCTTAGACTGCCAGGCTTCCCACTGGAAGACAGAGGCAGTGTTCTTGCAGCTGGGGTGGCCGTGGGGTTCCCTTGGCTCTTGGGGGGCAGCAGCCAGGCTGGGCTCAGTAGGCGCCTCCTGAGCACAGGTGAGCTAGGGGTTCCAGCTTCTGCCTCTGAGTCCCTTTGACGTCTGCTTGCAGCTTTACACTCAGGGCACTTGGCAGAAGGAAGGATGGAAGGGGGTCTCCCTCATCTCATGGAGCAGGCCACAGGCCCATGGGGCTGGAGACTCTGAACCCACAAGCACCAACAGGAGCCTAACCCGTCATTCTGACGGCCCCTGCTTCAGGGCACACACTCCTGTCCGCAGAGCACACGGCTGAAATGCAAGGGGGTGTGAGACATGAGGAGGCCTCCCCACAGGCACTAGGCCAGGGCAGGCTTCCTGGGAGGTGACCAGGGACAAGAGCAGCTGGAAGTCAGCCCCTGACTATCTGGGGCTTGGGCGGGCATACAGGGCGGGCACTGCTCAGTGGATCTTCTCATTCCTGGGGGAGCTGGAGGGAGCCCTGCCAGCCCTTCTCCTGCCCATGAACCTCGGGATGGCCTGGGTCTGGGGAGGGACCATGAATGGAAGGCCCCCTTGCACTATGACCCTTTGCTGGAGGGGAACACTGAGGTCCACAGAGGTCTCTGTGACCAGGGCCAGCCCCTCAGTGATGGCCAGTTCTGCAGCCTGGTATAGCCCTGAGCTTCTGGCCTGTCCAGGGTTCTGCCCCCACGTGCTGCAGGTACGAGGTCTGGGGGGAACCCTCCATGAATCTGACAGATGTCCCCTCCTCCCCTCCCCAACCCAGCCTCCCAAGGAGCCAGTGAGGCCCTGGTTGGAAGCCAGGCCCAGGTGCACGCCAGCGCCACTCAGCCGAGGTGAGGGGCTAATGGGAGCAGATTCCAGGGTAAGAGGAGAAACAAATCCATCTGCCTCCTAACCTGGCTATGTCAATCAAAATCTGCAAAAATCACTTAAGGGGGCTTCCTCTTGGAGCCTGCCTACGGGAGCCTCTGGCCAGCTGCTAATAGTCATGAACCAGCCTCACCGGCCTTCATTACAGCCAGCTGTAGCCCACCCCCTGCCTGGAGGCCCTGCCAGGCAAGTCCCCACCACAGCCTGGCCCACCTCAGCTCGGGGGTGGGGTGGGGGGTGCCTGGGCCACAGTCAAGAAGGACGCTGCCTGGAAGTGAAGCCTGCAGGGGCAGGGACATCCCTGTGGCCCTGGCAGTGCCAGCATCACTGCACATCTGGGCCTGAGCCCCCACGTAATATCCACCACGCTGGAGCCAGAGGTGAGCAGTCCAGGGCAGCCTCATCCTACAGAGCCCCGAGTGGGACTGTGAGTGCCAAGAGTGAAGCCCGCACATCTGTGGAGGACAGGATGGAAAGAACCCTGGTGCCCACCTCCTGCCCCACCCCATTAGCACTCGCACAGCCGGCTGCCAGGTACAGAGTGGACCGCCCTCCACGTGGTGGCTTCAGGCTGCAGGTTACATTTGTATCCAGGTATGGTGAGGCTGACAGGTCAGGAGATGGCTGTCACTGAAAAGATCATTTATTACTCACACATCCAGAGAACGAGGCACCCACACCAGGCAGGGCCACATGCGGATGCTCCAGGGTGGCCATGGGCAGAGGGAGCTGAGGGAGCTGTGGCAGAGCTTTTCCTGTGGCTTCCTGGGAAGAAACACCAGGCTGGGCAGCAGGCTGAATGGGTTCAGAGCTGGGGAGTTTGAATGATTCCAGCTGGCTCCAGGCATGGGGGCTGTCCCTAGTTGGTACCTGGCCCTGGTGATGAAGGCAGGGACCTGGTGTAGGCTCTGCTACAGGAGGCAGGGGGACTGTGGGCTCTGGGTTGGGGGGTTTGCATAACAGGAGAGTCCTTTGCCAGCTCTGGGACAGGCTAACCTGGGCTGGAGTGCCCAGTCCCTCCCAGGTCAGCAGCCCCCGTCCCCCCAGGTCCATGCATCATACACGGAAACAAGGATACTTGGTTAATACCGCACCAAGGGAGGGCCTCTCCTCTGGCCTCCTTCCGCAACCCTAATGGCGATCACCTTGCTTCCTGGCTAAGGCCAAGGGGGCTGTGTCTCCTGCTCCTGCCACCCAGGCATGGGTCTGAACCTGGCGCACAGCTGAGCACATTGTCCTCTGAAATAGATGTAGGGAGGGCAGTGTTGGCGGGGGATGGGCCGTGCACCTCCCCTTCATCCCATGCATCCGCAGAGGACAAGCTGCTCCAAGGATGCTGCTCAAGTCACAGTCAAGCCCGAGGTCAGGATGCCAAGGTGTGCAGCTGCAGTGGTGACCTCAGAGAGCCTGCTGGCTGGGAGGGCAAGAGAGACGCCTGCTAACATGTGCACCCCTCAGAGAAGATGCCATTCTAGACCCTTCCACAGACAACAGTGGCCTGGAAATCCTACAGGCATGAATGCTGGCATCCCCCTCTTTCTGACACCCTCCCCGCTGTGGGGTGGATGTGCGGGTGATGGACGGCAAGGTCCACTCGCCCACTCAGGACCTCCTGAGCAAGGAGATCCCTGATGCCCTCCAGGCCCTGCCCACGCCGCCTGGGATAATGATGGGTTGCTTTTCAGTTGTCTAAAAAAACAAATTTTTTTGCAAATCCCAATCCCAGTAGGCTCTCTCTCATGTGGCCCAGTTAGTGAGTCCTTCCTGTTTATAGAATAAAAACCCCCATTCATGGATAGAATGCCTCTTTGGAGTCTGTGATTTCTGGGTATGGCAATTGCAGTCCCAGCCTTGGGAGGGTGCAGACCTGGGGCCTTCAAATGTGGCCGCCCTGTTCCAGTAAAGTCCAGGCTGGCCTGAGGCTGGGGACTGTGTGTGCCTGTGGGTGCCCCCATCCCGGGGGGCTTGTCCCTGCCATCTGTCAGGGCCTGGTTCTGAAGCAGATGGAGACTCCCACATGCTGTCTGGTGTCTGCAGGTGATGGTGGTGGTCAGCTGGCCCCTCAGGAACACAGCCTGCCCACCGTGGTGGCCCTGCCTGAGACACAGCTGGACCAGCTGCCCCCCAGCCCACCCGAGTGACACGGCCTTGCCACCAACCTGCATGCCACCAGGCAGAGACCACCCACCCATGCCCTGTCTTCTGCCTCTTCAGTCACCAACCACAGGCCTGTGGCCATGAAGCAGGTTGCCCTGTGCTGCCTGGAAGGCAGGAGAGAAGAACTGAAGTCCCAACCCCTCGCTGACTCCACGGGGAAGAAGCAGGGCCAAGATCAGAACACGGTTTGGGGACACAAGTCTGTCTACATGTGGGCAGGGGTTTTCCAGAACCCCTGTCCACAGAAGGTCCAAAGGCCCCGTCTGCCTCGCATGAAAAACACTAGAATCGTCCAGTGCCCAAGAAGTAGCAGCAAGGTCTCTGGAAGACCCTGAGGTCACTGCTTGTCTGGCCACTTCTCTGCAGCCTGGCCTCTTCCTCATGGCCATGAGGGGACAGGGGGGACCCCCAGCACCCTGGACAGCTGGCAGCCCCCACCCTCCACCCAGCCAGTGGCCTCAGTTCCTGGAGAACCACAGCCAGTCTCTTCCTGGAGAGGCCTCGGTCAGCCAAGGGACCACTCCTCATCTGCACATCCCAGTGTGGGCTCACACGCCAGCCTTGAGCAGCCTAGACCAGAGGGCACTCACTGTGTAACTTTCTCCAGAGGAGTGTTGATGCAGTTAAAATTGGATTTCTGCTCTGATTGATTACCTAATATGATAGAAAAATATACAGTCTGGGAGCAAATTTAGATTTCAGTGAAAAATTAAACTGTTATACCAAGTTGCCCACTGAAGCATTAAATGCATTCTCTATGTAATTATATCAGCAGATTGCAGCAGCGATAGGGCTGTTACTCCAGCTGCCTCTCCAGAGGTGCTCAGGACAACAGCCACAGACGGCCAGCACCACCTCCCAAGGCTTCCGGAAGACAGAGGCCCTAACTGATTTCGTTGGCATCTTTTCCATGGAAAGCCTGCTGTCTTTCTCTGGGCTTGGGAGAAGAGACCAGCAAATACCCTTCCTCAGAACCTCTGAAATCAAGTGGCTCCAACATCTACAGGTGGAAATGAAGAAAGAACCAACACGGTAGGAACTGTGGGCTTTCAGGTACCCAGAGGCATTTGGTGTGTGCTGAGTGACCCACAAAGCCAGGAGAGAAAGCCCTCCTTAAGTGACAGAGCCCAGGGCACCCTGCCCCACAGAGACTCAAAGCCTTAAATTCTTACCATCAGCAGCCTGGAGGCTCCTCGATTTGTCATTTCAGTCATTAGCGGTACAGTAATTAGGTTTTGGGGTTTTTTCCCAGGCCTGGAATGTAGGATAGATAGCAGAGATGAGTTAACATAATTGGATTCTGGATGAGTCTTTTCCTTCTCCCTTCGTCATCTCTAAGTGAAAGGCTCCTGGTGCCTCCCCCTCTGCCTCCCACACTTACCATCCCCAGCCACTCTAATCTGGAGCACCTGGCCCCACCTTCCCTTACCACCTCCTGTGGGGCATCACGCCTACTTCACAGACTGGGTTGGGTTCCGTGTGCTCCTTTGTAAAACTGTGAATACATGGAGAGATGAATGTAAAAAATAACAATATATGGCTGGGGATGGGTGAAGACATGAGGGAAGGTGGCCATCACAGCCATTCTCAGAGACCCATCTCTGGTTTGACTTGGAAGGCGGCCCCTTCACGATGCTGCTGCGGCCACAGCTGGGACATAACACCTGGCCACTCCCTGCAGTGACTGGAGCCACTCCTTGTTCCAACCACACAATGGCTTCTGCTGCCTCTAGCACTACCTGAATGGGCTTTGACATGAAAAGAATTAAAGAGGATTAGAAGAAATAAGACATGCCACAGCTGTCTGTGTGCCTCACACATGCACACACACATGCTCTCACCATCTGAGAGGGCACCTTTTCATGCCAACCAACACCAAGGAGTGGCTAAGACATTTTAACATTGCTGGAAACACACTTGGAGCCCTGGGGTTCACACCCACCTCTCTGGGAAGGAGCCCCGTTTCTCAGGGGACACAATAGGGAATGTGCTGGATTGTCTTGGAAAGGTGAGAGGCAATTAACCACGAGAAGGCAGGTCCTTCTCTTACATCTTTTATTAATCCTCTGCTATTGTTTGCTCAACAAATTGCTCTGATTGAGGGTCACAGGGAGTTCAGAATTGCTAGGCAGCTCTCAGAAGTGTGGTTGCCTCCTTCTGACAACTTTCCCCAGGAGAAACTCCTGAGTCTGTAGGAACCCAGGGCTCACATGGACTTGGTGCCTTTGGACTCGCTCACCTTTGTGAGCAAAATACTAGGATGGGTAAGGCTCACTGGATTCTAGCCTAGTGCTAGACAGGAGCATAGAGTCAGAGAGAAGCAGCCAGTACGATGCCTGACTCCCGGCCTCCCCACTGGCCAGTGGCTGGACCAGGGCTGAAGCCTGAGACCCTTGACCACAGCCTGGTGTTTTCCCAGGACCCTGATTCTGCTCAGTGGGTTTAGCCAAAGTGTGCCTCAGTCACTGTATTAGGGTTCTTCAGGGAAACCGAACCAATAGGATATACATATAGAAGGAGTTTTTTTTTTTTTTTGAGATGGAGTTTCACTCTGTCACCCAGGCTAGAGTGCAGTGGTGCAATCTCGGCTCACTGCAAGCTCTGCCTCCTGGGTTCACGCCATTCTCCCACCTCAGCCTCCTGAGTGGGACTACAGGCATCAGCCACCACACCTGGCTAATATTTATATTTTTTTTAGTAGAGACAGAGTTGCACCATGTTAGCCAGGATGGTCTCAATCTCCTAACCTCGTGATCCCCTCACCTCAGCCTCCCAAAGAGCTGGGATTACAGGTGTGAGCCACTGCACCCGACCAGAAAGATATTTTTTGTAAGGAATTGGCTTATCCAATTATGAAGGCTCACCACCTGCTGTCCACAAGCTGAAGACCCAGGAAAGCCCTTGTGTAATTCAGGGTGAGACTGAAAGCTTGAGAACAGTGGGAGCTGGTGGTGTGAGTTCTAGTCTGAGGGCAAGAAGAGACTGATGTCCCAGATCAAGCAGTCAGGCAGAGGAGCAAAATCTCTCCTCCCATGCTTTGTATTCTCTTCAGGCCCCCAAAGTATTAGGTGATGCCTCCCCACAGTGGGGACAGCCATTGCTTTATTAAGTCCATCCAATCAAACATTAGTCTCATCAGAAACCTGCTCACAGACACACCCATAAATGATGTTTCACCAGTCATCTGAGCACTCCAGGGCCCAGTCAAGTTGACACATAAAATTAATGGTCACTGCTACCTAGTTGAAAGACAATCATGATGATGTTGTTGGTGTTGATGGTGATGGTGATGGTGATAGTGATAAAGGTGGTGGTGATGGTAATGATGACGGTGATTATAGTGATAATGATGGTGATCATGGTGATCATGGTGCTGCTGCTGATGGTGGTAATGATGATGGTGATAGTGACAGTGATCATGGTAATGGTGCTGGTGGTGATGGTGGTGATGGTGATCTCATGGTGATGGTGATGATGGTGATGATGATGGTGATCATGGTGATGATGGTGGTGATCATGGTGATGATGGTTGTGATCATGGTGATGATAGTGATGATCATGGTAAGGATGATGATGGTGATGATAATGGTAATCATGGTGATGATGATGGCGGTGATAGTAATCATGGTGATGGTAATGATGATAGTGATGGTGATGATGATGATGGTGATGATGATGGAGATCATGGTGATGTTGATGTTGATAGTGATCATGGTGATGATGGTGGTGATGATAATTGTGATCACAGTGTTGATGTTGGTGTTGATGGTGATAATGGTGATGGTAATGATGGCGATGGTGATGATGGTGATGGTAATGATGATGGTGATAATGGTGATGGTAATGATGGCAATGATAATGGCAATCATGGTGATAATGGTGGTTATTATGGTAGGTATGGTGATGATAATGGTGATGGTGATGGTGAGCATGGTGATGATGGTGGTGGTGTTAGTAATCACGGTGATGGTAATGATGGTGGTGGTGATGATGATGATGGTGATGATAGTATAGCAGTAATAGTACTGAGCCAGCCTTTAATAGACATAGACAGCTCAACCTTCATCAAGTCTTTCTTACACCACATCCAATCTGTCCCCATAGCATGCACCAGGTGGACACATTCTCCCACATAAGAACACAAGGCACAGACTGGGCCCTCTTCCCCTCGGCAGCTCTTCTGAGGTTCACAGTGGTGATCTTCACCCACCTGAAGTTCCCCCTGGTCCCCACATCCCCGTGTCCCACTGTCCCCACTAGCCCTGGGTGGCCTGGTCCTGCCACTACATTGGTCGCCCTCCTCAGAGCAACTTTCACTCCAAGCTCCTTCTCACATTCATTCATTCATTCATCAGTTGGTCAGAGGAGATCAGGGAGAACAGATGAGGCCCCAGGGCAGGTGTGGGCAGGCCAGGGCTTAAGCGCATGTGGCCTCCCTGGCCCAGCTGTGATGGTCCCATCCACGGCAAGACCACTGTGGAGTGACCATGTGGCATGGGTAACCGTTTGGACTTTGAGGCCAGCCTTTGCTCAAGGCTCCCCTAGAGCTGAACAGCAGCAGAGCCATGACATCCCCATGTTACGGGGCTGGCCGGCTGCTTAGGGCCCTCTGCAGACCCCCAAAAGGTAACAGCTTGCAGAGCTTGAGGCCTCAGTGCTCTTCCCCTCTGAACAAAAAGGGATCCATATTGAAGTCTACCCACAAACGCACACCTTCCGCATGCTCAGGGACACTGCTGAGGAAGCCCAATGCCTGTAAGGCTGACCTGATGCTCCAGAAGATCCAGGGCTGTTCACCCAGCACAGGTGGTAGGTAACTATTTGCCTGCCCTGCTTCAACACAAGGAACCCCCACCCCTGAGCCCACCAAGCCTCCCAGAAACCAAGTCAGAAACGCTTTCTCAGGAGCTGCCACACACCCGTAAAGCCGGAATGAACAGATTCCATTCAGTTTCCTAGGAGAACCCACATTTTACAGGAGACCCATGGTGTTAGCTCCCTGATAAAATGTCCTCCATGGCTCCCCAGGAAAACTTGTCTATAGTTGTCAGTAAAATAAACAGACTGACAATAGCAGGTGGTGGAGACAATGAACATTCCCAGAGTCTCTGATTTTATTGGTAGAATCATATACTGGCAGAAAGCTTTGGGAAACTCTTAAGCATCATTTCCCAAAGGTGAGCATCACCTGCCACATGACTGCCAATTGCATTTCTAGGCAAAGTAGACTCTTGAACGTGAACTAGGGGATGTGTACAAGAACCTTCCCCTGTGCTTTTTTTTTTTTCTTTTTTCTTTCTTTTCTTCTTCTTCTTCTTTTTTTTTTTTTTTTTTTTTTTTTTTTTTTTTTTTTTTTTTTTGAGGTGGAGTCTCACTCTGTCACCCAGGCTGGAATGCAGTGGTGTGATCTTGGCTCACAGCAACTTCTGCCTCCCAGATTCCAGCAATTCTCCTGCCTCATCCTTCCGAGTAGTGAGATTACAGGAGCTCACCACCATGCCCAGCTGACTTTTGTATTATTAGTAGAGATGGCGTTTCACCATGTTGGCCAGGTTGGTCTCGAATTCCTGACCTCAAGTGATCCACCCGCCTTGGCCTCCCAAAATGCTGGGATTATAGGCATCAACCACTGCTCCCAGCCCCCTGTTCTTCATAGTAGCAAAAACAGGATCAACCACTCAGGCACCTGCAAACATTTTCTAAAAAGGATCAGATTGAAAATATTTCTGGTTTTGCAGGTCCTGTTGGCTCTGTCACAATCTCTCAACTCTGCTCTGCAATGCACAAGCAGCCAGAGACAATACATGCAAGACTGTGCTCCAAGACAACTGTGTTTACAAAGACAAGAGGCAGCCAGGTTTGTCCCTCAAGGTGTCACATGTCAGCCTGTGATGTATGGAACACAATGGTCAAAACAAATGAAAAACAGCCATGTAATGAATGTTAGCAATCAAATATTTAGTGAAAAAGTACAATTGCTCACTACATGTTACTCCTTTCTAAAGTTAAAAACTGCACAAATCCAACAATATAACACATGAATACATATTTAGAAATACACATAAATGGAATAAAAGTACATACAAGGGAAGAATGAACACTGCACTAAGGCAGAGTTTGCCCTTGGGGGAATGGAGACATCTGGGGGTGGGTTAAACAGGACCATATTCTTAGACAGATGTCATGATCAAGACCCTAGCAGGGACTTAGGGAAGTGTGTTTATGGGCTCTTCTTAGATTACTGCAGACTGGTGGATCCTGTTCTTTGTACTTGAGATGGACCAAAAAGAGAAAGAAAGGCAGGAAAGAAGAAAAGAGGGAGGGAGGCAGGGAGGAAGGGACTGAGGGAGGAAGGAAGGAAAGAAGGAAGGAAGGAAGGGAGGTGGAAAGAGCGAAGGAGAGAAGAGGGAGAAAGGGAAGAAAGAAAAAAGCAAAATAAGAGAGCAAGAGAGAAAAAGAGGGAGAAAGAATGAAGAAAGGAAGGAAGAAGTGAAGGAAGGAAAGAAGGAAAGAAGGAAGGAAGGCAGGAAAGGAAGGAAGGAAGGGAAGGAAGAAGTGAAGGAAGGAAAGAAGGAAGGAAGGCAGGAAAGGGAGGAAGGGAAGGGAAGGGAGGGAGAGAGGAAGGAAGGAGAGGAAGGAAGGAAAGGAAGGAAGGAAGGGAAGGAAGGAAGGAAAGGAAGGAAGGAAGGGAAGGAAGGAAGGGAAGGAAGGGAAGGGAAGTGAGGGAGAGAGGAAGGAAGGAAGGAAGGAAGGAAGAAATGAAGGAAGGAAAGAAGGAAGGAAGGAAGGAAGGGAAGAAAGGAAAAACTCCAGATAAAATAATACAACAGGACAAAGACTGGCTGGAGTGGGGACAGGACTGCCCTCAACAGCAGGCAGTGTGAGGGTGGCCTCCGCTTATCAGGTTTTCAGCAGACCTTCTGTTTTGCCGTGAATTCCTCTTTGGTCTCTCACTCAAAGCAAGAACAAGAGACAGAAGCTAAAGACCCACAGCCCCAGGGAGGTGGCCTGCAAGCAGGAGTGCTGAGCACAGTCCTCCTGACAGCCATCTGCCCAGGAACAAGACTCCTGGGCCTCTGAGTGAAAGGGCTCTCGCTTGTCACTGTCAAAATGGGCTGCGCAGCCGAAAAGAGCCTGTCTCTTCCTCATTAGGATGCGTTTTTATCAGCTAAGTGCTTTTCAAGGGCTTAAAATGCCCTGAGACTCTTCAAAGGCTGTGGGAGGGAAGCCTGTTTTGCCTTTCTTATTTATCAGCTGTTGGGGTATCGGGCGGCAGGAGGGTGGCAGCTCACAGATTGCTCAAGGTGTCATCTCACTCTGCGGCTCCAGCCTCCTCTCCCCGCCACAGTTCCACTCACAAGAAAGAGACAATACGAACACATTTCTTGGGCCTATGTGTTGAGTCAAAAAACAGCCATAAATGATAATAGTGGTATATCCTCAGATTAGGAAAACATTTTAGACTTTTCAAAGCCTTGCCATGAACATTGTCTTCTTAATCCTGACCACAGTCGGGGCGGGGAGAGGCAGCACTGTGCTGGAACTGGGTCACATGGACCATGAGAGCAATGGCAGAATTTCCAGGAATTCTGTGAGCTGATTGCTGAATTTAGCCCATTAAATCACATAAGCTTACAATGAAATAAATTGTACTAAAAACAAGGCTAATGGAGTTTATAAAGAACTTCTACAACTCATCATCAACAAAAGCCAAACAACCCAATAACAAAACTGGCCAAGAACTTGAACAGACATTTCTCCAAAGCAGATCTACAAAGAGAGGGTGGGTAAATGCAGGTGGGCATCACAGACCATTTTTCTGCCAACCACAGACTGAATAGATGGCAGTGGTCCCATAAAATTAGAATACTGGGCCAGGCGTGGTGGCTCACGCCTGTAATCCCAGCACTTTGGGAGGCCGAGGCGGGTGGATCACGAGGTCAGGAGACCGAGTCCATCCTGGCTAACATGGGGAAACCCCATCTGTACTAAAAATACAAAAAATTAGCTGGGCGTGGTGGCGGGTGCCTGTAGTCCCAGCTACTTGGCAGGCTGAGGCAGGAGAATGGCAAGAACCCAGGAGGAAGAGCTTACAGTGAGCCGAGATCCCACCACTGCACTCTAGCCTGGGCAACAGAGTGAGACTCCGTCTCAAAAAAAAAAAAAAAAAAAAAAAAAAACAAGAATACTGTGTTTTCACTGCACCTTTTTCAGGTTTAGATAACAAATCCTCACCCTTGTGTCTGAACTGCCTGCAGCATTCAGTACAGTCCATGCTGCACAGGTGTGTACCCTGGGAGCACCAGGCTGTGACACATTGCTTAGGTATGAGTAGGCTGTGCCATGCAGGTTTGTGTAAGTCCAGACAAGGACTATGATGTTCAGACAAGGACAAAATCCCCTGAGGATGCATTTGTCACAATCTGTCCCTTTCATTAAGTGACATGACTTACATGACTTTCATGACTATACATGAAAAGATGTTCTACCTCAGTAGTTGTTATGCAAATCACAGTCTCAAAGAAATACCACTTCGCACCTACTGGGATGATGTTCATCAGCAAAACAGACAATTGCACATGTTGGTGAGGACGGGGAGACATTGGAGCCCTCGCACTTTGCTGGTGAAGATGGAAAACGGCAGTCTCTGCAGAAGACAGGCAAAGAGTCATCTGTCGACCCAGCCATCCCACTCCTTCCTTGGCACATGTCCAAAAGAATCGAGCCCAGGGACTCAAAAAGGTATCTCCATGTTCACAGCAGCATTCACCACAATAACCAAAAGGCGGAGACAGCCCAGGAGTCCACCAGTGGGTGAATGGATAAACAGCATGTGGTCAGCACACAACATGGAAGTATTCAGGCACAAGACAGCAGGTGACAGCAGGGATAAACCTTTTCCACTCCACATGTGCAGCAAAAAGGCCCAACACAAAAGGGCAGCTGTGGCAGGATTCCACCTGCATGAGGCTCACGGGAAGGAGAGGCCAATTCACAGAGCCAGGACGGAGAATGTTGGTTGCGGGGGCTGCTGCAGGGAATTCACAGAGCCAGGACGGAGAATGTTGGTTGCGGGGCCTGCTGCAGGGAATTCACAGAGGCAGGATGGAGAATGATGGGTGTGGGGGCTGCTGCAGGAAGGTCGTGGAGAGTGGGTGCTTAATGGGGACAAAGCTCCAGTTTGGGAAGACAATAAAGTTGTGGAGATGGAAGATGGTCACAGTTGGACAACATGAGGAAGAGCCAGGCACAGTAGCTCATGCCTGTCATCCCAGCACTTTGGGAAGCTGAGGTGGGCAGATCACCTGAGGTCAGGAGTTCGAGACCAGCCTGGCCAACATGGCGAAACCCCATCTCTACTAAAAATACAAAAATTAGCCAGGCATGGTGGTGCATGCCTGTAATTCCAGCTACTCAGGAGGGTGAGGCAGGAGAATTGCTTGAACCTGGGAGGCGGAGGTTGCAGTGAGCCAAGATCACACCATTGCACTCCAGCCTGGGCCGGCAGAGTAAGACTTAGTCTCCAAAAAAAAAAAAAACAAAAAAAAACCCACATTAGGAATGTATTGAATGCCACTGAATTATAACTTAATTGACAAAATTTGCATTATATATTATTGTATATTTTATTATATATAATATTACTTTTAAAATTATATATTTATATGGACTATATATCATGTATAATGTGTTGTACTTAAGTAATTATACCAAAAAATTACTATATTTGCTTTTTTGTAATCTGCTGTTTTTCTCTTCCTAATATAGCATGAATGGATTTCCACATTAAACATTTTTTGGCATTATGTAATACATTGAATGTGATATATATACACACACACACATACATGTATTCTGTATACCCACAAAGCTAGATGGAAAATATATGGTATACACACACACACATACACATTTACACACATTAAGTTTAAATGCAGTCTTCCCATCCCACCAGTTCCTGTCTTTGCAGTGCATCTTACCATGACCTGCATCCTTGGGGTTGTTCACATCTGTGAGCTCTTGTGTATCTGTTGTATCTGGACTCTATCCTCCAGCAACCACTGACCCCACAGGCTCTGCAGAGACAGGCCAGTGCTGGACTCAGGGACACAACCTCCTTAGAACTCCAGTTCACCTACCTCCTCCTTCCAGGAATATATGTTTTATAGGAATGTTGAAAAATCAGCCTGGGTTACCCAGAGGGCAGGGAGGTCCCCACCCAGACCCGCAAGCTGTGGAGGCCTCTGGGACTTCCAGGTGGTAGCCGTCTATGTTTCAGAGCCAGCAACATTTATATGGAGGCTCTGAAGACTCACACAGGACTCACTGTGAACAGCAAGATACTGAGTGATGAGCGTCTAGCTTAACTTGACTCACGCTTGTGTGCTGAGCCACACACAATTACTCGCGTTGAACCGTTGGCTGACCTGTGCAGATGGCATGTTCACACAATACATCCTCATACACAGAGCTTTGCACTTTCATTTCAAAGAAATAGGTGGTGTCCTAACTGAAGGAAACATACGTATTCCAGGAAAACTTGAAAGTGCAGAATTGTACACAAAATAGACATTACTCAGCAGTAATTCCACAGTCTTTCTTAACAGCTGGCATATACTCTTAGAGGCTTCTTTCCATAACAATATATCATGTCCCCCTAAAATTGGAATTGTGTTTTCTATCTTGTTTACAACCAGGTTTTATTAAATTTTCCTCTTTACAAAAAATAATATATATATATATATACAAAAAATATATATGTACATATACAAAAAGAATATATATATATCTTATGGGAAACAGAACCGCTAAAGAAAAAAACTAAATAAAAATGATTCTAAGGATTATTTGGGAGAATTTATGTGGAAGGATATTTTGGAGAAAAAGTGAGTAACAAAAAAGACTGAACATCCTTGGTAATTAAATGCCTTAATCAGCAGGCTGGAGCAAGTTCGGGGTCCTGGAATGGATTGGAAGAGAGGCTTTTAGAATGTACTTAGAACTGCCCGCCCCGCGCGCTCCTCGCGTCACTTCCGGGGCGGTGGTGAGAACGAGGCTCACTTCTGTCGGTGGGGGGAGCTGCGGCGGTGGCGGTGCAGGAGGCCGGGCAGGGGTGCGGAGGGACCGACGGACGCACGGGCGGGCGGCCGGGAGCCATGGAGCGCGGCCCTGGGGCCCGGGGGCGCGGGCCGGGGTGGGCTTCCCATGGCACGACATGGAGACCTGTGGTTGCGAGGCTCCCTGGGGCTCGGCTTGGACCGTGATGGGGCTGGGCCCTGGCCTCCTAACGGGGCTGCTGTCTGGGGCGGTAGCTGGGGGGGCTCTCTCCCCCCTGCCCGTGACTCGGAGCACCCCCACCCCTCCCCTGCCGGGCCAGGCCGGGCGGCGTTGTTGGCGGGGGTCCCGGTGGAGGCCCGGCCGGGGTGGCGCCCGCCATGAACGGGCTGTCGCTGAGTGAGCTCTGCTGCCTCTTCTGCTGCCCACCCTGCCCCGGCCGCATCGCTGCTAAGCTCGCCTTCCTGCCGCCGGAGGCCACCTACTCCCTGGTGCCTGAGCCCGAGCAGGGGCCTGGTGGGGCCAGGGCCACCCCCTTGGGGACCCTGCGGGCCTCCTCGGGCGCACGCGGGCGCTGGAAGCTGCACCTGATGGAGCGTGCCGACTTCCAGGACAGCCAGCGCGAGCTGGACACCATCGAGGTCTTCCCCACCAAGAGCGCCCGCGGCAACCGCGTCTCCTGCATGTATGTTCGCTGCGTGCCTGGTGCCAGGTACACGGTCCTCTTCTCGCACGGCAATGCCGTGGACCTGGGCCAGATGAGCAGCTTCTACATTGGCCTGGGCTCCCGCCTCCACTGCAACATCTGTCGTAGTGACAGTGTCGTAGTCGTAGGAGACTACGACTACTCTGGCTATGGTGCCAGCTCGGGCAGGCCTTCCGAGAGGAACCTCTGTGCCGACATCGACGCCGCCTGGCAGGCCCTGCGGACCAGGTGAAGGCGACCCTGGGGGCAGCTCAGCCTGGGCACACCCAAGAGGGGACCAGGCCGGGGGCCGGGGGGCGGGCTTCCCTGGGAGGAAGGTGGGCGGCCCTGCAGGAGGGGAGCCACAGTGGATGCACAGGGCCAGAGAGCCGGACAGGTGAGCTTGGGTGTGCAGGTGCCGCCTCCACATGGCTGAGGTGTGGCCAGGCGGTCCTCCCACACCCTGGCCTGTGGAGCCAGGCTCCCTGGGAACCCCTGGCCTGAGAATGGGAAGGGGCTGAGCTTGTCCCAGGGGCGTGGATGCCACCCGGCGGGAGGGAGTGGGTGGTGGTCTGGGGGTCTGTGCACGTGTGGCTGGAAGCCCATCGGCCGAGACAGCACTTGGGGCCAAGTGAGACGAGGCTGCTGCATCCAGGTCCGGAGGCCTGGCCCATGAGGCCCTGTGGCTGCGGAGCTTGGCCATCCTGGGGCAGGGCCTACAGGGTAAGGTGCAGACTCGCAGCACACATCCGAGGTCTGGGCCAGCCTCGATTCCAGATCCAGCCCTCCTAGTCATCCACGTCCCCAGCCCTGCGCTTGCCTGGGCCCTTCACCGGTGTTTGAGCACCGCCCGGGCCAGTGCTGCTTTGGACGAGGAGAGCCGGGTGGGCCTCTGGTGGCTTTTCCTGCTCTCCATCCACTGGGGCTGTCTCGTCCTGGCCCTGCCCAGCCCACTGGTCTGACCTGCTCCCACAGGGACCAGGCACAGCTCTGAGAAGTCAGAGACCCTAGGGAGGTGGGGTCGTCGTTGCCTTGGTGATATGCAGGCAGTCCCTGCTGTGGGCCTGGGAGCTGGTCCCCTGGCACCACCCTGGCTCTGGGGGCCTCCCAGCAGTGTGGGACACTGACACCAATCACCACTTCATGCGACTTCCTTGGCCCCTCCTGTCTCTACTGCCTAGGCCACTGGCAGAGTCACACCCGCCATGGCCACCTCTGAGCTCTGTCTGCTCGGCCATCTGTCCTGCTGCCACTTTGTCCTGCAGGAACCTAGGCCCAGAGCTGTGAGGGGGAGGCCAGAGCATGCCCAGGGCCTCCACTGGGGATGTGTCCTGTTCGTTTGAATGGTGACATCCAGGTGGCAGCTGGGGGCTCCTGCCTGTAGCAGGTGACAGGGCTGGGCTGGCTCAGCACACTACTGACCATGGCTGCCAGGGAGCAGGCCAGGGAGGCTGAGGCAGAGCTGGAGCCACAGGCACAAGCCAGGCAGCATCCTTTGGGGCATGGCTGAGTGGTGAGCTGTGGAGTGCTGCCAGGAGGCTGGGATTCCAGGCCAGGGACGGGGACAGCCCTGCTGGTGGAGTCCGAATGCCAGGCAGAGGGGACGCACACCTGCCCATGCTCCTGCCTTGCAAGAGGGCATCTGCCTGGGATCAGAGCCTAGAGCGTGTGGGAGGAGAGTTGTGGGGTCCCGGCATGGGCAGGGTGGCAGGTGGGTCCTGCATGGTTGGGACTGGGCACAAGGAGGCCTTGTAACTGGTGCTGGATCAGCTGGGTCAGGGACCACACACCAATGACCTGGGGGTGGGGGTGGCCCTGGGTGGGAGCTGGTGGTGCTGAGGTGGCCGAGGACTTGTCCACTCCCAAGGGAAGGTGCTGGTGGGAGGGGGTGACACCTCCGCAGCCACCACCCTCGATGCTGACCTGGGTTGCACTGGCATCTCATTGGGCGTGGGGACTCCGAGAGTCCAAAATTGGGTGGAGACATTTGGGGACACAGCTGCCTGAATTCCTCATGGCCAAGGGGGTGGGCAAGGGCTGCAGGGAGGAAGAGTGTCCGCTGTCCTGGCCAGTGCACCAGGAACGGCTTTCTAACCCAGGCAGGAAGGCGTGAAGCATTCAGGATGTGCGGGCCACACAGTTCCCAGTGTGCACCTAGGGGTGACCAGGAGGAGGAGAGGCGCCAGGGCCTCCCCTACCCCCGCCCCAGGGGCACTCCGTAGGCGGGATCCCTGCAGATCCTAGCTAGGAAAGGCCAGTGAACTGCAGCACAGGGAACGGGGTGGGGCCGCTGGCTTCACCCACCGCCGCGGTGTTGGGGGCTGGGGGTGGCCCTCGGGACTGGTGTGGAGCCTGGGCCTGACCCACTGACTTGGCTGAGTGGGGAGACTGGAGGGTCACATCCGGAGCTGGGCCCGGGGACACCCGCTGGTGGGAAGGGTGCGCGCGCGTCGGAGGCCGCGGCTGACCCTGCTCCGGCGCTGCCAGGTACGGCATCAGCCCGGACAGCATCATCCTGTACGGGCAGAGCATCGGCACGGTGCCCACCGTGGACCTGGCTTCGCGCTACGAGTGTGCCGCGGTGGTGCTGCACTCGCCGCTCACCTCGGGCATGCGCGTCGCCTTCCCTGACACCAAGACCTACTGCTTTGACGCCTTCCCTAAGTGAGCGGCCCGGGCGGGGACGGGGGCGGGGCGGGGCCCGGGCGGGGCGCGAAGTCTCACCCGCTCCACGCCCCTCCTGCAGCATCGAGAAGGTGTCCAAGATCACGTCTCCCGTGCTCATCATCCACGGCACGGAGGACGAGGTGATCGACTTCTCGCATGGGCTGGCACTCTACGAGCACTGCCCCAAGGCGGTGGAGCCGCTGTGGGTGGAGGGCGCCGGGCACAAAGACATCGAGCTCTACAGCCAGTACCTGGAGCGTCTGCGTCGCTTCATCTCCCAGGAGCTGCCCAGCCAGCGCGCCTAGCGGCGGCCCCAACCGGCCGGACCTCAGCAATAAGGCGGCCCCTGGACCTCACCCCGCGCCGGCCCCCCAGGGGCTGCATGTGAACCCCCAGGGCGGCCCAGGGGACCCCGCCCCGACCCAGGGGCTGTGGACGATGTACAGGCAACGGAGCTACGCACTCCTTTCCTTTTGGAAGCAAGAAGAAAATATGTGAAAACGGAAATTAAAGATTTAAAATTAAAAAAAAAAAAAAGAATGTACTTAGAACTTCCGAAACCATCAAACCCCAAATATAAGAGAATAGAAACAAATACAGAAGTCTACCCATAACTCACACGTGCTGCCACAGGAGCTTTCTACTCCAGGAGAAAAAGGAATTCAATACGTTGTCTTGAGCTAATTGGCAAATGATTTAGATCATCAACTCACGGCTTACCTCAATGCAAACTTCCTCTGGGTTAAAAAGAAAGGCCCAGAAGTCCTAGAAGTATGTGTAGGCAACAATTTCTAGAATCTTGGGGGGCCGTGTAGAAGACTATTATAATAAGCAGAACAAATAAATAGAAAAAAATAAAAATACACTACAAAAAACAGACACATTTGGCCAAAAAAAAAAAAAAAAAATGCGATTTCAGCATTCATCAAGAGGACCATCTATTATTCATCACCGTATCGGTGTCCCAGTGCACATGTTTTTAGATCTCGAGACGTTTCTGTTACAAGAGAAAGCTTTATCTGGCCCCAGTGGAATATTCTTCACAAGACTGAGGTATATTTGGCAGTAGTAGAATGTTCTTAAGGCAGTCGAATCTGATTTTCCATTACTTCATGTGAAATGTTTACGTCTGAGTTCGCAAACGAGGTGATCTGTTTCTTCTCAATTATTTTAATTTTATTCTCCTTGTCTGAATTTGGAATCATGGTTGCGTTGAGTTCATGAAAGCAAGTGGAAATTTTTTTGTTTGTTTGTTTGTTTTGGAGAAGGAGTCTCACTCTGTCACCCAGGCTGGAGTACAGTGGCACGATCTCGGCTCACTGAACCTCCACCTCCACCTCCTGGGTTCAAGCAATTCTCCTGCCTCAGCCTCCCAAGTAGCTGGGATTACAGGCATGCGCCACCACATCCGGCTATTTTTTTTTTTTTTTTTAGTAGAGATGGGGTTTTGCCATGTTTGCCCGGCTGGTCTCGAACTCCTGAGCTCAGGTGATCCACCCTCCTTGGCCTCCCAAAGTGCTGGGATTACAGGCGTGAGCCACCACGCCTGGCCAGTAAATGGAAATTCTGTGTGCCTGTCCATTCTTCTGATCACTATGTATAAAACAAGCTTGTTCAACCCACAGCCTGTTGGCCCCATGCGGCCCAGGATGGCTTTGAATACAGCTCAATGCAAATGTGTAAACTTCCTGAAAACATAATGAGAATTTTTTGAAAATTTTTATTTAGCTCATTGGCTATCGTTAGTGTTAGAGTATTTTATGTGTGGCCCAAGACAATTCTTCTTCTTCCAATGTGGCCCAGGGAAGCCAAAAGGTTGGACACCCCTGATGTCTTTGCTCTTAAGTACATGAAAATAATTTGCAGCTTAATTTTTCATAAAGACTCAATAGGGTACTCGTGCTTTTAAGGGAAAAATGCCATGATTGCGTCCTCCATGTCCTCCTTGTGGTCACAATATCTAATCTGGGGTGATTTTCCATCTATCCTTGTATGTGTGCTGGGGCCCACCGGCATGCAGAGAGAGAAAGAGAAAAGAGAAGGAAGGAAATAAAGAGACAGGAGACAGCGAAGAAACCAGCCATTTCATGGGAGACCCCACTGTAACGTTGGATGTGGGGAGTTTTCTCTCCTTGCTTTAAAATTTCTGTGTTATTCTCCCTCCCCAGTTCCTGGATTTTGCATGAAAGGGACTTGGATTTGCAAGAAATTCATTTACTTATTTTTTTCTCAAAAAATGAATTTATTCTAATCACCTTAGAAATTAAGGTTTATTTTCATTTTCCAATTTCCTATGTTGGGTGTTTAGTTAGTTTTTTTTTTCCTTTCTGTTACATGAGAAAAGTAATTAACCTCTAGGTACAGATTTGGCCACATCTGCTGGAGTTGCACCACGCTATTCATTTTCATTTTGCCCACATCTGCTATCACTGATTATACACGGTTCATTTTCATTATTAAAAATTATTATTATTGTTATAGGAGTGTTTCCTTCTAGCCCTAGCTCCAGTGTGTAATTGAAATTTTATTGTATCTTGGTGAATGTTGTTTGTGTGATTTCTATTTCTTGAATTAGCTGAAGTTTTTTTGGTGATCTTTTAAAAACATTTTTCAACACTGGGAAAAATGCATGAATTCATTCCTTTAACGAATATTTACCAAGCATTTACTGTGCACTTGTGGAAAAGTCCTCGTCTGTACCAAGCTTGATGCCATCTACTGCTTCTTTCCCTGGTTCCCCTCAGGGCAGCTTTGACAAAGACTGGAAACGTTTGGACTGTCCCAGCCAGGAGGATGCTGTCTTACACAGTGGGTGGAGGCCGAGGTGTTTCCAAAGAGAAGCCATGACAAGTAATTATTCCGGCCAGATGCCACGAGTGTTGCAGTCAACACGTCCTGCCTCCACACCAGGAATCCTGCAGCCCTGGATAGCCTCACTCCATGTTGATCTATAGAATCTCACATAAACTGTTAGTCAAAAGAACCTTAGCACCTTCTCTGACCATGTCCATAAGTATTTGAAATGGAAGTTGAGGCTTTCTGTGGGATTCAAGGGAGTTGCCCAATGTGTTGATTTCAGCATCGAAAATGAATGCCTGGTGTCTTCCAACTGGTAAACTCTTCATTACCCAGGCCTAGTGATTTTGTTTCATACAAGATAATTACCCTGAACGTGCGAGTTATAACTGCCCATCTCAATTTTTAAACTGGGTCATTTGCTTAATGTTATCTTTTCTAAACTCTACTCAAAAAAGGCTTTCTTTAAAAAAATCTGTCAGCATCAATATTTCTCAGTGGGAGGGGTGTGGTTGAAGCATGTATATTTTGGGCATAACTGCTATATTTCACACTCCTGCTGACAACTTCTCTTACATTTTTATGGCTTTTGACTTTCTTCTTTTGTTTTCTCTATTTTATACATAAAAAGTTTTATTTTAATCTACTGCAATGAATTTGATTATTTACACTCAATTTAAAATTTCTGTTTGAGGCCACCTTTATGGTTCCGAAATCTGCAGGTAATGTTTCCATTTGTAAATTCACAAATAAGGTGGTATTTATTGTAACATCCCTAGGTAAGTTAAGGAATTTTGAGTTTTGTATTACCCACACCCCTATCTCATTATTAACTATACCTGGGATTGATTTATTTAATGTTAAGTGTCTCTTTTTTAAATGTTTTATTTACATTAAACTGTCCAAGCACATGGCACAGTTGTTGAGCCTTGCGTCTCATAGAGGTACACTCTGATTTATGATCAGACATCGCATTCCTTGGTGGTTTACCTGGGACAGAGGCGGTGCCTTGGCCTGGGAGCCCCCCTGGACAGAGTCCACCCTGTCTGCACCCCTCCTGGGTGTTATTATCAGAGACAAGTAAGTCCAACAGAAGAAAAGTTACAAATGAACACAGAAAAATATCAGCAATGTTCCCCCCTGGTTCTTTCCTCCGCCTTTCCCTTCCCTGGTCCTATGTCTCAGTGTTGGTCACATTACGAGATGCAGGATCGCATCCCAGCTCTTCTCCCCAGGTGCCCCGCACACCACTCCCTGAGAGCAGCTCCCTCCCCAGGGGCCCTGCACACCCTGCCCTGACAGCAGCTCCCTCCCCAGGGGCCCTGCACACCCTGCCCTGACAGCAGCTCCCTCCCCAGGGGCTCTGCACACCCTGCCCTGACAGCAGCTCCCTCCCCAGGGGCTTTGCACACCCTGCCCTGAGAACAGCTCCCTCCCCAGGAGCTCTGTAGATCCCCCTCTGAGAGCAGCTCCCTCCCCAGGAGCTCTGTAGATCCCCCTCTGAGAGCAGCTCCCTCCCCAGGTGCTCTGAACTCCCCTCCCTGACAGCAGTTCCCCACCCCAGGGGCTCTGCACACCCTTCCTTGAGAGCAGCCTTTTCAGGTACCCTGGAAGGAGAAGCGTCCAGAGCCCAGAGTTTCCCCCGGATTTCTTGGTAGTGCTTCCTTGCTGGAGCCTTAATGTTGGGCTGGGGAATCAGATCTGGCTGCATTTTATTATTTCCAGGAAGGATTCTCCCTCCACAGCTGGCTTGGATATGTTAATCTCCAATACTAACACCCAGGATGATTCTGGAGGCCGTCTCTGCAGGGTGAGTGGTGTAGTATCCAGCCTGGGGACTTCTACCCCAAGTGTGCTCCCCTGGGACACCAAGTTTACCCAGAGGTGCCCAACCTGGTGAGAAAGGAGACAACATGGGGCCAAGACACCCTCGTTTCCAGCTCTTCCTCTTCAGGCCTCCCTGGGAAAGCACCTCCCCATGGTGTCTCCCTGTGGCCTTTTGGGTATGACAGAAACCACCACCTGCTCTGGCCTCCTAGTGCCTGAGGCTTCTGAGCCCCCTACAGAGCCGCCTCCCACCCGGGAGCCCTGATGGGCCTCCCTGTGTGCCCTCAGCATGCTGGTGTGGAGACCATGCACGTGGTTGATTCCATTTCCTCTATTGCTCTGTCTCCTGGACTCAACAGGAACCTGCATCTGGTCATTCCCTTTCCCCCAAGGCCAGGCCCCACATCTGCACACAGTGTTTTCTGATTCATATTTAAATAACTCTTTTGTTTTGTTTTCTGAGTCTGTTTTCTTCTCTCATGACTCGGCTTCACCAAGAGAAGAATGTGTGCCCGTGTTGTGGGAGCTGTTTCCTCTCATGTCTGCTGGAGACCAAGGGAAGGTTCTTGTCAGGCCCTGGCCTCCTCCCACCAGTGTCCATCAGAAGGTGGCACTTCCAGGACCTTCCACAGTGGCTCCGCCTCTCCCATCTATACCTGGGTGCTGGAGAACCACAGCTGCCATCTGCACCTGGGGCCAGGTGGAAGGGGGATCTGCCTCTCCCATCTATACCTGGGTGCTGGAGAACGACAGCTGCCATCTGCACCTGGGGCCAGGTGGAAGGGGGAGCCCTTTTCCGACTTCCTATTGCCTGCAGAGGTCACTGAAAGACAAGCTCCCATGAGCCGGGTCTCCATGGCCCTCACCCCATTACCATCTATGTTGTGGAATTGTGTGGTCACTCTGAACCTGCCGCTGTTTACGGCACCATCAGCTCCACAGAATCTGCATTTCTATGCAGGAAATCTGCAAGGGGGCCTTGGGCCCCGGTCTCTCTGCCTGTGCCACCCTCCCTGAGATGTGGGCTCCAGGCAATGGGCCTTATGGAAGAGGGAGGCCACCTCGGCAGAGCCAGGGGAGGAGGGGAAGGTGGGCTTCTCCACCCATCTGGTCCCCTGAGGGGCTGCCTCATGGCTCAAAATGACCTCATCATGGTTCTATTTCTTCCCTAGTTGCCAGCTGGGGTGGCCGCGGAGCACACACACCTCTGCTCCCATCCCTGGTGTCCAGACCCACGTAGGCATTGAGACTCAGGAGCGCAGGGGTTTTCTGTTCACAAATTTAAAGGAATTAATGATAAAATTCCTAATTGTTTTTTAAAAATACTGTTTGTAAGTCAACTTTTCTTCAGTGCACACACTGAGCATATAAAGTCTTAGAGTCCATCGTTATCATGACTTTAAATACAAGTTAAAGAAGGCAATGCACCACATCCACCTCCTTTTAATTTTGCTGCTATTTGGATGTCTTTGATCAATTTCAGGGTGGGGGGAGTACTCCCAAAGTAAAATGTAGTAAAGATTTTCTTTTTCCTGGAGTAATTTATTTGAAATCATTAAAATCAACAAGTTCACAGTTGTTACCTCCTAATGGTTATTGAGCCTGATTCTGCCTCCTAGAGATTGTCATTTGGAGGGAAATCAGTCCTGCTGTCCCTTCAGCTTTACTGAAATTCAAGGTCAATGCACGTTGGCTTTATCTGAGGATAGGAGGCATTTCCAAATTGCCCCAGAGCTTAGGTTCAAAAAATGTATAGCTTAATTAATAAAAATCATTGTTAAACCACACAATTAACATCTTAGCCCAAAACTAAGCCTGTAGTGAAACTCCTAGTTGTGCTAATGGATAGACTTAGTAAACCTTCATTGAGTCTCTACTATGTGCCAGATACATGTTATTATTACTATTATGTCTATTGTTGCCAGATGCAAGTGTTAAGGACAAACTGCCTTTGCCCTCACAAAGGGCTACCAAGAATATCCTTAAATAAAATAAATCGGCATTTACCAAATAAGAAATAAAGGTGAAAACAAGCACATCAATTATGTCCATGTGTCAGGGCAGCATACAAAAGACTTCTGGCCACCTATGTGAGGTTGTCAAAGATTACAAAGCATCCTCTGGCTCCCAACCAACCTGTGTGTGCAGGAATCCAGCCTCCCTAGTTCCCACAGGTGCTGGCTGGGATGCAAACTGGGCAGGCAGATTACAGGTACCACTGGCATTGTAGAAACAGTGCTTAAAAGTCAGTGGCCACTCTACCGATTCCACCCCCATGGACTTGCCCCAAGGAAGTGGTCAGAAAAGTATGAAGGGTTGTGTTTGCAGTGCTTTCTCATTGAAAAGTTAGCAAGCAAGGGCCATGCTCACTCATGTAATCCCAGCACTTTGGGAGGCCGAGGCAGGTGGATCACCTGAGATCAGGAGTTCGAGATCAGCCTGGCCAACATGGGGAAACCCTGTCTCTACTGAAAAAACAAAAATTAGCCGGGCGTGGTCTTGGGTGCCTATAATTCCGGCTACTCAGGAGGCTGAGGCAGGAGAATTGCTTGAACCTGGGAGGCGGGGTTTGCAGTGAGCTGAGAACATGCCACTGCACTCCAGCCTGGGCGACAAGAGCAAAAATCCGTCCCCACATGCCCCCACACAAAAAAGTTAGCAAGCAAGGATGTGTCCAGCAACAGTGCAGTGGCCACACAGATGATGGTGCACCCACATAATCCAGTGCCATGTGGCTCTTGGCAATGGCGGAGCACCCATTCATCGACATCGGAACATGTGTCTCGTACAGCAAGTAAACAGGAAAATGATCTATGAGATTGTGCCCAAAATATAATCGACATTTTTATGGGAAACTATCTATGTATCTACCCATGCAAACACACAGAAGCCAAACATCTGAAATTTTATCCACATGAACTATGACAGTCTTGGCTTACTGCAGAGCAGGGAAGAGGGCTCACCTGGACAGAGGGTGAAGTGTGCCACTGTCCTCTGGAGCAGGAGGGCTGGAAGGTGGAAGGAGAAAAGCCTGACTATGGAGTGAGAGGAGAGAAACGGAGGCCATTTACAGGTAGTCACCATCATGGTTCCCCACTGCAGAAGACAGAGCAAGTCCAGAGGAAACCATCTGAAAATACCAACTATGCCCTTCTGGGTGCTCCTCTGCCAACTACGCCGTCCTCGGAAATGAAGAGGGGTTGGGTATCATCCGTCTCTCAGGAAGATAAACTCAGTGCCCTGTGCTCTGTTCCCATCCCATGCTGCTAGAATTAAAATCACTATGAAGCATCAGACGCTTGGCAGGTGACAGCATCATACCCCCAGCCAAGTCCCCTGCAAAGGGAATCTCCTCCCTTCTCCACCATGCCCCATGAAGCCAGGATCCTTTAAGCCCACGTGGAATGAGAGGACAGACTTGATGCATATTCTTTTCCTCCAGTTATATCTCTTGGAAATTCTCTTATCAGCACCTTTTGCTAAACATATGATAGGGGACAACCCAAAAAAAATGGAGGAAGTGAACTGAGACATGAGCCCCAGCAAGGAGGATGTTGGCTGAGTCCACAGTGCCTCACAGAGGGATTTTACCTGCTACTCGAGGTGTAAAATGACTCCGTAAGTGGTCTCTGTCCTCGCGAACTCTGCAAATCACTGGGAAGCAGAGAGCTGTCCACTCAAGTGGACACTCTGTAGCCAAAGCTGAAAACGTGTTCCCTTCTCTCTTTCCATCCTTACTGTGTCAATCTCTGGAGTCCCTGCAACCCAGCAGAGGATTTGCAATGGGATTACATGACAGCATCAGTGTGAATGCCTAAAGCCATCATATAAGAAAATGCTAACTCTGTACCAGAGTCCACGTCAATAAGCCCACTCCCATTATCAAAGTCTTGTGGATTTTTTTGTTTATTTGTTTTAGTTTTTTTGATGGAGACTTGCTCTGTCTCTCAAGCTGGAGTGCAGTGGTATGATCTCAGCTCAATGCAACCTCTGCTGCCCGGGTTCAAGCAATTCTCCTGCCTCAATCTCCTGAGTAGCTGGGATTACAGGTGTGCACCACCACACCTGGCTAATTTTTGTATTTTTAGTAGAGACAGCGTTTCACCATGTTGGCCAGGCTGGTCTCGAACCTCTGACCTGAAGTAATCCACCCGCCTTGGTCTCCCAAAGTGCTGGGATTATAGGTGTGAGTTACAGTGCCCGGTCCCATTATCAAAGTTTTGGGGAGAAACTAAAACCTTTTCAAGTTAAGCTCTCAATACCAAAAGAAAAAGGTCCAAGAATAAATTTTGTTATTAGTTATATATATGTTGATTAAAACCCTCTCTCAGTCCTCATTCTCACAGTCTTCCCTGGGAGGCCCCAAGTCTGGGTGGTGGGATTCCCAGGCAGCCCCTGGGGATGGGAGTGGGCCCCTCAGGACCTCAGAGGCTGGGTTTGTGCCATTCTTTAGAGCTTTGTCTCATTTTCCAAGGTGTTCTGATCTTGGCCAGGGAAGAGGGATGTCAGTTATGGAATCCCATCAGAGACTCCAGCACTGGAAACTTATGCCGACTTTACAGATGTAGAGACTGAGTCTTGACGAGTTTTGCAGCATGGTGTCTCAGTAGCTGACCAAAGCCAGGCTCAAACTCCTGCCTTCCTGACTCCAAGCACTAGTTCTTCCAGTCCTGCAGCAGCTCATGGATGGGGTGCATAGGGCCTGACTCCAAGGACTGGTTCTTCCAGTCCTGCAGCAGCTCATGGATGGGGTGCATAGGGTCAGAGGGGCCCACATCGGCACTCAAGGGAGCCAGAGGAATGTTCAAGTCCAGGCTCTAACAGAAACCATCTTGAACCCCTGCACAGATGTACATAAGCAGGAGTCCTTGGTAACTTCCCCTACATGCAGGATTGTGACATTGGTGACTTTTTACTAAAAGAAGGACTTATTCCAATATCACTCATTCGACCAATGTGGCATTTGTCTGTTTTCCACTCACTGCCCTTGGCCAGGTCCTGAGAAATATGGAGTGGAAAGAAATGGCCATCCTCAGATGACTCACAGGATGGTGGCCGGCTCTCAGGACGGCCACCCTGCTTCCAGTGCAAGGGAGCCCACCACCCTGTAAGCATGCATCTTTTGTTAATGTTAAGGTTTTTTGATATTCATTTCTCATGTTTCTTATGCCAAGTTCGATAACCCCATCTTCAAAATCTGGTGCTTGAGCCACAGGCATTTCCAGTGGCCTGAATGAGAGTGAGCCCAGGTGAGAAGCACTGGCTGTGGGCCAGGAGGGGTGAAGACCAGGGGGAGACATCCATAGAGGATGATGTTGATGAAAGATTTGACTCAAAGAAGACACATTGGTCCCAAACACAGGAGCTGTGAGCCATCCGGGGCTTATTTCTTTGAGATACAGGAAGGGGAAGCAGGCTCAGAGCTCCACATTTAAACCCCAGCTTCAGTCCATTCCAAGTGTTTTATATGCTCAACAAATGCTCTTTGGTAAAGAAAAATTCTCCTTTAAAACAGGAGGTAAGGATTCAGAAATCATTTAACACTCAATCCAATTCAACTCAACAATGAGGAAGTGAATTTCCCCTGGCAGCTGCAATCACCATCCCTAGTGCAGAGAGGAAGCCTTTCCCCTGGTCCCCTGAAAGGCACCAAGTGGCGTCCTGCTGGTGGAGGCTTCAGAAGAGCGGCATCTGCTCGTGGGATCTGTGTTGGAGCTCTCATATTTATAGCTTGTTGTTGTTTTGTTTGTTTGTTTGTTTGAGACAGAGTCTTGCTCTGTCACCCAGGCTGGAGTGCAATGGTGCGATCTCCGCTCACTGCAACCTCTGTCTCCCGGGTTCAAGTGATTCTCCTGCCTCAGCCTCCTGAGTAGCTGGGATTATAGGCACACACCACCATACCTGGCTAATTTTTGTATTTTTAGTAGAGATGGGGTTTCTCCACGTTGGCCAGGCTGGTCTTGAACTCCTGACCTCATGATCCACCCGCCTTGGCCTCCCAAAGTGCTGGGATTACAGGCATGAGCCACAGCACCTGGCCTATAGGTTGCTGTTTTAAAACTTCCAGAGAGCTTCTATGTGATCTAAAAAATGTTGAAAAGTCTCTGTGTAAAGACTGTATTTGCCGGGGCAGAGTAAGAAGAGCAAGGCTCTTGGGAAGAGAGGAATACAGGCAGCTTCAGGAACAGCTGGATCCAGACACAAAGCCACCGTCAGCCTTGGCTTCCAGCAGCACCCTGCTTTCTTCACTGCACAGGGCAGCAGCATCCTCACACACAGCAGGGTGGGGCTGACAGTTCCTGCATTTGCACCTTCAGTTTTGGCTGCTGGAGCAACAACATTTACCACCAAGGCTAAACCACCTTGGAAGAAAAACTCGTTGTCCAAGATTGAGTGAAAGGCTGATCCTAGGGCCATGATGCCACGGTCAGGGCCAGGAGCATCCTGCTCCGGAGTATTTAGGAGGGGCACTCACCCAGCTTCTGCAGAGTGTGAGCTGTGGAGGAACTGCCCACAGCAGCGCCCCTGGAGGCTGCCTCCCAGAGCATCACGCTGACCACCCTGTGTTTCTAACCTGCTGAGTCCTTGGGTTCCCCAGGAAAAAGTATGCAAGAATAGGGAGCTAAGAAAGTGTATTTTATTTTATTAAGGGTCAAAAAAGTAAAGCAGTCTAGATACATTTTCCATGAAAGGATGACCCTGCAACCTCTGTGAGCCCTGCCTGCAGAGTCCAGGCTCCCAGCATGACAGCAGACAACACCAAGGGTGCCCCAGCCCAGCACATGCAGCCAGATGACACTTCATGTCTGCAGTGTACGAAGGCAACACCAAGGGTGCCCCAGCCCAGCACATGCAGCCGGATGACACTTCATGTCTGCAGTGTACGAAGGCAACACCAAGGATGCCCCAGCCCAGCACATGCAGCCGGATGACACTTCATGTCTGCAGTGTACGAAGGCAACACCAAGGATGCCCCAGCCCAGCACATGCAGCCGGATGACACTTCATGTCTGCAGTGTACGAAGGCAACACCAAGGGTGCCCCAGCCCAACACATGCAGCCGGATGACACTTCATGTCTGCAGTGTATGAAGACCAGGAGGTGTCCAGTGTCACATCCAAAATGAAGGAAGTTTTATCCAAACTATCGCTATGGTTACGTCAAGGCAAAGGGTGTCTTAGTTTGAGCTGCAGTCACTAATTACCATAGACTGGGGGCTGAAACACTAGGCATTTATTTCTCTCAGATGTGGTGTCTGGGAAGCCCAGGATCATCACAGTGCTGACTCGGTGTCTGCTGAGGGCCCTCTTCCTGGCTTGGAGATGGCACCTTCTCGCTGTGTCCTCAGTGGCAGAAGGGAATCATTTATCTTGTGTCTCTTATTCCAAGGGCACTAATCCTATTCGTGAGGGTTCATGACCTCATCACCTTCCAAAGGCCCCATCCTCAAATAACGTTACATTGCAATTAGGGCTTCAACAGAGGGATCTGGGGATTCACAATCATTCAGTCCATAATAGATGGAGAGAAAGAAAGGGAGGGAGGCAGGGTAGGGTGGAGGGGGCAGAGGAAGGGAGGAAGGAAGAGGGAGGAAGAGAGAGAGAGAGGGAGGAAGAGAGAGAGAGGAAGGAAGAGAGGAAGGGTGGGAAGGAGAGAGAGATGGTAACTGGGTGGGCGGGGTGGCTCACGCTTGAAATCCTAGCACTTTGGGAGGCCAAGGCGGGTGGATCATTTGAGGTCAGGAGTTCGAGACCAGCCTGGCCAACGTGGCGAAACCCTGTCTCTACTAAAAATACAAAAATTAACTGGGCATGGTGGCACAAGCCTGTAATCCCAGCTACTCTGGAGGCTGAGGCAGGAGAATCACTTGAACCTGGGAGACACAGGTTGCAGTGATCCAAGACTGCCACTGCACTCCCACCTGGGTGACAGAGGGAGCCTCTGTCTCGAGAAAAATAAAAAATAAAAATAAAAATAAAAAATAAAATATTATCTGAAAGAGTATCTGAATCCAGGACTGAGGCTGTAGGCAATCTGAGAAAGTATCTTGGAGGAAGGAAAATGGGAGGAAAAGAACATTGTGTGAAGGACTTAAGAAAGGTGACTCAAGGAAAGTGGGGAGGCAAGGGTATCCAGATAACATTGGCCCCATTGGTCCTGGGTTGATATTACAGGGGTGAGGAAGGGTCCTGGAGGGAGAGATACTGGGGGTAGCAGCAGATGCTGCAGGGTCTCAGAAACCATGGCAGGCACTAAGAAGACACGTGGGCTTCCCTCCACCTCATGGACAAGGACCTTCATTTATTCATTCTTTCCTACACTTGACAAATTCTTACTGAGATCTTATTAGGTGCCAGGCACTGCGTTTGGTGCTGAATATTCAGGAATGAGCAAAATGGGTCTGGTTCCTACCCTCCTAGAGATTACAGTCCAGTGGGAGAGACTGACAGTGAACATACTAATATGTTACAATTGGACCAAGTCTACAAAGGATAGGGTATGATAACAGGTATGATGGGTGGTTCCCTAGGGAGAAGTTTCCCTAGGGGGTGACAGTCACCCAGACTGCTGATGGGTGGAGGCCTTCCTTGCCAGCTCCCTGCCAAGCTTTCATCCTGGACATTCCTGCATTCCTCTGCACTGTCCCTTTAAAAGGAGCATCTCTTCCCTGAGCAAAGGCGGTTCGGGCACACAGCCTGAGCCTGCCAAGGTTGTGAGCCATAAATCAATGCTGGCACTCCCTTGGCAGTGTGCTTTCCTCTGAGCTGTCCAGATGGCAGGCAAGCCTGGAGCTCCAGGGGCAGCCAGGCACTCAGGAGCGGGGAGGAGGACAAGGTGGAGACACAGCTGGGCCCCAGGCTCCTGATGGCAGCTGCCCACTTCTGTCTAAGGGCCCTAGGCCAGGGAAAATGCCAAAGTCCTTCTATTCTAGTCCCAGGGACCTTCTGACTGCCAAGTCAGTCTAGCATGGGGCTGTTGGGATTATTGTTCCCATGCCAGCCAGGGACCGGGGCCTCACAGGCATCCTCTGAGACCAAGCATCTTGGATGACCTCTTGGGATCACAGTCTGCTCTAACATTCAACCTGAAAGTTCTGCCTGTGGTTTGACCTTCTTTCCTCTTGCTGTAGCCGAGGTGTCTTCTTTTACCCTGCATGACAGATGAAAGACAGTAGCTCCCCATTTAGTGGGGGCTTTGGGACTGTGTGATATCTCCCTCCGCCTTCACTTTAAGCCTCCCAGAAAAGCAGGATAAAAAGATGCTTCAAGGTCAGCTGGAGAGATGGAACTCTGCCCTCTTGGGGGTTGCCATCTCTCTGCCACCCTCACAGGTGCTGTGACAGAGGGAACATGTGTTGCTCCTACCCCAGAGGACAGAGACAACATCTTAGCAGCCACAGCCCCACAGAGCTGGGCTCAGCAGGCCTTGACAGAACTGGAAAGGCAGCCGCTCTCCTGGGCCTGGGCCTGGCCTGAGCCTGGGTTGTGGGCGGAAGGGTGGAAACAAAGCCTGTAGACCCCTCCCAGAAAGGAATCAACAGGCTTGACTGCTCTCCCCATGCTCACTCCCAAACAGTAGAACAGTGGAAAATTCATGGGTTCCAGAACAATAGAGATTTACTGGGATGTCCTTGTCCTCAGATTCTCTGTGAGAAGTCAGAGTTTACAAGTCCTTAGAGATTCTTTCTCACACACTCATCATACAGATGAGGAAACTGAGATGCAGAGAAGTTCACCCAGGTCTTTTTCAGGTTGTTTTTACTACATCACATTTGCCACATGAACAGAAACTCCCAGAGCTACCACTAAGCAGGATGTATTAGACTCTAAAGGTAGTAGCATAGATGGAGGTTAGATAACAAGTAGATCTTTCTCAGAATAGTAGGTCACAGAAGAAGATGAGAAGCAAAGTAAAGAAAGTGCATTCTCTAAAACACTGGGGTGGGGGTGGGAGGGTTGGAGCCAAAGAATCGTGTTAGAATTTTGCAAAAACATAGAAATATAGAGAACACAGGAGAGGGAGCTGGCATAGAGCCCAGAGCAAGGACAACTGGGGTGTGGAGCTTCTGGGGTTCTTCATTCAGGACCCCTAGATTTCATCTGTCCCAGGCTTCTGGGTATCACCAGTAGTTTAAAGTCAGGCCTTATCTGGGCTGATTCTCTTGACTTTCTCCTTGTTCTCCCGGGATGGCTTATCTGGCTGCCAGAGTCATTTGCCGTTTCTAATTTGTGTTTAAATTAAAGTTCCCACAAACAGAGGTTTAATGTGCTGTTACCAAGAACTCCCAGGCCCCCTGCAGCTCTGGGAAGTTGAAGGGGCTGGGGAGAAGAGGTCAGTCTGTGCACATCCCATCGAAGCTCATCCCACTGGCATTGGACCTGGAGTGGACAGCCCAACTAAGTGTCTCCATCCTTGCTGCTCCATCCAGAATGGTGATGACAAGGGGCAGGGCAGGGAAAAGCATGCTCACAAAGGGCCTGGGACCAACATGCCTGTTCAGGGGCTCCTGGGTGGCTGTTCACCCTTTTTCAGGATGGTGAGGAGAAGACAGGGGAGGTGGGCAATGAGAAGAGGGCAGGGGGTGGAAAATAAGGAGAGAGCAGGAGGCCCCATTCTTTAACACTTGTGCCTGGCACTCACTGTGTGCCAGCACTGTTCCTGGGCACCTCATAACTACAAATTCAACCTTCTACACAACCTGTAAGGCAGGTGTTATTATCATTAGCCCCATTTTTATAGATGGGGAAATAGAGGCATGCCCAATATCACACAGCTAGTAAGAAGCAGATCCAAGGAGTCAAGCCAGTGCTGTCTAGCTCCAGATTCCCAGTGCTATGCTGACACTTAAGCCAAGATTCATCTGTCATCCTCCCAATCCCTTGATCACAAGGTGAGGCTTCTCTTTGCCAGAGAAACTGAGACAAAGTGAAGCTCCCATCCTGCTCCCCAGACCTTCACATCTCTGGGTCGTAGTCTTCTCATCTGTAAAATGAGGATAAGATAGTAGGAGGGGTTGAGGGTCCGGGAAGGTTTAATGAGACAGCTTGTCAGTGAGCAGCACAGGGTAGGTCCCCAGCAGTGGCTGCTTCCTTCTCTGTAGTCTAACCATAAGCCTTCCTGCTGTGCCTTCCTGCACTGCCTCTTAATTCTGCTTTCAAAGGAGCTAGAGGCAGTGATCCTCGACCCTTAAAGAAAACCCTCAGGAGAGCGTTGTTCCTCATTCATTTGTCCAAATTCTCTTTCTTCCTCTGGGAAACCCTGAAAAAGAGGGATAATAAAGCTGAACTGGAACCCCAACCTGCTCTGTCCCCACCTCCCCTGCACCCAGGTGAGCCAGTCAGGGTGGCAACAGAAAATAAATGACACATTCGAAATGGTTTCACTGAAGTGTTTAGTGATGTGACAGTTTCTAAAGGCATAGACCAGATGAAGAAAACTAATAAGGCCTAGTGTGTCACCAGGATAGAAATATCTCTACCAAAGCCCAATGCCAACTGGGGTCACGGGACACAGGAGAGAGGCCACTCAGCAAAGCTGTGACCATAGAGGAACCACAACCACCAACAGAGCTTCAGGCAGGCAAAAAGGGGGTCTGACAGGGAATGGGGGAAACAAATACCCTGACTCCTCTCTCCCCCTTCTCAGCCGGGACCTCTATTGGCCGAGAGATCAGGGGCCCAGGTGACACAGTCTGCAGAGGTCAGCCACCCTGGGCAGAGCAGCACAGAGAACACAGTGGGTCAAACAGAAAACCATCCCCATCCCATCCCACCCGCGAGTCCCTGCTCTGATACCAAAGCCTTCTCTCTGCTGCTTTATTGCCACCACTGTCACTGCCTGCAGCCAAACAGTGGCTGACAGGGAAGGAGAGTCAAGACTCCTTCAAGGCAAATACTCCAGCTCACAGGGAAGGTGAGATCCAGGCAGAGGGCAGCTTGAGGGAAGAGGGCTGTGTTTGAAAGGCAGCAGGGCAGGGACTGCCCACTCCCAGCATGGAGAGACAAAGAGAAGGACCGCACTGGGGGTGAGGATGTCAAACGGTGATAGAAAATGACTCTTTTCTCAGCATATGATACAAATCACTGTAGATCTTCCTTCCTCCTTCCCTCTCTAGACCTGGAGCCCCTGTGGGGCAGGAATTTTGTCTTGTTCATCCTTGATATCTAGCACAGTGCCTCTTAGGGGCATAATCAGAATTTATTGAATAAATAAGCAAATAGCTATGTAAACGAATGAACAAACCCATTTGCAGCTCATATGCACGGCCCTGGGCCCTGGTCAGGGAGCACTGTTGAATGAATGACATGCAGCATTCCTACCGAAGTTTTATTTCAATCAGTTCCATCATCTACCACCTCAAGTTTCCTTTCAGCCACTCAGTCACGGGCCACACAGCCCACGTTTGTCTCCACGCTGGCCAGAGGCTGTGCTTTGATAGCACCCACTCAAATGTGTAGTGACCTCATCTAGCTCCTCCTGATGGAGGAATAAGGGGAGTAGCAAGTGACTTCGTTTCTCACAGCAGCCTTTCTGTGAGCTCTTTCTTGAGAGAAATCTTGATCCATGGCAAACCATCTGTGGTATTCTCGGCTGTAGCCCTTGGCGGGAGATGGGAGGAGGGAATGACAGTGCCAAGGAGGCAGCTGAAGGATCATCACCCTGGGAGCCACAGCTCTGGCTTGCTTTTTCCAGTGGGCCATAAAGACTGAGGGAGGCAGGCGGAAGCAGGGGCACCAGACTAACAAATTAGAGTTTCAAGTGTAGTCCCCATGCAAAGCCCACCTGGCGAAGTGGTTAGACACAGATGCTGTGGCTGGGCTCAAGATCCCTGTTCTACCACCTACTGGCTGTACAACCTTGGGCAAGATACTTGATTATCATGCCTCAGTTTCCGCATCTTAAAAAATGTGAATAACAGTAAAGCCTACTTCTCATGGTGGTGAAAAAGTAGATGAGTTAATAGTTGAGATACAGCCAGGCCTGGTGGCATAGGCCCATAGTCCTAGCTACTCAGAAGGCTGAGGTGGAAGGATTGCTTGAACCCAGGAGTTCAAGACCAGCCTGGGTAACATAGCAAGATCGCTCCCCCTCTTTTTTTTTTTGAGATGGAGTTTCACTCTTGTTGCCCAGGCTGGAGTGCAATGGCATGATCTCGGCTCACTGCAACCTCCACCTCCTGGGTTCAAGTGATTCTCTTGCCTCAGTCTCTGGATTCCAGGGATGAACCACCACACCCAGCTAATTTTTGTGTTTTGCATTTTTAGTAGAGATGGGGTTTCACCATGTTGGTCAGGCTGGTCTCAAACTCCTGACCTCAGGTGATCTGTCCACCTCGGCCTCTCAAAGTGCTGGGATTACAGGTGTGAGCCACTGCGCCTGGCTGCAAGACACCCATCTCTCTAAAAATGAAAGTTTTGAACTATTTAGGAGAGTACATGATCCATGGTAAGCTCTACATAAATTTTGTTACATAAAATTAAGGTTCTAGTCCCATAAACTTTTTTCTGTAATAAGCTGCTCAGCCTTAGATACCTCTCATATTTGCTGTGAGAAGTGAACAAATGCATGTGAAAACTGTAATGTGTTTATAATTTTTATTATTTGTCATCAAGATCATGTAAGAGACCTGATTTAGCAGAGGGTGAAGGGATGCAAAAGGGGCTGTCAGTCATCAACTTTTGATTATCTGCCTTGTTAACGTCCCCTTCTTGTCAACATCATCAGCTCTTTGGCTTGTTCAAGTCTTTTGCTGACAATATCCAGGCCTCTCATGGTCTCTCCCACATACAACGGCCACACAGCAAGGGCTGGAAGGAAAAAGCGTTTGAAAGCACAACGGGTCCTTCCCTTCCTTAGCCTTGAAGCGGGAATAACCACTAGACAGAAGGCTGTGAGGGAGGACTCTGGCACTTCACTGTGGCTGCTTTGCATTTGGGCAGGAGGGAAAACTGAGCAGCTCCCTCTGTGGTAGGGCCGCAGGAAGAGATGTTGGCATTTGTTATGAAGTGCTAGGAATAAAAACACAAACATGGCCGGGTGCAGTGGCTCACTCCTGTAATCCCAGCACTTTGGGTGGTCGGGGCGGGCGGATCACAACGTCAAGAGTTTGGGACCAGCCTGGCCAACATGGCGAAACCCCGTCTCTACTAAAAATACAAAAATTAGCCAGGCATGGTGGCGGGCATCTGTAATCCCAGCTACTCATGAGGCTGAGGCGGGAGAATCACTTGAACTCAGGAGGTGGAGGTTGCATTGAGCTGAAATCATGCCATTGCACTCCAGCCTCAGCAACAAGAGCAAAACTCCATCCCAAAAACAAACAAACAACAACAACAAAAAAACAGAAAACAAAAAAAAAACAACAACATAAAACCCATACACACATACTTATCCCAGTGTCCAGAGCAAATGTTCTGCCACTTACTGCTATGGGTGTGATTTCAGATAGCTCCTTAAACCCTGAGTTTCAGTTTTTCTCATCTTCAAAATGGAAATATTGATGCCTAATTCAAAGGGTGAAAATTAATGAACTATAGAAACCCCTTAGTGTATGTCTGGTCTAATAAATGGTAGCTCTTATTAGCTAACATTTTGTAATATCTGCCCACTATCTCCTCCAAGGGATGGAGAAGTAGTGCTGACTTCCAGACTAGGAAAGATAGTGGTAGCAGAAAGTGATTTACAACTCTGACTTTTTTCACATTTTCTTTCCAGAGCACATAGTAAGTTCTTGTTGGTTCATTCATTCATTGAACAGTGTTTAGAAGTTTGAACAAGCTTGAACAACTTGCCATCATTTTGTTCACTTGTATTCATCTTACTCTCACCACTAGAACTGCAAGGTCCATGAGGGCAGAGGCAGTGTCTGTTGCTGGGTGATGATCTCCATGGCTTTTCCAGCCCTGTCCTCAGGAGGGATTTGCCCCCATGGTGAAGAGGCTCAGTTCTGCACACCCAGTGGGCTTGAAATCGAGCTCCACCTCCTCCTGTGTGTCCCTCAGCACATAACTTACCTTCCTTGAACCTGTTTCCTCGTGTTTAAATTGGAATAATAGTAACACATATCTCAGAGGATTGTCACATAGATTACACTAAATAATGTGCGTAGAGTCCTTCGCATACTATCTGGCCCAATAAATATTATTATAGTTATTCCGTGATCTGATGTAATCAGTTTTTTATTTTGAGACAGAATCTCATTTTGTAGCCCAGACTGGTGCACAGTGGCATGATGTCAGTTCACTGCAACCTCCGCCTCTGGGGTTCAAGCAATTCTCCTGTCTCAGCCTCCCAAGTAGCTGGGATTACAGGAGTGTGCCACTGTGTCAAGCTAATTTTTGTATTTTTTTAGTAGAGATGGGATTTTACCATGTTGGCCAGACTGGTCTCAAACTCCTGGCCTCAAGTGATCTGCCTGCCTCAGCCTCACACAGTGCTGGGATTACAGGCATGAGCCATCGCACCTGGCCTGATATAATCTTTTTAATTTGAAATATCTGGTCTGAGAAGGTGAATTAGAAAGGATGACAGCAAAACTGCTATAACACAAAGGCCCCAAAACACAGTAGCATATAGAAAACAGAAGTTTATTTCTCACTTAGTCTGGGAGGAAGAGGTTCCAGACAGCAGGCAGCTCTGTTCCTCCTAGTCAGTCAGGGATGTGTGTTCCTTTCATACCTTTGCTTTGTCTTCTTTTAGGGATATCTTTTCAGTTGCCTTGTCAAACCTGTCTCAGGCACATATGCCCAGCTCATGAAAGAGAGAACACAAAGGAGAATTTACTCAATGCCGTCAGGCTTTGAGGACATGCTCACCTCACATTCCCCTGTGTCTACACCTGGCAACAAGAGCAGCTGGGAAATGGAGTGTCCAGCTGGGTGTCCCTCCACCCTCATGAAGCAAGGAAAGAAGAGATTTTAGTGGACAATGGGCAGTCTTAATCCAGGGCTCAAACCCACACCTGAGCTGTCCTCTTCCTCTTCTCTTCCTAAAGGATGGGAAATAAACTCTACAGCCCAGAAAACAATGTGACCACCCATCCCCTACCCAATCAGGTCCCTGCCATTCATCCCAAGATCAGCTGTCTTGGGAAAGTGGCTTGGAAGCCTCCCTCCAGAAAGACCACCCTTCTGTCCATCTTCTTCACATGGGTGGATGTGAGAAAAGTTTCTGTCCCCTCTGCCTGCCTGCCACTCCCTGTCTCAGTTTCAGCTCATGCTGTAGCCCTTTGTTCCCAGTCACCAAGAGTGACTACAAATGTGGGGGAACAGGAGGACCTGAAACAGTCATGGAAATTGAGACTGGGACACAGAAGCCATGCTCAGAGGTAGCCTAGGTGAGGGTTCTGATGCCAGGAAATCCAGCTACTACTGTGTAACCTAAAGCGGGCATTAAGCTCTCAGAACTTCAATGAACTCTTTTGGAAATCGGGATAAGAAACTCACTTGTCAGGGCTGTTGTGAATATCAAATGTGATCATGTATGTACCTAGTACATAGTATGCCTTCAATAAATGGTAAGGCAAACCCAAGGCAAATTGAATTCATGTCCATTACTCTGACCCAGCCTTTGCATAAATTCTTTTTTCTTCTCCTTCCTTGTCAATGCATGGCTCCCTCCCTCTTCTTTACTTCCTATCCTCATTCCCCTACCATCTGAACCCTGATCTGGAATCTCTTTTCTCAGGAAATCTTCCATGATTGAAAAATTCCTGCTTGGCCCCTTCTCACTCCAATACTCTATCTTCGCCCATCTTCCATCTACCCCATGGTCCTGGCCCAAGTTTACACGTGTCCCATCTCTCCCTTCAAAAAGCATGCAGCAATGGAAGGGCTTTAAGTTTGTCATCTAGCAGATCAGAGTTCAGATGCCAACTCTGCCAAGTTCTAGCTTTAGGACTTTGTCAGATCACTTCCCCTCTTTGGATCTCTGTCTTCCCAACCCTCTGGTGAGGTCAAGTGTGTGTGGGCTTGTACATAAAGGATATTTAATCTCCTCTGCTCTACCCAACCTCCCCCAACTCACACTCCCAGGACTAACTCTCTACTAAAGGGAGTTATTAGACCAAGAAAGTAATTCTCCCTTTACCAGCCCCATTCCAACCCTGCACAGGGAAAAGGAAGTGACTTCAAGTCTATGGGTCTTGGAGAGACCACCATCCCAAGATCTAGAGCAGAGGAAGGACTTGGATATCCCAGCTTCCAGGGTCATAGGATCTCTCCCCAAGCCCTCATATGCAGCCCCAGTTGCAGGACTAGCTTCAGGGATAGGAGTGAAAGAGTTGATCTGATTCCAGTCTTAGCCTGTAAGTAGCAGCTCACCTGTGCCTCTAATTTCAACCTTCCTAGATCAGAAGAGCAACAATATCAATGACAACTAATGCTTACATAGTGTTTCCTATGGGATAGGCATTGTTCCAGGCTCTTCGTACATATAACTCGTTTAATCCTGACACCAGTCTTTGAGCTAGGTACTATTAACCCCGTTTTACAGACAAGGAAACTAAAGCACAAGGGGTTAAGTAACTTGCCTAGGTCATATGACTCACATAAGGCATGACCGAGATTCAAAACCAGGCCGTCTAGCTCCAGAATCCATCCTGTTAACCACTCTGCCATAAAAAGAGCTAACATTTACTGGCAGTTTCTATGTGTCAAGCACTGTGGAAAACACATGGCATGTATTTCTTCTAATTCTAAATAACCCCCTGAGATAAGTTCTACTATTAGTATCCCTGTTTTACAGGTCAAGAAACTAAGGCAGAGAGAAAAGTTAAGCAACTTGCCCTGAGTCACACAGCTAGATATTAATAGTTTCAGAACTCCTAGTTGTTTTGCCTCAAATCCCACCTCCCCACCCCTGCTCAAAGCCCCTCCCCTTCTAGTTGGGTTGTTTAGTTCCTATCACCAGTTCTTCACAAATTGGCTTTACCCCCCACAGCCTACAACCCTTGTTCTCCAAAACTCCTGTTGACCTCTGTCCCTTTCCCTTCCCACTTTCTCCCTAGTCCCTCTGCTCCCCACAAGGTCCCCCAAACCATTCTGTCTCTCTCCCTCTGCTCCCCACACACCCTCCCCCACAACTCCTGCTGAAACAGATGAATTTCACCAAAAAAGACCATCAGACTTTCCCCAAGCAGGCCCCACTGTGCCTGATCGCACACCCCCAGGGGAGGCACCAGAGTGACTAAGCTGGAAAGCCAGAAATAAAATCCTCATTCTACTTCCCTGCCCCCTCTTCCCATCACTTATCTGGGAATCCAGGGTGCAGAAGGGAGCTAAAGTGCAGAGCATTCATTTAATATTAACAAATTGAAATGAATTCTTTTAATGCAAGTTAACTTGGAGCGGCCCCTTATTAATAGTAATTTAGATTCATACTTGGGAGACGCAGGGACGGGGGCTGGGCCAAATGTGCCCAGAATGTCAATGTGACTGGGGAACTGAAAGGGGAGGGGTGGCAGTTTTACTTCTGCCCAGTTGGGTTCTGTATCCCTGAGAGAAATAGACGGTCACTGGAGGCAGATCTTTGGGAAACACAAATTACTCTTGTAGGTTTATTTTTGTTACTTCAAGGAATCTGAATAGATTGAAGCCATGTCACACCATTTTAATAGTTTATTTTCACTGTAATGCTAAAAAGAAGAATTTCCTCAGAGCTGGGATTTACTTCAAACCCTCTCCTAAGCTAAACCTTACTGACCAAAGGGACAAGTCCCCAGGCCAGCTCTCTACCCTTCTTTGTTCAGAGCTAGAGCCAGAGATCAATATGGGCTTCCCCAATCCCTGCCCTTTCTACCTTACCCAAAACTAAAAGGAAGAATCAACACTGTGTGTCTCTCTGAGAAGTCTCCCCCAGGAGGTAAAAGACCAAAAGGGCTGACTCCTAAGCTAAAAGCTTACATTTAAGGAAGAAAAACAATCTGCCTGCACTTTTCTTAGAATTTAGGGAAAAGATGAGAATTCAAAATTCAATTTCATGTATCAGAGTTCTCCAGAATACAGCCAAGTGGAAAGAACTTAGTCCCAAATGAAAAAGTTGAACAGAAATTCTGCTCTCACTCGTTTTGCCAGCTTGGAGGTCAGACTGGAGGTGTCCTGAACTAGAACCAGAGCATAAGTTCTGACCCAAGAAGGACACTGTCTACTTCCCAGGCATCCCTCCTTGGCTGGGAGGAGAGGGGAGGATGAGTCCGTTGGAAGTTGAGAATTGTGGAAGCTGGGGATGGGAGTTTTGAGATGGAGGAGGCAGGAGCGTGAAGGAGGTCAGGGAAAGGCAAGTAAATCTACTAACCATTGCAGTTTATAAAATAAAAACCTTAAAAATGGTTTAACATACAAAAGTTAAATTTTAAAAAGAGGTCAGGTTTTAAAGAAGGTAAAAAGCCTCAAATTTAAACATAATAAAAATGAGGAAAATACACAAAACATTTCAGGCAAATTGTTCTTCAGTAGAGGAGAGGTTGGAATTAATCAAAAGACCTTTTTTACACACACACCCCCAAGAGTTTCCCAAACAATAAATTCATTTACAAAACAAAAAGAGGAATCAACACAAAACCTCATCCACATACAGAGAAAAATAAATTGTGGTGATTCTGTAACAGCTGAAAAACTAGTGAGGGAGGAGAAAAATTAATAAACTCTAAATCCATTAGGTGATATTTATAAATAGCAAAATTGGAGGATGGAATGGAGAAAGGAGTTGAACTTATCATTAAAGAAGTAACACATGTGAAAACATAAGGTGTAGCTCATCCCCAAAGAAAAGTAAACTCTCCATAAAGTAGCAAGTATAGAAATTTATTGAAAAGGAGGAAAGTACCACTCACCCCCCCAATGTAAGTGTATTAATTTGAATTAAAATTTTCTCCAAATCTGAGATAGGTTACACAAAAGAATACAAAAAGATTTTTTTCTTTCAACCAAGAGGAAAAACAAAATCCGATTTAAATTCACTAATGGGACAGGAAGGGAGGCTGTGGTTTGCAGGTGCAAGTAAATGGGGTGAGGGTTGTGAAGAGTTTGAGGGGTAGAGGACCAGCTTACCTCGCTTTGGAGCCGCGGCAGCCAACAGGAGTGGGCAAAGGAATCTGCTGGTGTCTGAGTGATAGGGGAAATAAGGAATAGGGGATTCGGGTGCCCCTAGACGAATGAGGAGGATGGAAAGACTGGGGGTGCCCATATCCCCTCCTCTGCCTGCCTCCCTCCCTCTGGTACCCAGGCCTAGAGAGCTACTGAAAGTTACAAATTGCTTCCATTATTAGCTCATCCCGGGTGGCCTGGTCATTGGCCAGCCCCTGGCCACGTGGTCCCTCGTACCAATCGATTGAATTTCTAGTCGCAATTCTCTGTCTGTCCCTCAGCTCTGGGGAGAAAGTGGGGGCTGTGGCGTGGGGGCTGAGGTCCAGTTTGGGGCGGGGTGGGAGAGGAGTCCTTGAGTATCCTGTCCCAGGGCCAAACTCTCAGAAGTCCAGTCTTCAGACCTCCTTGAGGTGACTTCCACCGATGGAGGGGGATCTTCAGGGCGCCTGCTGCGTTCTCAGGGCTCCTCTTCAGATCCTAGTTTGGACTCCTCCGGGTTAGAAAGGATGGGCTCAGTACATCTGGTGAGGCAGGCAGGTCCTCGCTGCAGCACAGAATGATCCCATGGCCCTCAAGGCGTGGTGTCAGCTGAAAGTTCACTGATCCGTGAGCCCTCTGCCTCCCTCCTCCATTGAAAGAGCAGGGCGTGCCTCGCTTCTAAAAGTCCTGGGGCTCCTGAAAGAGGACACAGCTTTCCAGGACAGGTGCAAACAGGGACGGTGTGAAGCTGAGGCGGAGACAATGCGATCACGCGTGCACTGGCATATCCCACAGAAGATGAGGTGAATGTGCGTCACCGGAGGCATATGGGGTGATGGCAAAACCAACAATGGTGTCCAGGCATGTGCCCGGTGGAAAGGGGGAACAAGTGGCCTTTCTCTGAGTGCCAAGGAAACTCAAAGAAGACCTGGGAACCTGGACGGGGCCTGTGCCTCAGTCCAAGCCACATTTTGAAATGCCTGCCAGAGGAGCACAGAGGTTTCTGCAACATTCACCCCACCCCAACGCCTCCACCGCCCACATAGCCCTGACACAACCTTCCCTGCACCCAGCCCCAACCCCATCCCCAGGCCCAGCCCAGTTACTTTGGTTTCCTGACATTCGTTACAGCCAAAAGATTCAGGGAATCAGTCCACCTATGAGCAGAGGAGAGGATATCCCTCATTTGTGAGACAGGACGTGCAAAGGAAATGGGACACCACCTGTCCTAGAAGACAAGGCCAGTCATGATCATCTAGCGCTCATTCTAGGCAATCCACCCACCGATGAGGTGAAACAAGGAGACCAAAGAAGCTTCCCTGTCTGAGACACGCATGGAAGCCAAGTGTTCCAGGCTTATCAGACCTGCCCAATCCAGCAGAAACAGGTTTGGAGAGAGAAAGAGTCATGTCGCGGATCTCCAGAAAGTGTCTCCCTGATGGACTGGGAAGCGATCTTCGTAGAAGTTATTCAGCCAGACCAAGAGGCAACTAGGCCCCTCAGAAACAGGGGAGACAGAACAAGAGGGAGGAAAGAGCAGAGGCCAGAGCCCAGGCAGGTTACAGGACTTTGCCACCGCCACGGGCATAAGGGGAGGGGTGCGAAACGCGTGACTTGTCCAGAGAGGCCAGCATTCCAGGGACAGGGATTGTTGCCATCTCCCATTCCTGGCTTCCTCTTCAGAACTGTTTCGTGGTGTGGCTTCATTGCTCAGAGAAGAGCCGTGCAGGTGTACAACCATCTTCTTGGAGGTGGATCTGCTCCTCTCCTGCCGGACAATGAGCTGCTGTGGGGTTTTGTCCTGGGCTGGAGTGTGGTCCTCTTGATCCTAGAAAAGAGGCCGCTCAGGATGGGGATGAGACTTCGATTGCTCCGGGACCGACGCATCTCCTCAAGTGATCGAGGGCTTCACAAATCCAAAGTGGAACCGCCCTGAAAACGATGGACAACCGGCCACGGGACCCAGGCAGAGACTCAGAAAGAGGCTCACCAAAGACTGGCCGACATGCAAAAAATCGCATTTTGGCGAACAGAGCACATTCGTCCAAAGACACATACGCACACGGGCATACACACACAGACTGACAGAGAGAGGGAAAGAAACACACAGAGGGTGAGAAACAGAGAGAGAAGAGAGAATGGGAGACACACACACACGGTCCTTCAGCGGTGGCACAGAAACACACTCCCAGGCAACCCCTGAGGCTAATAGTGGAAAATATGTATCTAAGAATACACTTGGAACAGAAATGTGAAAAACCAAAAGTAAGAGATATTATGAAGGATCAAATATAAAATGACCCAGTGCTAAAGAGACAACAAAGAAAATTGTAGAAGAAAATGACAAGAGGCATTGTGCCTTAATGAGTTTGTGCTACTATATAAGAAAATACACTAGGCTGGGTAATTTCTGAAGAATAGAAATGTATTTCTCACAGTTCCATAGGCTAGAAGTCCAAGATCAAGGTGCCAGCAGGATTGGTGTCTGGTGAGGGCCTGGTCTCTTCATCCAAGATGGTACCTTGTGCACTGTGTCTTCAGGAGGAGATGCACTGTGTCCTCACATGGCAGAAGGCGGAAGGGCAAAACACGGGAAGCCCACTCCCTCCAGTCCTTGTGTAAGGATCCTACACCCATTTGTGAAGACTCTTCCTTCATGACTGAATCACTACCTAAAAGCCCTACTTCCTAATCCTATGACATTGGTGATTAATTTTAGGGGGACACATTCAGAGCATAGCACCCTATATTCAATTTCTTAAAAAATATTTTGTTGTTTTGCTTTTCTGTTTTTCAAATGGCTTAAAGTGCACAAAATTGGATTAATTATAATCCTTGGCTCATAGCACACCTTGGCTCCTATTTCACCTTTGTCTGTGCCTGCGCCTCTGTGTAAATGTATTTGAACAATATGGTAATCACTTGTGAACTTACAACACAACCAAAGAACTAGGGTTCTGACCCTAACATCTGCTCCTCCTCTGTCCTTTTTCCTGATTTTCACCCTTCAGCTCGAGGGTAACTACTACCCTGAATTTATGTTTAGGATTCTCTTCCTTTAAAAAAAACACATTGTTTTATTGCATACATATGCTTACCCTAAATGACATGTTATTTAGTTTTTAAGGGTATAATTTATTTACCCATTCTCCTATTAATTTACCCATTCTCCTATTAATGAACAGTTTGCTTATTTCCAGATTTTTGCTATTATGAATGGCATTACATGAGCATTTTTTTTTTTTTACTACTTCTGGTACATATGGGCAAGAGTTTCTCCAGGGCCTATGGTAGAGGAATTACTTTGCCATAACATATGAGAATGCTCAAATTTATAAGATAATCCAAATTGCTTTCCAAAGTGGTCGTTCTAATTTAAACTCTCACCTCCTGTATTAGTTTGAGATGATCTTGTTGATCCGCAGTCTCTCCACATGTGGTGATATGGTTTGGCTGTGTCCCCACCCAAATCTCAGCTTGAATTCTATCTCCCAGAATTCCCACATGTTGTGGGAGGGACCCAGGGTGAGGTAACTGAATCACGGAGGCCAGTCTTTCCTGTGCTGTTCTCATGATAGTGAATAAGTCTCGTGAGATCTGATAGGTTTATCAGGGGTTTCTGCTTTGGCTTCCTCCTCATTTTCTCTTGCTGCTGCCATGTAAGAAGTGCCTTTTACCTCCTGCCATGACTCTGAGGCCTCCCCCACCATGTGGGACTGTAAATCCAATTACAGTTCTTTTTCTTTACACCTCTTTTTCTTCTCAGACTTGGGTATGTCTTTATCAGCAGTGTAAAAACAGACTAATACAGTAAACTGATACCAGTGGAGAGGGGTGCTCCTGAAAAGACACCCAAAAATGTGCAAGCAACTCTGAAACTTGGTAACAGGCAGAGGTTGGAACAGTTTGGAGGGCTCAGAAGAACACTGGAAAATGTGGGAAAATTTGGAACCTCCTAGAGACTTGCTGAATGACTTTGACAAAAATGCTGATAGTGTTTTGAACAATAAGGTCCAGGCCGAGGCGGTCTCAGATGGAGATGAGGAACTTGTTGTGAATTGGAGCAAAGGTAATCCTTATTATGTTTTAGCAAAGAGAATGGCAGCATTTTGCCCCTGTCCTAGAGATTTGTAGAACTTTGAAATTGAGAGTGATAATTTAGCGTATCTGCTGGAAGAAATTTCTAAGCAGTAAAGCATTCAAGAGGTGACTTGGGTGATATTAAAGACCTTCAGTTTTATAAAGGAAGCAGAGCATACAGTTTTGGAAAATTTGCAGCCTGACAATGTGATAGAGAAGAAAATCCCATTTTCTGAGGATAAATTCAAGCTGTCTGCATAAATGTGTGTAAGTAACAAGAAGCTGAATGTTAATCCCAAAAACAATGGGGAATATGTCTACAGGACACGTCATAGGTCATCACAGCAGCCCCTCCCATCGCAAGCCCAGGGCCTAGGAGGATAAAATGGATTTCTGTGCTGGGCCAGGTTCACTGTGCTGTGTGTAGCCTAGGGCCTTGTTTCTCTGTGTTTCAGCTCCTCCAGCCATGGCTGAAAGGGGACAACATAGAACTCAGGCCATGGCCCTGAGAGTGCAAGCACCAAGCCTTGGCAGCTTCCATGTTGTGTTCAGCATGTACATGCATAGAAGTCAAGAAATGAGGTTTGGAAACCTCCACCTAGATTTCAGAGGGTGTTTGAAAACACCTGGATGTCCAAGCAGAAGTTTGCTGCAGGGGTGGTGCTCTGATGGAGAACCTCTGCTAGGACTGTGCAGAAGATAAATGTGGGGTCAGAGCCCCTATACAGAGTCCCTACTGGGGCACTTCTTATTGGAGCTGTGAGGAGAGGGCCACTCTCCTCCAGACCCCAGAATGGTAGATTCACTGACAGCTTGCATCATGAGCCTGGAAAAGCTGCGGACACTCAACATCAGCCCATGAAAACAGCCATGAGGTGGGCTATACCCTGCAAAGCCACAGGGGGAGAACTACCCAAGGCTGTGGGAGCCCACCTCTTGCATCAGCATGACCTTGATATGAAACATAGAGTCAAAGGGGATCATTTTGGAGCTTTACAATTTGACTACCTTGGTGGATTTTGGACTTGCATGGGGCCTGTAACCCCTTTGTTTTGGCAAATTTCTCCCATTTGGAACAATTACCTGTACCCCCATTATATCTAGGAAGTAACTAGCTTGATTTGGATTTTACAGGGTAATAGGCAGAAGAGACTTGCCTTGTCTCAGATGAGACTTTGGACGGTGGACATTTGGGTTAATACTGAAATGAGTTAAGACTTTGGGCGACTGTTGGGAAGGTATGATTGGTTTTGAAGTGTGAGGACATGAGATTTGGAGGGGCCAGGAGCAGAATAATATGGTTTGACTATGTCCCTACCCACATCTCAACTTGAATTGTATTGCTCAGGATTCCCATGTGTTCGGGGATGGAACCAGGGGGAGGTAGTTGAATCTTTAGGGCCGGTCTTTCCCATACTATTCTTGTGATAGTGAATAAGTCTCACAAGATCTGATGGTTTCGTCTTTTGCTTCTTTTGCCTCCTTCTCATATTCTCTTGCCACTGCCATGTAAGAAGTGCTGTTCATCCACCGCCATAACTCTGAGGCCTCCTCAGCCCTGTGGAGCCCTTAATCCAATTAAGCCTCTTTTTCTTCCCTGTCTGGGGTATGTCTTTATCAGCAGTGTGAATATGGACTAATACATTTCGTATTGTCAAACTTCTTAATATTTGTGGAGAGAATAGATGTGTAGTATCTTGTACATTTCCCTGATTACTAATGAGGTTGAGAAAATTTTTATGTTTTGCAGGCTTTCTCTTTTGTGAAATCCCTATTAATGTCTTTTCCCAATTTTCTGTTGGGTTGCTATTTTTAAAATTAGAAATAACTGTCATCAATCTAAAAGCTTACACATGGCGGATCCCTTCACACCAGTTCACAGTACAAAGTAACTCCTTGCTTGTAGAAAACATTATTATCATCATTATTATTTTTGAGATGGAATTTGACTCTTGTAGCCCAGGCTGGAGTGCGGTGGTGTGATCTCGGCTCACTGCAACCTCTGACTCCCAGGTTGAAAGGATTCTCCTGCCTCAGCCTCCGAAGCAGCTGGGATTACTGGCACGCACCATGGTGGCCTGCTAATTTTTTGTATTTTTGTAGAGACGGGGATTCACCATGTTGGCCAGGCTGGTCTCGAACTCCTGACCTCAGGTGATCTACTTGCCTCAACCTTCCAAAGTGTTGGGATTACAGGCAGGAGCCACCACACCCAGACTAGAAAACATTATTCAATAGCAAACAGTAGCAGTATGCTTGGGGGTTTTAGGATTGATTATTTTCAAATCTCTAGAAAAGCTCAATGCATTACCTTAGGCTATAATCTCAGGGCAGAGTCTCATCTGTTAACGAGGTGTTGCTCTAAGGGTCCTTCCAGCTGTCAGATTAATGGTTTCCCATGTTGAACTGCTCCATGTCACCCACCCATCCTCGGTTTTGTTTGTTTATTTTTACAGAGACGAGGTCTCACTATATTGCCCAGGCTGGACTTGAACTCCTGGCCTTAAGCGATCCTCCTGCCTTGGCCTCCCAAAGTGCTGGAGTTACAGATGTGAGCCTCTGTGCTCAGCCCATCCTTGGCTGTTCAAGTGTAGAGGTAAGAAGTAGATGCCAAGTTTACCTCCAGGTCAGAAGGGGCAGATGCCCCAGGGCAGAATCATAACCATAATCAGGCCTCCCACTGCATGAAGACATTATGTTCTGAAGCTTAAACCCGGACAAAGGTCTGACCAGTAGCACTGTGTTCATGAATGTCAGGTCAAAAATTTAAAACTGGGATTATCCAGAAGAACCTGGTGGATGCAGTTTCAGTCTGCAGTCCAATGGTCAGCCACAAAAACAGGCTACCTGTTCTTTCTCTTTACCATGGAGTCCTTGATGTAAAAATCGAATGACACTTTCTTGCTTCTGGTGTGCTTCCATTTCTTCTTCATTTTCCATAAGTAGTTTCCTCTATCCCACCTCCCAACAGGCCACAGTCAATTCAGGACATTTTAACTATGAAAATGAGTCTGCATAACACGAATTTAGAGGCCAGACAGGGTGGATCATGCCTGTAATCCCAGCACTTCGTGAGGCTGAAGTGGGGGAATGGCTTAAGTTTAGGAGCTTCAGACCAGCCTGGGCAACATGGTGAAACCCTGTCTCTAACAAAAAATAAATAAATAAATAAAAATAAGCCATGTATGGTGGTGCATGCTACTAGTCCCAGCTACTCAGGAGGCTGAGGTGGGAGGATTGTGGGGCCAAGGAGGTCAAGTATGGAGTGGGCCAAGATCATGCCACTGCAATCCAGCCTGGGTAATGGAGTGAGACCTTATATCAAGAAAAAGAAAAATATTTAAAGGACAGGCTGACTTTCTTGTTACAAGCCAATGCTCATTTGCTATTCCATAAATCCTAGGGCACCTCTTAAGAATTATGCTAAATCTACACTACCCGTGCTCTATAAATGGAACAACAACACTTGGATGATATCAGAGCTGTTTACCGCATGGGTTACTGAGTATTTTAATCCCACTGTTGAGACCTACAGCTCAGAAAAAAAGATTCATTTCAAATACTTCAGCTTTTTGACAAAGTACCTGGTGACTAAAGAGCTCTAATGGAGATGCACAGGGAAACGCATGCTGGTTTCATGCCTGCCAACACAACATCTATTCTGTAGTCCATGGATTGAGGCATCATTTTGACTTTCAAGTCTTATTATTTGAGAAATATATTTCATAAGGCTGTTACTGCCATAGGTCATGATTCCTTTGATGGATCTGGGCAAAGTCAATTCGAAACCTTCTGGAAAGGATTCACTCTGATAGATGCCACTAAGAACATTCATGATTCACCAGAGGAGGTAAAAATAGCAGCATTAATAGGAGTTTGGAAGAAGTTGATTCCGACCCTCATAAATGACTTTGAGGGGTTCAAGACCTTAGCAGAGGAAGTAACCACAGTTGTGGTGAAGATAGCAAGAAAATTAGAATTACAAGTGGAGCCTGAAGATGTGAGTGAATTACTGCAACCTTTTTTTTGCTTTTTGAGATGGAGTTTTGCTTTGTTGCCCAGGCTGGAGTGCAATGGTGTGATCTCTGCTCCCCACAACCTCTGCCTCCTGGGTTCAATTGATTCTCCTGCCTCAGCCTCCTGAGTAGCTGGCATTATAGGCATGTGCCACTGCATCCGGTTAATTTTGTATTTTTAGTAGACAAGGTGTTTCACCATGTTGGTTAGGGTGGTCTCGAACTCCCAACTGCAGAAAATCCATCTGCCTCAGCCTCCCAAAGTGCTGGGATTACAGGCATGAACGACTGTGCCCAGCCAAATTGCTGCAATCTTAATGGAAATAAATGGAATTAGATGGAAAAATGTTTAGCCTGGGGCTCAGGATCGGCTCTCCCTTTACTACAACATTCGCGTGCAGGGCACCAGGGAATCAGAGAATTCTACACTCGACTTTGACCTTGTGGGTTATTATGGCAGTATATGTATCATAATATACTGTGAATATTTATCAAAGTAGGAGAATAGAACATATTTAACTATTTGTTAGCTTCATTTATATCTCATAATTATTTAGACATAATGCAAATGTGGGCTGGAATTCATGTTCTGATTTTTTGTGGCCTTGAGCTAAGGAAAAGGGACCCAGGGAAATGGGCTTTTTATGCTTGGATGGCTTCACGAAATCCCCAACTTCTTTAGCTTCTGTGACAACTCAAGATTGTTACTAAAATCCACTTTGTATTATCTTTAAAAACCAAGGGATATCATTAATATAATATAATTAATATAATATACTCTATATTATATTATATATTATTATATAATGTTATATAATATATAATTTATATTATATAATAATACATACTATATATAAAATAATATATTATTGTTGCTTATTATGAATGAGGAAAGAAAGTGGTTTCTTGGGATGGAATCTACTCCTGGTGAAAATGCTGTGAACATTGTGGAAAGAACAACAAAGGACTTAGAATATCCCATAAAGTTAGTTGATAGAAGAGTGGCAGGGTTTGAGAGGATTGGTTCCAATTTTGATATAAATTCCACTGTAGGTAAAATGCTACCAAACTGCATAGCATGCTACAGTGAAATCTTTTGTGAAAGGAAGTCAGTCAATGCGGTAAACTTCATTGTCATCTTATTTTAAGAAATTGCCACTCCCTTTCCAACCCTTAGCAACCACCACCTCGATCAGTCAGTAGCTATCAACATTGAGACAAGACCATCCAGCAGCAAAATGATGATGACTTACTGAAGGCCCAGATGCTGGTTAGCATTTTTTGGCAATCATGTATTTTCAAAGTAAGGTATATACTTTATATTTTAGACATAATGCTATTGCACACTTAATTGACTACAGTAGCTTAAACATAACTTTTTTTTTGAGATAGAGTCTAGCTCTGTTGCCCAGGTTAGAGTGCAGTGGTGCAATCTTGGCTCACTGCAAACTCTGCCTCCCAGGTTCAAACAATTCTCCTGCCTCAGCCTCCTGAGTAGCTGGGACTATAGGTGCACACCACCATTTTTGTATTCCCGGTAGACACAGGGTTTCACCATGTTGGCCAGGCTGGTCTTGAACTTCTGACCTCAGGTGATGCACCCGCCTCGGCCTCCCAATGTGCTGGGATTACAGGCATGAGCCACCATGCCTGGCAACATAACATTTATATGCACCAGAAAGCAAAAAATTTCATGTGACTTGCAAAAAATTTCGTGTGACTTGCACTGTTGTGATATTCACCTTATTGTGTTACCTAGAACCAAACCTGCATTATCTCCAAGGTGTGCCTGTATCCCTAGAAGCAGAGCTGGAGTAAGGACTTGGGTGTGGGTGGTTTATTTGGGAAGTGATTCCAAGAAGCAAGAGTCAGAAGTGGGAAGAGCGAGCCAGGCAAGAAAGAAAAGCCAAAATAATGGCATGCTATTGAGGCTCCTGCCATGCAGTTTTTTCTGCAGGACCTTCTGAGAGGCTCTGGAAAGTTATCCAGAACTGTCCACCTGAAACATGAGCCTGAAGCATTTGTCCACCTGTCCCACACTGGTTGAGGTCTTCCCCTGAGGCTGTTAACCTGCAAGTGTGTCTGGGCTGTATTTGTGCTCAGGCAAAATCCTACAATAATGGAGATGCCCTAGGGCAGAAAGTGTACCTTGAGTTTGCTGGCAGCACAAGGGAAGCCTGCACTTCCATGGAACTTCCCATGGTGGCTGAGACTGAATGAAAGGTGAGCTGAGAAGACATGATGCAGGCGCCATTGCACTAAGCAATCATAGCCATCGATCTGGGCAAGAGGACCCCAGCCATGAATCCTGCACTTGAGAAGGTGCCTCTCTGGCCCTCCACTGACTGTACCCTGGCCCACCCAGAGCTTCACCCTCTCTTCTAGGGCACACCCTGGGCACTCAGGGCCCTGGCGAAATGTGCCTGAGCCTGCATGGCCTCTTCCCTGGGTCCATTTCAAAGTGCAAACTGTGCTTGTCCAAATGGTGCCCAAGGGTCTGCTTTCTGAAGGGGTGAGAATTGTGGATGGAGCTTGCATGGGGCCTAGGGAGTCCCCCACACAGAGGTACGCAAAGCTTCTCAAGTGAGGACAGGGCTACCTACGATGAAAGAAAAAAGTTTAGCCTGGGACTGAGGATCGGCTCTCCCTTTACTACCACATTCCTGTGCAGAGCACCAAGAAATCAGAGAATTCTATGCTCGACTTTGACCTTGTGGGTTATTATGGCAGTATATTTATCGAAATAGGAGAATAGAACATATTTAACTATTTGTTAGCTTCATTTACAACTCATAATTATTTAGACATAATGCAAATGTGGACTGGAATTCAAGTTCTGATTTTTTGTGGCCTTGAGCTAAGGAAAAGGGACCCAAGGAAATGGGCTTTATATGCTTGGATGGCTTTGTGGAATCCCCAACTTCATTAGCTTCTGTGATAACTCAAGATTGTTACTAAAATCCACTTTGCATTATCTTTAAAAACCAAGGAATATTATGTAGATCAGTAGTTAGAAGGTACTTGACTCAAAATATGTATGAACCAAAGGATATAAATGACTAAAAGCAGGAGGATTATTACCTGAAGTGGTGGAGGGTTGATCTCAGGATACGACCTGTGAGATCCTTCCTCCTGGCTCAGTGCTGGCTGAACGGGGGGCAGGAGAGCACCAGGAACAACACATATCTGGGACAGGAGGGAATGCGGGGAGAAAGGAAAGAGAAATAGGCCTTTTTATCTTTATTGATACATGACAATTATGCATATTTGTAGGGTACATGTGATATTTTGATACATGCATACAATGTGCACTGATCAAATCAGGATAACTTGCATATCCATCACCTGAAACATTTATCATTTATTTGTGTTGAGAACATTCCACATCTTTCCTCTAGTCATTTTGAAATATATAAGTTATTGTTAATGCTCATCACCCTACTGTGCTATTGAACACTAGAAATTTTTCTGTTCCTTCCATCTAACTGTATTTTTGTGCCCATTAACCAACTTCTGGGAAGGGCAAAAGAGTGGGTGGATGAAAAGGGCCCTTTTTAAGGAAAAGTAAATCTTACAAGAAGGGAAGACATCTTAGGAGGAAAAATAAAAAGGTGGACCATTGGCTTAGAGTAGGGACTGCAGAAATTGAATGGCAAAGAAAAAACCAACTTAGCGATGTGAAAATACATCTCAATGTCATTCTTTTCACAGGTCCAGTGCCTTATTCTTTTGGGAAGCTGGATATGAAGTCAGAATCTTTCTTTGAGTCATACATTTTCATGATTATGTTTATGATTGAATGATAGCTGACAATTATTGAGAGCAATTATTGAGGACAATTATTGAGCTTTCACAAGCCGTTTTCAAAGGTCTTTACATATATTTTCTCCACTTCTGATTGTCAGATATTCTTATTATTCCCATTTTGTAGATGAGGGATGCACAGGCATAAAGCCTCTGTGGAGGCAGAGAGCAGCTACGTAACCTGACCATGGCCCAACAGCAAACAAATGATGGGGCCACATGCAAATCCAGGCAGAACCCTTCTGTTATATGAAGCTCAATGTTTTCTTGTTTGCAGCTTGTTATGAATACATCTATTTGCAAATGAGTTTTGAAGCTACTTTAAAACATTTTGTGGCTGTGCGTGGTGGCTGGCACCTGTAATCCCAGCATTTCGGGAGACCAAGGTGGGCAGATTGCCTGAGCTCAGGAGTTTGAGACCAACCTGGCCAACATGGTGAAACCCTGTGCCTACTAAAAATACAAAAAAATTAGCCGGACGTGTTGGTATGCACCTGTAATCCCAGCTACTCTGGAGGCTGAGGCAGAAGAATCACTTGAACCCAGGAGACGAAGGTTGCAGTAAGCTGAGATCATGCCACTGAACTCCAGCCTGGACAACAGAGTGAGATTCTGTCTCCAAATAAAAAATAAATAAGACTGAATTTTGAGCTCCTGACCGTGTCCCTAGATTGTACTCATATGTATTTTGATGTCTAATAAGATTTATTGTCAGTGCATTTTTTAAGTGAAAGTATTTATTGAGCATCTACTGTATATCATGTGCTGAGATAGGCACCAGTGGTGCAGGGAACATATGGCACAGTCTCTGACCTCAGGTAACTTTCACTCTCATACATATGTATTAGGACACAAACAGATGTGTGAATATAAGATAGTATGATAGATATTGCAACAAGTAATTATTTACTGTAAACCTATTTTATAGGATTTTAAACTTAAACTACTTTCACCCTATTTCCAAAAAATGTATTGCATAACTTTAAATAGATTCTCAGTTTGAAATCATCATACAAACTGCAGTAGCATCTGCTGGTGAAATACTGCTTTGTATCTATTAGAATAGTCCAAACAATTGGGAGAAAACTGCATTATTAGAGCTGTAAAAGTTACTGTCGAGAAATCTCAGAGAAGAAGAGGAAGTTCTATGGTAGATGAATAAGATGACATCTAAACTGTTCTCTTCAGCTACTGAAGTTCTGTGAATATCTCACAGCACAAAGTTCAAGTGTAAACCCACAGCTCCTCATGCCACAAGATGTGACACCTTTCCAATCTCTTTTTGCAAACGTTCCCAATTATGTCTCTTTTAAGAGTACTTTTTATACCCACATATTCCGGATTTTGTGGTGCACGCAAAGACAAGATGGGAAGGGGCTTCCATTTGTTGATACCAGCTGCTCTATGGACCAGGCCCTGCCCATGCATCCGTGTTGGTTCTTTTATCCCCACATCAGCCATAGCCCATAGGCATTAACTGCCATTGCACAGATGAGGAAATTGAAAGTTTAAGAGAATATGCAATCTACCCAGAGTCATGCAGCTTGTGTATGTAAGGGTTGGAATGAAAATCCAATCTGTGTGAGTCCCAAGTCCCCTTCCACCATATGGTTTCCATTTCATTTTGCAATCATCTTGGCTGGGATATGTCTGCCCTAAAAGATAGTAAGTAGGAATATTTGTCTCTATACCTTAACCTGACATCCATGGGCTTGCTTTTTGTATTTGGAGGTGTCATAACATTATAATAACAATTTGATTTTATTTGAACAGTGGATATTATACTACTCAGTCTAGAGATTTATGACATCCCAGTCTAAACTGGATGATAGCAGTGAAGCTTCTTCAAGGAGACAAGTATGAGTAATAAGGTAGTAATAAGTTGAATTTCTATGGAGTTGCTACTTCTGAATTAAAATTAGTTGAGGTTAAGTAGATATTCAAAAATATTGCTATAATCTTCACTTAAATAATACAAACATTTATTATTTTTTACATATTTATTTATTTATGGAACATAGATGTAATTTTAAAACAAAATCTTTGCAAATTGTATTAAAATATATTAAAAACATAATACATTACCACCCAATAGGGTTTTTCAAAGTAACTCAGTGTTAGTTTAAAATGTGAAATTCAATCAGTATAATTCACCATAGAATACAGTGTGTATGTCAGTATAATGTATATATCAAAATTGGAAAGAAGTAAATTTATCTTTGTTTTGTAATAAGATGAAATTAAAATTTTAATGAATTTCAACTTTCATTTTAGATTCCGGAGGGTACCTGTGCAGGTTTATTACATGGGTGTATTGTGTGATGCTGAGATTTGGGGTATGAATGAAGGTGTGAGTGCCTGTTTTGAACTTGCACCGAGAGCAATCTCCCCTGATCAGCAGATGGTAAACTAACTTGAATTACACTTGAATTTTTTAATACAGCAGGTCACAAAGGGCAAATTGTGGTCCAGAGACAAAAGTGCTCGATGGTCTAAAATGAGTCTGCCATATCACTGAGGGTACAGGTCTTCACACAAATATATTTCAGAAAGGGGTCAAACCCTTGTTTAAAGATAAATGTAAGCTGGGTGTGGAGGCACACGTCTATAATTCCAGCTACTCAGGAGGCTGAGGCAGGAGGGCCCCTGAGTTCAGGAGTTTAAGACCAGCCTGGACAACATAGGAAGACCCCATCTCAATTTTTTAAAATGAGAAAAAAATAGATAAACTTAAGCATATTAACATTTTAAACAGTTTATTTAAGCAAACAGAGATTCATGGATCAGGCAGCTCCAAACTGAAAGTGGCTGGAGGATCTACTGGAGGTGTTTGTAAGGAAGGCTTTTATAGGGTGAATATAGAAGTAGAGTAGAGAAATTATTTGATTGGCAAATATGTGGGCAGTTGCATTATTTGAACTATCCTGGTGGTAGGTCTCTCATTACACAGCTAATACTCAGCGGGCCACTTGTTGGTGGGCTGAGCTTGTTTCATTTTGTCTATGTAGGAACCCTGACCATGGGAGCTATCTCAGCCTAATGCTCTCCCTTTATGAAATTTTACACCATCTTTCTGTATCAGGGTAAATGGCAATCTTCCCCAGGAGGGTTCTTACCACCCTGTTTCCCTCAGCAAAATGAAACTGTCCCTTTTGCCTCTGTAGGCAATCTTCTGAACAAGGCATTCCTAATATTCTTATCTTATTTTATCTTATCCTCTTCTCTGTACCTTGTTTACATGCTTCTGGAACACTTGTGTGTCTTGCACCCATCTCCTGCATTATTTAGGCAATCCTAAAAGAAGACCGCTAGGATGGATTGGAAGAGAACTGCTGGCATATTGAGCCCTCTCGCTTTGTATCTGGAACTTTCATAATTACCTTAGTTCTCCATGCCAATTTTGCACTTATCTTTGTTCTCCACTTCAAAATACATTTACCTCTGACAGCAGCTGAGTTCATAAAAGGGACCTTGTCCAGTGGTACTTATGAGGCAGGAGAAATGATATAGTTAAAATTATAAACTATAATCACTATATAGTTATATATTATATATAATCACTATATCACTCCCAGGTTGAAGTGATACTCCTGCCTCAGCCTCCTAAGTAGCTGGGATTACAGGCATGTGCCACCACACTCGAATAATCGTATATGTCTTAAAATAGGAATAGATTTTCTCAGTTAAATGGAAGGGAAATGCTAAGGAAAGAGTGAGATTTTACTTGATAATTATGTGTCTGAATGAATCAGCCAATTAATAAAATGAAAACAGGCCGGGAACAGTGGTGCATGCCAATCATCCCTGCAATTTGGGAGGCCAAGGTGGGCAGATCACTTGAGTCCAAGAGTTTGAGACCAGCCTGAGCAACATATCAAAACCCCGTCTCTATAAAGAATACAAAAATTAGACAGGTGTGGTGGCTCATGCCTGTAGTCCCTGCTACTTGGGAGGCTGAGGTAGGAGGATCACCTGAGCCTGGAGATGTAGAGTCTGCAGTGAGCCGTGATCATGCCACTGCACTTCCAGCCTGGGTGACAGAGTGAGACCCTGTCCCAAAGAAAGTAAACTAAACGGAAATGAAAACAAACACAAGACAAAAATTGATGGACTTATTTTAACACTTAGCATGATGAACACACACAGATAACAATACTAACCCAATGGGTTTTTGTCAATCAAACTCATGGTCACTAGTCTAAAGGAAATAGGAATAATGACTGTGAATTAACAACCATTTACAACATTAGAAATACAAAATACAAATTATCATCAGATATATCAGACTCATAATTATTTCACCTTTTAAGAATTCATCCTGCTCTCCATAATGAATAAGAAAATATTGATAACTCTTGTTTCCCTTAATTTAACCCTTCGTGTTCCTGAATCTCTGAATTTTTGTTTACATCTTAACACTCTTTTTTTGTAATTATTTTCTGCAGCTTTTTTCTCTTCACTTGAGGCATCTCCTATATTCTCTTTACACTTTTCCACAAATGACTCATTTTTTTTCGTAAGCTTCATTGATGAGTTCCATGTATGTGATGATAGTGTAACGATAAATTATCCATGTGGTTTCCCTCCAGTCTTGTTCATTATTCAAGTGACTCTCCTTGGTTTAGCAACAGGCTAGGAGGTATCTATGACATTTTGTTCAGGTTAAGCAGGAAGAAGAAAACAAAATCTACATTCTCTTTTTTATATTTTAAACACAAGACAACAAATAATTTGGAAGGACCCATGATTAGACAGGGAGGATTTTATGCTCCTTCAAGAGTAATTGAGATTGTTTAATTGTATGGAGGAATGAGCATATCTCAAGGGGAATTGAGAAGATATAATATTTGGATGACAGAATCATTAAGAACCAGTTTTGCACCCTGGCTACACCATTGCATATAGGAAATATTAGGGTGCAGTGGTGCATGCCTGTAATCCCAGCACTTTAGGAGGCTGAGGCAGGTGGATCACCTGAGGTCAGGAGTTCAAGACCAGCCTGACAAACATGGTGAAACCCCATCTCTACTAAATACAAAAAATTAGCTGGGTGTGGTGGCACATGCTTCTAATCCCAGCTACTTGGGAGGCTGAGGTAGGATAATCACTTGAACTTGGGAGGTGGAGGTTGCAGTGAGCTGAGATAGTGCCATTGCACTCCAGCCTGGGAAACAAGAGCGAAACTCTGTCTCAAAAAAAAAAAAAAAATTCACTGCCCCACCAACTTTTTCACATAGGATGATTAAGGATTCCACAACCCATGCTACTTCTAGGGGTTCCTACACCTGCCACACCACACATATATCTTGACAGGGCCTGTTATAGAGAAGAAAAGGCCCAGTAAATTAATATCACAATCATTGCCACATACCCACCAAAAGACTCGAATTAAAATTTTGACGAAATTAAGTGTCAAGAAGAATGCGAAGATTTGGGAATTATCAGACATTGTAAGACTGTCAGTTGGTGTGTTAACATTGGGATGAAACCAATAATACCTGGTAAAACTGAAGATATGTTTCCCTGTAACGTGTGATTTCACCTCTTGGTTTATACTGTATGTAAATACACACTAATGGTAACCAAATAGAAATACAAACATGTTCACAACAGCATCATCTGTAACTGACAAAAATGAACATAACCCACATGTCCACCAACAATGAAGGGATACACACTGGTGTACTGTAGTTTTATTTATTTTTATTTTTTATATTTATTTTATGTATATAAATATAAATTTATATATATTTTTTGAGACAGAGTCTTGTTTAGTCGCCCAGGTTGGAGTGCAGTGGTGCGATCTCGGCTCACTGCAACCTCCGCCCCCTGGGTTCAAGCAATTCTCCTGTCTCAGCCTCCCCAGTAGCTGGGATTACAGGCATGTGCCGCAAATCCCTGTAAATTGTTGTATTTCTAGTACAGATGGGGTTTCACCTTGTAGGTAAGGCTGGTCTCAAACTCCTGTCCTGAGGTGATCCACCTATCTCGGACTCCCAAAGTGCTGGAATTACAGGTGGCAGGCACTGCGCCTGGGCTTTTTTTTTTTTTTTTTTTTTGAGACTATCACTCTATTGCCCAGGTTGGAGTACAGGGCGCGATCTTGGCTCACTGCAACCTCCATCACCTCCCAGGTTCAACTGATTCTCCTGCCTTAGCCTCTCAAATAATTGGGATTACAGGCACACACCACCACACCTGGCTAATTTTTTTTTTAACAGAGTCTAATTCTGTCACCCAGGCTGGAGTGCAGTGGTGCAAACTTGGCTCACTGCAACCTCTACCTCCCAGATTCAAGTGATTCTCCAGCCTCAGCCTCCTGAGTAGCTGAGACTACAGGCATGTGCCACCACACTTGGCTATTTTTTTCTATTTTTAGTAGAGATGTGGTTTCACCATGTTCGCCAGGATTGTCTCCATCTCCTGACCTCATGATCCACCTGCCTTGGCCTCCCAAAGTGCTGAGATTACAGTCATTAGCCACCAAGTGGTCTAATTTTTGTAGTTTTAATAGAGATGGAGTTTCACCATGTTGGCTAGGGTGGTCTGGAACTCCTGACCTCAAGTGATCTGCCTGCCTCAGCCTCCCAAAATGCTGGGATTATAGGTGTAAGCCATCATGCCTGGCTGGTGTACTGTTTTAATAGAATGCAGAAACAATGCTAAGTGTGAATCTTAAATACTTAATATTGAGTAAAAGGTGCCAGATACACCAGGATACAGACTTTTGCTCCAATTATGTAAGAGAAAAACCAGGCAAAATCAGACTTTACTTTAGGCATATAAAAAATGTATAATAAGGCCAGCCATTGAGGTCAGGAACTCTAAACCAGCCTGACCAACATGCAAAACCCCATCTCTACTACAAATACAAAAATTATCCAGGCATGGTGGCACATGGCCCATGCCTGTAATCCCAGCTACTTGGGAGGTTGAGTCATGAGAATCGCTTGAATCTGGGAGGCGGAGGTTGCAGTGAGTCAAGATCATGCCACTATACTCCAGCCTGGGTGACAGAGCAAGGCTCCGTCTCCAAAACAGAAATAAAATATATAAAATACATAATAAAATTATAAAGAGAACCAAGGAGAGGATGGCAGATATCCACAGGTAATGTGGATATCTGTTATATCTGTTACTAATAAGGGGAAGGAAGACTTTAGGATCAGTTAGGGGCATACAGAGGACTTCTCGGTGGTAATAGTGCTCTATTTCTTCACCTGGATAGGTATCACACAGACGTTTATTTAATAACTGATGCATCCATATCTTTGTTTGCATATTTTAAAATAAGAATGAAATAGAGGAAAGGAAGGTGAATGGAAAGAGATTTCTCCATTCATCAAAATTTTAAAGTCATGTTTTTCCTCAGGTTCTTCTCCAAGCTCAGTCTGAAATGATGAAAGCAGCCAAACATGGTGGCTCGCGCCTGTAATCTCAGCATTTTGGGAGGCTGAGGCGGATGGATCACCTGCGGTCAGGAGCTAAGACCAGCCTGGCCAACATGGTAAAACCTCCAATTTCAACATCACTCCCCCAGCAAGTCCCTAGTTAGATGTACGGAGCCCGGCTGTGTGCGTGGAGGACGGGCCCTCTCTCTCCTGTCCCATGGGGACTCCCCTCAGGGCTGTGCATGGTGAATAAGGGCAGCAGATGCCTTGTGGCTTCTCTACAGCTTTGCTCTCAGAGACAGTAGGAGCAGGTTGTCTATGAAACATTCAGATGGATTTGCGAGTCCCTGAAGTCATAAAGCTTTCTTATGTTTAGCATCCACAGATAAACAGAAAGGTGTGCCAGTGAAACAGAACACAGCTGTAAATTCCAGCTCCAGAAACCACTCGGCTACGGTAATTCCCCACCCTGGCCCACCCTGTGCCCCGCTCCTCTCGCTGTGGCCCCCGCCTGCCCTGTGCAGTGCCCTGGTGCTTCCTTACCGCCTGCTTATCACTGTGTGTCTCCCCCACGCTCCTTGGCGGGGTCTCTCTCATCCCTGCCGATGCCCAGCTCCCTCTTACCTGTGAAGGACTGGCTTTCTTTTCTTCTGAGGTGGGAGTGGTTGTGCCTTAAATGCTATTCTTGTTTGTAATCTTTATCGTTGCAATGGTTTTTCTGCAATGCATGTAAATTCTGTATCAATGCAATCTATTTCATAGAGCCTTCTACTCTCTAACTAATGCATGATGTATTGTCGTGTATTGAAATGAAAGTAGAACTTTGACTTTCCTTCTAATGCAGGGAGAGGAAAGAACACTAGGCAAGTCTAATTCTATTAAAATAAAAGGAGAAAATGGAAAAAATGCTAGGGATCCCCGGCTTTCAAAGAGAGAAGAATCTATTGCAAAGATTGGGAAAAAAAAATATCAGAAAATTAATTTGGACGAAGCAGAGGGTATGTGAAATTTTTAAAACTTCCACGTTTTTAGTAAATGCACAGTTAGTTTCCAGTATAGTCAGTAGATCTGCTTTGAGCTGTCAGCATCTGGGTGACTGCGGTCCGTCCCTGTGGCCTGGAAGACATGTTTCTCCCGGGGGCAGTCTGTGGGCTGTTGGGATCACTTCACCGAAACCCCAGTTTTGAGACTGAGTGCCAGGCCTCCTAGGGCGTCAGGGGCAGCTGATGTGAGCAGCACTGTCTGCCCTGAGATGCCAGAGGCCCCCACAGGCTCTGCCTCCCTCTCACCCCAGCTCCTCCCTATGGCCCCGCCACTGGCTTGTGCCAGGGTCCCCAGTGTGACTGGAGGCACAGTTAGCATTAGAGAGTCCACCCCAGGCAGAGCTGGGCACCCAGGTGAGGGGAGGTGGAGCACACTGGCCTGGAAGGACTGTGGGCTTGCTGAGCTCTCTTGGCTACGGGGGTCAGTGAGGAAGGTCAGCCTGCACACCCCTGGCCTCCAGGAGAGACAACAGGCACACTGGAAGACTGAGATGGAGAGATGAGTCCTTTCTTGAAGCTCCTTTTTCTCCAGAAGTTTATAACAAGAAGAAGCATTGAAAACAGAGTCAAAACCAACAGCTGTCACCGTGACCTGAATTTTCATCCAGGGCGTACTTGCCAGTCCACCTGGCGTGTCACGGCTTTGTCACAGCTGGCTGTGGAGTCTGACCTCACAGTAAATCTAAAACACACCTCCAGCCTTTGTTGGCCACCAAGCACAAGTAAATCACATGCCCTTTTTGAGGCTTGTATGTTTCTGAGAACCAGTGAAGTCGGAGATTTGAGATTCCTTGTAGTTGTTAAAAACTCTGAGTGTAATTCCAATGCTAGAGAAAGCCCAGTTTAGATGCCATCTACCTCGAATGGTGGCCTTGGGGCCTGCTACACTAGAAAACCCAGCCCAGGTAAGAAAAGGAGAGTTCTGGAGGAGCCAGCGAAGAAGCTGGAGGCGCCTGCAGGCCCCTGCAGTGGCTGGGCAGTGGGAGGCCCAGGGGCACCCGTCCTGGCCCCTCGGGGCTGTGGAGCTTCAGTGGGGAGAGGGAGAGCACGTGTTGCCCCCTCTGCCCTAGGCCTGGGAGGACCACCCTCTGCCCAGAGGCAATGACCCTGAGAGGCAGGCGTGGATTTGAGGTTGCCCCTTCCCAGACCACCCGTCTCAGGTCCTTCCTCTACCTCCTCTCCTCGGGTTCATTCTGCTCCCGACTTTGAGGACTGCAGCTGCAGCTGGGACCCGGGGGGGTGGCTCAGATGGTGACCAACCGGAGGAGGGGGCCAGTGCTCAGAGGGCCCCAAGTGTTAAATTGAAAGCCCAGGCCAGAGAGTCCCACAGTTTCCTACTCAGACGGCATCAGCGCGTAACTGTGTTGAGTCAAGCGTCTCGTTTGTTCAAGTCTGGACCTCACACAGCGTGGTTTTTAGGGAGTACACAGCTTTTTCAGACTCCTGAAGACAGAGTATGCTAGAAGCCCCAGGGCTGTCCCTTCCGCTGTCTGTGGGAAGATAGTGTGGACGGAAAAGGGCTCTTGTTGACCCACAGCTGATAAGGCGTTAGGACAGCCCAGGATGAAAGCTTTCTAGAATGTTCTGCTGTGACAGTCATTAATGTGAAACTCTCTAAAACACGGTCACTCTGGGTTTTCTTCCAATAGAGTTTTTTGAGCTTATTTCCAAAGCTCAGAGCAACAGAGCAGATGACCAACATGGGCTGCTAAGGAAGGAAGACCTGGTGTTGCCAGAGTTCCTCCGTTTACCTCCTGGTTCCACAGAACTCACCCTCCCCACTCCAGCTGCTGTGGCCAAGGACTTTAGCAAGAGAAGCGCCACAGACAACGGCTGGGAGAGCGCCTCCCAGCCCGGCGAGCAGTGGGAGCCGGCCCCGGAGAGCAGCGACAGCCCGTCCACTAGCCCGGGCTCAGCCCTCAGCCCCCCTGGACCTCCTGGGATGACCCCCCCTGGGCAGAAGTCTCCCAGTGGTCCCTTCTGCACTCCCCATTCCCCCGTCTCCCCCGCGCAGGAGGGCACCGCGCAGATCTGGAAGAGGCAGTCTCAGGAAGGGGAGGCCGGGGGCATCCAGATGGTGGAGGATGAGCACGTGGCCGAGCTGACCCTGATGGGGGAGGGGGATATCAGCAGCCCCAACAGCACCTTGCTGCTGCCGCCCTCCACCCCCCAGGACGTGCCAGGACCTTCCAGACCAGGTACCTCCAGGTTCTGATCCCTCCACCTTGGCCCTGTCAGCGTGGTCTGCTCAGCTTCCAGTCAGAAAGGACAGTGGGCCCCCGGCTGCCACTGTTTACTGGTGGTCTCCGTGACCCCCTCCTCACCTGCTGGTTGGGGGCTTCCTTGGCCATCTTGGAAAGGAGGGGCTCGTGTGGCCCCAGGCCGGTGTCTGTCAGGATGGTCCCCCCAAGGCGCTCTGGGCAGGCATCCTGGTGTCCCGAGAGGCTCTTGCAGGAATGATACATGGCAGTGCCTGCAGCCAGGTCTGGGAACACCCTGGGTGAGGCCTGGGAGTTTCCAAAAATGGAGGCATTCCTTTCCAAATCTGGACAGCGATCGTTTTTAGTGTTTCTGTCTCAAGACTGGAAAACAATAGCATTTGTCTTGAGTGAGGAAGTGAAGCCCGCTGTGTTCATAGCAGGAGAGGGCTCCCAGACACAGGCCCGTCCTCGGAAGAGACTTGAGAGTGCAGCTCGGACCCACCGGTGGCCCCCGTAGCAGGTGGCGTGGGTGCTTGGGAGTGGAGGTGACGTCAGCAGCGCTCCCTGACCGCAGGTGTCACGGGCATTTCTCAAAGGAAGCAGGGGATTCAGTGAGTGTGAAGGTAAACAGGATGGCCTGGCAGCAGGGATGTTTCCGTGAGCCACAAATACCAGAAACTGAGGCGAGGCTCCCAGCAGCCGGTAGGGAAAGGTGTTTCCAGGGGTCTGAGGGCCGTGGCCTCTGTGGCCTGCGTGGCCATCCCCTGGAGAGAGGAGCCGCTCAGGGTGCGCGTTATGGAGTGTGCTCAGGGGTGCGTGGACACCTCTGCTGTGGTTTGCTGCTGGGGGCGATGGGAGCACCTCTCCGTCCTGTGCCCTGGTCCAGGATGCTGACAGCAGTGAGAGGCCTGCCGTGGGGTTTGGTCTTGTCAGATCTGTAGCCTGGACCTCGCCGGGGGACCAGGGAGTGCACGTCTATAGATCTGTACGTATCTGGGCCTTTGGAGGCCACGTGTGGCATGGGAGGGGCTACCTGGCCCCTTTCCCAGCCAGGACATGCCTGGATGAGAAAGCCTGAGGTGCCTGGCATGCCCACCGGTGCCACTCTGCAGCCTCCACCCCTGGCCTGAGTCCCCCTCCATCCGTCTTGGTGGACACCCGTGTGGCTCTCACCTGTGTTTTGAGTCTGTTCTTCCAGGAGTAATAAATTCTGGACATCATCACTGGACTGGCTTACAACTTTTCTTTCTCATTTGAAACTTTGTTTCCACTTTAGAAAATAATAAAAGTATTTTAATCTAGGGGAAATATCACACATTTTTAGGAGATTAAGTGGATTTACCGTAATCTACTGGCTTTTAAAAATATACCATCCACTGAACAAAACTCTTGAGCACCTGGTGTGCTCCCAGCAGCACAGCCGTGCGGCAGGACAGCAGAAGAGCTGGTGGCCCGGTGGCGGGTGCTGAGATGAGCTGGCCTGCTGGCCTTTGGGCTGCAGTCCCACACCCACACCCCGGCCCTGCGGCCCTGGGGCTGTGTCTGGCTCTGCGCACAGGTGTGGCGTGTGTCAGGCTGCCTGGGAGGGCCAGACAGACCCACGTTGGGGGTCACTTCTCCTGCCTGCCAAGGGCCATTAGCACAGAGGTGGTTTACAGCGCAGGCCCAGCCGAGTGCCCCGGCTGATGTCCCTGACTTGTTTGTGGCAGGAGGGTGGGTGGTACCGGCCTTGGGAGGAGCAGGTCCCCCTGCGCTCTGGTGGCTGCCCCGACTGCCACTGGCCAGAACTGGTTCCCTGCCCCACGGGCTCCTCAGCCCCTGGGCAGGTGGGTACCCTGGATCCTTGGCTCTTGGGCTGTCTCCTAGGAGGAGACCCAGTGAGTGGGAGAAGGAGGTGGGAGTGGCTTTGGCCATAGGTCGTAGGTGTGTGTCCTCCACGTGCCTGTCCGTGGCAACACAGGACAACTGCTGAGGACCTCCCCAGTCTTCTGTGATGTTGGCTCAAGCCTGCTGGGGGGGCCTTGGGGCAGAAACTGCTCTGTGCAGCTTGCTTCTGGAACCCCCACTCTAATGGGATTCTCTGTATTGGAGAGTTCACCTGCCCATGGCGGCAACGGAAACAGGCTGTGAATGCCGTGGTGGCCTGATGGAACCTCTTTCACATCTGTGGGCCGGGGTGAGCCTGGACTGAGTGCTGACCTGTCCATTGTCAGGGTTTAGGAGCTTGGGGGTCATCCTGAGTCACGCTCTCCGATGTTGACAGTTGCTGTGGGATGCTTCCTCACAATGTGGCAGCCACCCTGGACCCAGCGTCCGGGGTGAGAAACACAACAGGAGGTGCAGCCAAGCCCACGGGCTCCCGCCCTCCCCATTGCCATGGTGGGCAGCATGCCGGCTATGCGTGGGGGCTGCCAGCAACAGCCCTGAGGTAGGGGGAGTCTCCACAGAGCTGTGCCACACCACCCTGCCCTTCCAGCCTCAGTGCAACGCACTGTGCCACCCTGTCCTTCTAGCCCCAGTGCCACATGCCACACCACCCCATCCTAGCCCCAGCACCACATGCCATGCCACCCTGTTCTAGCCCCAGCGCCACATGGTGCTCCATCACACCCTTCTAGCCTCAGTGTCATGCACCGCACAGCCCCATGCTTCTAGCCCCAGCGCCACACGGCAAGCGGCACTCCACCCCGTCTGTCTAGCCCCAGCACCACGCACCGAGACCCGTCAGGTCCTGCAGGCTGGCCGGTGCCCCCATGCATGTCTGGTCCCCGGAGGCATGTGGGTGGGTCTCCTTTCCCTTTGGCCACTTGCTGCCAGGCCACCCAGTCTAATGGCCCTGAGCCTTAGCTGTCTGACACACACAACAGAGGCCGCAAGCGGGAGAAGTGTCAGGCCCCTCGTGAGATTCCAGGGCACGCTGGCAGGGGTGTGCATGTGTCCACACAGTGCTGTGTGTATGAGGCCGTTCTCATGCTGCTATGAAGAAATACCCAAGACTAGGTAATTTATAAAGAAAAGAGGTGCAGTTGACTCACAGTTCTGCATGGCTGGGGAAGCCTCAGGAAACTTACAGTCATGGCAGAAGGCACCTCTTCACAGGGCAGCAGGAGAGAGTACGAGAACCCGCAGAGGAAATGCCAGACGCTTATAAAACCATCAGCTCTCCTGAGACTCACTATCATGAGAACAGCATGGGGGGAACTGCCCCCATGATCCAGTCACCTCCACCTGGTCCCACCCTTGATACCTGGGGATTATCACAATTCACGGTGAGGTTTGGGTGGGGACACGGAGCCAAACCATACCAGTGTGTCAGGCAGATATACCCATGTGCGTGCACGCCTGGTGTGTGTTCGTGTGGCATGTGTCGGTGTGCACCTGCCATGTGTCTGCATGGCACATGTTTTGTGCATATCTGTGTCTCGACACAGGGACCCTCCAAAATGCTCACCTTCTGTTCTCGTGGGGAGGGAGCAGCTGTCCCTCCAGCACTGCTGTGTCCCGCCTTTAGCAGTCATCTTCCGCCCCTGCACAGAAGCAGGCATCTGCGCTTTGTGTTTTCACAAAGGAGAGAGGCATTCAAAAGGTCGCGTGCACCCACACGCGAGTTTCCAGTGCACAGCGCTCCTTCCGTACGCGCCATCTTAAAACGGGTTCTTAGGTTGTGTTGGTGATATTTCCCAATTGCCTTCTTAACCAGATCTGCTTGGTTTCCAACAAAAAGCCCGGGAGCTGGGTGGTCTCACTGCTGCCCCGCTGGCTGCAAGGCGACAGTCAGGGGTCCTGGCTGGGGGCTGGAGGCCAGTGGCTCCTCCCAGCCCCTTTGGTAAGGCTGAGTACCCAGCCCCATGGCCTGACTGAGCTCCTGGTGCAGACGTCCCAAGAGGATGGACTCCACCTGCTGGCAGGGAGATGCTAGGCACCACCCCAGGAGGGGTCCCCGCATAGCTCTCCTGTGGCTGGGGTCCCCTGGGGCAGCTCACTGGGCAGGGGCAGGGGTCACTCAACCTGGAGGCTCCAGTGTCACAGCTGCCAGTATCCCCTAGGAACACATTTGGGCCCAGTGGCTGCCCTCAGGGCCCCCGGAGCTCAGCTACCTGCCAGGTGTGCGATGTTTGCCTGCCGAGGCTTCTGCAGCCTGGAAGTGAGGTCACGCCCCTCACCCTAGGGGTGAAAGTACCCCCCATGGCACTGCCATTGTGTTGTACTGGGTGAGGATGCAGCCCCACCTGGCTCCTGCTCTGTCCAAGAGAGGCCTCTTCGGCAGCTCCTGTGCCCCGCCCTCCACAGGAGCAGATGCAGCTTAGACCCCCTCACTCTGATGTGGATTGAGACCGCTGGTTTTCTTGGGGACACAGCCCCAGAAGCCTGCCACTGGTCTCAGACCTGCAAAGCTGCTGAGGGCATCTGCTAGTTGCCTCTCCAAAGCCCCCTCTCCCCAGAGCCCCCTCTCCCCAGAGCCCCGTCTCCCCAGAGCCCTGTCTCCCCCCAGCATCTCCTGGCTCCTGCCCAGCTCCGTGGCTCCCCAAGGGATTCCTGAACTGACCAGCTGGCCTGGGCCCTCCTCCACAGCCCCCAGCCTGGTTGTGACACGTGGTCCTCCCGGATCCCACCAGAAGCCACCCTAGGTTGCTCCCCCTCCTCCCCTGAAGTGTCTGCCTTCCACCTGAAGTTCCAGCCAGGTCTTGCAGAGTGGAAGTCTCAGGCCTGCAAGTGACCGTGACCTGGCCTACCCCCATGTTCCCTCCAGGACTGGCCACCTGTGCCCATCTCAGCCAGCACTGCTGGAGCTCCGGCCTGAAGCCCCTCCCTGGGGTCTGCCACATGCACTCCTGTGCCCTGAGTCACCCCCACTCCCCTATTCCCCACTCACCACACTGTGCACCCTGCTGGGCACTGTCCACTCCCTCGCCAATGCCCAGCAAATATTTGAGGAGCTCTATCCCAGGCCCAGCCCATCACACACAATCATGATCCTGGCTGGGGACCCACACGGACAGGGGGACCTTGGGGGGTCACACTCTGGAACTAAGGTTCTGGGGGGGCTCTCATTCCCATGGGGGCCCATCAGCAGGAGTGCACAGGCCTTAGCAGGAGCCCGTGGGGTGCGCTGTGGTGGGAAGGCTGGGAAGGGAAGGGGCCTTGGGAGCCACAGTGGATTGTAGGGTCCCTGCCTCTGGCTCCCCTTGCTCCCCCCTTCCTGCCGTGTTCTCAGTGTGAGCCGGCTCAGCCATGCCTGGGTGTCCTTGTGCCCTGCAAGCTTCCAAGGGAAACTGGGGAGGCTTAACAGAGGAGGTGGCTGTGCCTGGCAGCACAGATGATCTGGAGCATGGAGGCAGAGGCTGAGCAAAGTGCCTGGGGGGCGGGGTCCCTCTGGGGGCAGGAAGGGCAGTGGGAGAGGTGCCAGGCCTGGGTCTCGAAGGAGAGCCTGGGAGGGTTCAGGCCATGCCCCTGCCCCGGCCAGGCCAGCGCAGCCCCTGCTCCCGCTGTGCCTGCCAGGGTTCCTGACTCAGCCTTGAGGACCAGGGTGGGGCGCGGTCCTGCCCGAGGCCTAGACCAGAGCAGCTGGCAGTGGCTGGCACAGAGACATTCATGGACAAGTGTCTGGGAGGCCTGGGGGCGACCGGCAGCCGGTGACGGGCCTGCGCATGTGGAAAGAGGGGCCTTCCTGCTGCATCTCGTGGGGCCTCCAGCAGGACCCCCTCCTGGGAAGGCTGGACAGCACAGTCGGAGCCGGCAGGACCAGCCAGCCGAGGGCAGGGAGCCGTGGGGCGCCGGGGAGAGGTTCACAGGTGGCCCAAGCGGCAGGGAACAAGATCCCAGTGTGGCCTCAGGTCTGGATGTTTGGAGATGTGGCACCAGGAGTGAGACCAGGAGGCCAAGCCCCTCTGGAAGTGGTGCAGGCTCTGCTGGGTCCTCTGTGTTGCCATCCCTGCCAGGGAAATGCTGGGCAGGAAGGTGCTCCCTGGGCAGGCCCTGGCATGTAGGTGGTGAGGCTGTGTGCTGCTCAGGGCTGGGCCAGGCGGCTGAGTCACAGGCCTGGGGATGGCTGCCCTGCACAGGAGGGCGAGGCTGGGTCCCGTAAGCAGGAAGGGCCTGGCTGTGGCCCCCTCCTTGTGATGTGGACATCCTTGGTCCATACAGAGCTGTCCTGTCTCCAGAAACAAGTGTTTCTCCATCCTGAGCACGCTAGCTTCCTGGGTCCCTCAGGGGCCTGTCCTCCCATCTGTCCACGTGGGGCTGGCGGGGTAGAGCCGGGCTTCTGGACATGTGTGGTGTTGCAGGCCCCTTCAGAGCCCTATGAACACTCCAGGCAAATGCCCAAATGCTCACGGTATTGACCAGCAAGGGGGGGCAAACCCCTGCCTCTCCCCACACCTGATCTCTCCCAGCCCTGCAGCCTGGCATCTGGAGCCATGTGGACCTGGTGACAAGAAGGAGATGGGCAGAACTGTCCGCTTGTACCCTGGGGGCAGGGCTAGCTCCTAGCTCTGGCAGAACCTAGTAGGACACTTGTTGAATGAGCAGAGGCCTGACTGGGAGAAGTTTCTAGTCTCAGCTGCTCCACATGGACCCCTGCGCCTCCAGATGGCATCTCCACCGGGCCTGGCTGAGTAAGACACACAGGCCCCACACAGCTCCCACATGCTGGCTGGGCTGCTGCGTCGAGGCCAGGATGAGGGCCTCTGGGGCCACTGCTGGGACCTGTTCAAGAGAACGGGCTGGGCACGCTCAAGAGGGGAGCCACACCTTCCGCCCGCAGCCCGGACTTGTTCACAGATGCCTCATGGAGGCCGCTTGCGGAAGCTTGGACTGAGGGTGAGGAGGGGCATGCTGGGGTTGGGGACCTTGGTGGCCACGGAGCCGCTGGGGCAGCAAGGACCCTGCGGCCATTTCAGGGACCTCAGAAGTGTAGATCGAGGAGGGTCTTCACCTTCCCAGGCCTTCGGTTCACCTGTGGAGGGCAGCAGTTGGTAGCAGGGACCCCCTGTCCCTGGTTCTCATCTGCCGGGGGCTGGCTCTTCCTGCAGCCTGTCTGCTGTGGGCCCAGGCCTGGGGCCCCTGCCACCCCATAGGCGCCTCAAGGCCTCTACCCTGGCATGGACATGACTGTCTCAGGGCCTCAGCCGCAGGCTCACTGAGGAAGGGAGCTCCTGGACCCCTGCCTGGGAGACACGCTAGGCACACAGGAACCTGTCCCCAAAGCCTGCTCCTCTGGGTTGGTAATGTCACCCCCACTGTACAGATGGGGGGTGGGGTCAATGGGCGGGTCGGTAACGTCACCCCCATCGTACAGATGGGGGGTGGGGTCAGTGGGCGGGTCGGTAACGTCACCCCCACCGTACAGATGGGGGGGTGGGGTCACCGGGCGGGTCGGTAATGTCACCCCCACTGTACAGATGGGGGGGTGGGGTCACTGGGCGGGTCGGTAACGTCACCCCCACCGTACAGATGGGGGGTGGGGTCACTGGGAGGGGAAGGGCTGGGCTCTCCCAGCACGGGGGCTTCACTGCCCCTGCCCAGGCCCTGGGGTCCTGTCATGGAGCTCTGGGAGGCACGTGAACCCAGCCACTCTGCGTGCGCCGTTCACTTTCCTTGGCCCCAGCCTTCGTTGGCCCCTGGGGACTCCACCCTGGCATAGACACAACTGTGTCCTCCAGGGGTCCATGTGGAGGTCACCAGATGTGGCAAGGCAGTGATGCCCTGGGTAGGGAGGCCTCCTGGGGGTGCTGGCAAGGAGATGGCCTGCCCATGTTGGGTCTAGAAGCTTCCAAGGCCGGTTCAGGCAGCTGGGATCTCCTGGGGCTGGAGTGGGCATTGGAGCCAGAAGTGGGGCCAGAGTCACTGACCAGCCAGAAAGAGGGGTCTCAGTAGGGGGGCCAGGGATGGAGGGGGAGGGGACACGACCGGCAGGCCCAGAGCAGGGTGTGTGCGGTGAAGACCGTGCTGAGGCAGCGAGCCAGGTGGGCGAGCAGGTGGCCAGCCTGGTAGGGTGGGATGGGGCAGCAGACGCAGGGCTCAGGGCCCGTTCCACCAGGCCAAGAGGGTCCAGCCTATCTGGAACTGAACCCTAGTGCTCAGCCCCCTGGGGGTGGCCCTTGAGGATGGGCCCTGGGCCTGGGGGGTGCCCTGAGGATGCCCCCAGGAAGAATTAGGGGGGCAGTTGGGGCGGGGGCTCTGCCAGGGGCCCAGCTCTGTTCCTGAGCTGCAGTGGGGAAGCAGGGTGGTAGGGTTTCTGAGTGGGTTGGTTCCCCCACTTGGTGGCAGGTGTTATGTGGAGGGCTCTGGGAACACTGCACCTCCCCTGGGCGTACCTGCCCCAGCCTGGAGGCCCACAGCAGGAGGCCAGCTGCCTCTGGGATGTGTTTGGGGTATTTCAGGGACCCCTCCCATGCTGACTGTGCAGGGGCCTTCGGGGTAGGGGGTGGGTTCTGGGGCCCAGGGCCGGGCCAGGCAAGTGACAGCTTCTCTTCTCCTTGTGACAGGAAGTGGGACCCATGGCAGCCGAGGCCTCCCAGTCAACAGAATCATCGATGTGGATCTTGTAACTGGCTCGGCACCCGGGCGGGATGGTGGCATAGCGGGGGCACGGGCTGGCCCTGGGAGGTCGCAGGCCAGTGGTGGGCCTCCTACGTCAGACCTCCCTGGCTTGGGCCCCGTCCCGGGTGAGCCTGCTAAGCCCAAGACCAGCGCACACCACGCCACCTTCGTCTGAGCTGCCCTGGCCTGGCCAGCTCTCCTGTGGACATGTCGGGGTGGGGCAGCCCAGGTGGATTCTGTGGGCCTCAGAGGGGCCACCCTGGCCTCCACACCCTCAGGAGCCCAGCCAGGAGGGCAGGGGGTGACCTCGCTGGAGGCACTGGCCCCGGACATTCACCATGCTGGCCATGGGGCTCCCTGGCCCTGGCCCCCTGCTGCCCAATAAAGCATTTCTGAGGACCCAAGCGTCGGCCTGGTGCTGGGTGCTGGGGACACAGACTCCTCGTTCTCGGGGACTCCGAGCACATCCCCAGGAGGTCGTGCAGGAAACAGAGGGGCCTGAGGAGGAGAAGTGCCCCAGGGTAAGGTCAAGGGGGCTTTGAGGAAAGGGAAGCTTGGCTCCTGGGGCCTGAGGGCCAGGACCAGATGGCAGAGACTGGCTCTCGCCGTCACGTGGGGACCCTGCCCCAGCCTTGTTTAGCAGGGTGGTCTGAGGGCCTTTCTGGGGAGGGACCACGTAAACTGCAACTGGACGGCAAAGGAAGTCTAGAAAGAGCCCTGGGCCCGTGCCGAAGCCCTGGGGCTAAGGAGGGTCTGATTACAGAAGGGGAGCCAGGTGTGGCTGCAGGGGAGGCCGGGGCCTTGGGGGCTGGGTTGAGTCAGAAGAGGCAGGGCCATTCCCCACGTTGCCTTGATGGAACCCCTGAAGCCGAGCACCCTCGGTACAGGGTGGTTGGTGAGCTCCTCAGAGCATCCTAGAGGCCCGAGAGCACAGCCAGTCCCCTGGGGCTGTTCTAGAAGCTTCCAGGGAGTGGATGCACCCCACTTAGTGGTGCTCTAGGAAGGGGGCTGGGGGAGGGGTCGGAATGGAAGATGAAGCCCAGTGCCAGCTGTGTGTACCACCCACCACGGTGCCTGCTGTGGCCCCAGGGCCCACCACACCTCTGCATTCACTGTGCCCCCAGGACCCACCACAAGCCCGCATCCATCCTGCCCCCAGGGCCCACCATGACCTCCCCCCCACCCCCAACCCCCCATTCACCGTGCTCCCAGGGCCCACCACGCCTCCATGTCCACTGTGCCCCCTGGGGCCCACAGTGTCAAGCTGGGTGGTCAGTGGGTGTCCATTCTCTCTCCCTCTGCACAGACAAGCAAATGGGGGGCAGAGAGAGGGGGTTTAGGGGATACAGGGAGGCAGCTTCAGCCCTTGCTGGTCTCCAGGCCACAGTGGTTCACTCGCCCCTCCTCCCACCTCGGCAGCCCTGGGATGTCGCTGCTGACTCAGGAGGAACCCAAGGTGCCGTAGCGGCTGCTCCAATATTGCAGAAGAGGTTCCTCAGGCAGCTCTGCCCACAGCCCCAAGTCACGAATTCCATGACTCCAGCTCCATCCCAGGCCCCAGGGTACCTGGCCCAGGGTTGTGCTGCCGCAGACTTGGCCTGTACCATCCAGGTGGCGGTAGGGAGCTGGGGTTGGAAAGGCTTCTTGGAGTGGACTCCTGGGTCTGTCTGGGAAACGGGGAGGAAGGGACACTCGGAACATCTCCAGGGGCTGCTGGGGGACTCTGGCCACCCACAGAGTCAGAACAGGCAGGTGGGGCGGGATCTCAGGTCATCCTATACTACACTCAGCCATTGCGTGGCCCCTCTCCTCCCTGTGCCTGGCCTTTTGGCCAGCCCTGGGGCCACCGAGAGGAGGCAGCACCAAACCCTCCAGGAGCCCCCAGTGCTGCCGTCTGTGGGACAGGGACAATCCCATCCCCACTGCTACTGTCTGTGCTGTGCTGGGCACAGAGCTGGACACATCCAAGGCTCAGCACCCATAGCGGCTCTCATCATGGACAATTCACAGGCAGATGGTGGCCAGCTCTGTGGCCTGCAGGGACTGGGAGCAGCGCCAGACCATCTAGGCCCCAACCTATCTGCATTATCCTGGAAGACTTCCTGGAGGAGGCTTCTAAGCAGAGGCCCAAGGACCATGTCAGGTCTAGGACTAGGACCAGTGCAGGTTGAGGCCAGAGAGATAGCTGGGCTTCCAGGTAGGGTCAAAGTGAGGTGGGCAGCAGGTGTGGGGGCCAGGGGACTCGGGGACTTCCTCTCCAGCTGGGCCCGCCTGACGTGGGAGGCAGCCAGGGTTAATCATTTCCACGAAGCCTTGACCCCACCTGCCTTGGCTGCTCTGCTCCCGCCTCCCACTGCACCTCAGGCCAGCTCAGGAGCCATGGGGAGCTGGGCCTGGGTCCCCAGCCCCTGCTCCCCACTGGGGCTGGGCCCCTTCCTCCTCCTCCTCCTGCTGCTGCTGCTGCTGCCACGGGGGTTCCAGCCCCAGCCTGGCGGGGTGAGCACTGACCTTGTCGCAGTGCGACCAGAGGTTCCCAGTGGCTATTTGGGGTCCTTGGGAGGATGCCAGAGGGAGGGTCGCTGCAGAGCGTGGGGATTTGAGGGGGCGGGGGTCCGAGCAGGGGGCTCACGTTGAAAGCTGGCCCTCACAGGGCAGGTGGGTGCTGGACTGGCCTTGGAGGCTGGGGCCTGGGCTCACGGAGCCCCACCTGGGGGCTGTCATCCCTGTGCGGCCTGGCCTGGGCCCCTGTGGGTCTGGGGGCTGCCCCCTCTCTCTGGACCTCTTTTGGGTCTGGATGCGTGAGGTTGGGGGAACCTCCCAGGGCCTCCTAGCTGCTCCCATCACCAAAAACTGACGTCAGGGTTTAAGCCTGGTGGGTAGCAGTGCCTGGGCCTGGGCAGTGACCCTGAGCAGGTGTTAACTAGGGGCCGAGGGCGGGGAAGGTGTCAGAGCCTGGCTGAGGCCTCAGGAATGTCGTGTGTCCTCCTGGAACCTGCTCCGAGATCTGGGGGCCCCAGTATGGAAACAGGCTCAGAGCTATGACCTCCTGCCTGGCAGGACCTGAGTGTGAGGGTCTGTCCCACACTGACACCCTTTCTGCTCCTCCTAGAACCGTACGGAGTCCCCAGAACCTAATGCCACAGCAACCCCTGCAATCCCCACTATCCTGGTGACCTCTGTGACCTCTGAGACCCCAGCAACAAGTGCTCCAGAGGAAGAGGGATCCCAAAGTGGGGGGCTCCCGCCCCGGCCCAGGGCAGTTCCTTCAAGCAGTAGCCCCCAGGCCCAAGGTGGGTCAGGTGGACCTGGGAGGAGGTGTCATGCTTCACCTTAGGGCTGGGTGGGAGGAGCATGGCTGCGGCTGGAGGTCCTGAGGGGCTCGGGTGCCCCTCGAGGGAGCCCTGACCCTGCCACCCCCTCCCCACAGCACTCACTGAGGACGGGAGGCCCTGCAGGTTCCCCTTCCGCTACGGGGGCCGCATGCTGCACACCTGCACTTCGGAGGGCAGTGCACACAGGAAGTGGTGGGTCCGGGCAGCCGGGGCACCCAAGCTGGGGTCACCTGCCCCACGCTGCCTGCTTTTCTGGGAGCCGGGCACACAGTAGGTGCTCACCACGCAGCAGGCAGACCCAGTGAACCCAGAGACCCTCCAGGGTGGTGGGGTGGGGTGGGGGGCCTCTGCCTGGGACCCCCACGCACGCAGGTGTCGCCCCCCAGGTGTGCCACAACTCACAACTAGGACCGGGACAGGGCCTGGGGCTACTGTGTGGAGGCCACCCCGCCTCCAGGGGGCCCAGGTGGGTGCTGGGTTGGGTAGCCTGGGGCGGGCAGGGGGCACTGGGCCAGGCCAGAAGTGCCAAGAGAAGGATGGGGCGGACCCAGGCAGGGGTCCTGGCTGGAGGGGAGCAGAAGAGGGGCTCTGGGATTAACCCCGGTGGGTGCCACTTAGGGCCAGAGCCTCTCCCAGGCGGGACCTGCGTCTCCTGGTGGCTGCGCGGCCATCGCTGGGGCCAAGGCGCCGCCTGGTGGTGAGGCCGGGCCCTGCAGCCACACAGGCGTGCCCCAGGCAGGGGACAGGTGGGCAGGGTCTGTGGGGTGCGGTGCCAGCCGCCCTGCTCACACAGGTCCTGGGACACATGGGAGGGGGCTGCTGCCTGACAGTGTGGGTGTCAGGCTTCCAGGAAGCCACGTGCACAGCTGGGCCAGTGGCCCAGGTGTTGAGTGGGGGATGCTGGGAGGAAGGGGAGGTCTGTGCCCCTCCCAGGGACCTTGCACCCCGAGGGGCGTAGAGAGGGCCCTTTTGCTTTCAGAGCCCCTCACTGGGGCCTGATGGAGGCCTTAGCAAGCAGAGGATGTCACAGAGGGACCCTGAGCCTCCCATTCCACCCCTCACGTCCCCTCCCACATGTCCCCAGCTGCCCTGGATCCCTGTGCCTCCGGCCCCTGCCTCAATGGAGGCTCCTGCTCCAATACCCAGGACCCCCAGTCCTATCACTGCAGCTGCCCCCGGGCCTTCACCGGCAAGGACTGTGGCACAGGTGAGCTGGGCCTCGGAGGTCCGCGGGGCTCCAGGAGCCGGAGCAAGTCCCCAGAGGATGGGAGAACAGGTGGCTCCCGAGCGCAGGGCAGGGGCCCTGCATGGGGACAGCAGGTGGCAGGGTGTGAGGGCTTACCGTGCACTCCTCAGAGAAATGCTTTGATGAGACCCGCTACGAGTACCTGGAGGCGGGCGACCGCTGGGCCCGCGTGCGCCAGGGCCACGTGGAACAGTGCCAGTGCTTGGGGGGCCGGGCCTGGTGCGGAGGCACCCGACGTACAGGTGTGCCATGGGGTGTGAGCCGTGCCGCTGACCCCGGACGGGTGTCTCTGTCCCCACCCGAGTGGGAGGAATGGCCTGAGGTCACCCAGAAACAAGGGACAAGGGGTGGACCCCGACTCCGCTGTCATGGGGCACTGCACGGCCCCTGGCCCAGCTCCTCGGCCCTGCCCCCAGCTTGTCTGAGCAGCCCTTGCCTGAACGGGGGCACCTGCCACCTGATCGTGGCCACCGGGACCACCGTGTGTGCCTGCCCACCAGGCTTCGCTGGACGGCTCTGCAACATCGGTGAGTGGGTCAGCTCCCCGGGGTGCCCTGGGGCAGTGCCGGGTGGACCCACCGTGGGCCGCCTTCACTGCCCCTCTGCCTGCAGAGCCTGATGAGCGCTGCTTCTTGGGGAACGGCACTGGGTACCATGGCGTGGCCAGCACCTCAGCCTCGGGCCTCAGCTGCCTGGCCTGGAACTCCGATCTGCTCTACCAGGAGCTGCACGTGGACTCAGTGGGCACCGCGGCCCTGCTGGGCCTGGGCCCCCATGCCTACTGCCGGTCAGCACCACGCCACTCCAGGCCGCCGCACGCGGGACAGGCAGGATTTGTCCTGGGGAGAGGCCCCCCGGCTCCCTAGGACCCAGGCAGGGCCAGCTCCGTCCAGACAGGCCCCGGAACCTCTGCCTGGGAGGCTGCCCGAGGGAGGGCCACTCTCTTCCCACTGCTCCAGGTGTGGGGAGCCGCCCTGCTGGGGGTTCCGATGCCCCCTCCCCATGCCCTCTTTGAGGGGCAGTGTGACTCCCTGCCAGCCCGCGCTTATGCACCGCAGGAATCTGGACAATGACGAGAGGTCCTGGTGCTACATGGTGAAGGACAGCGCGCTCTCCTGGGAGTACTGCCGCCTGGAGGCCTGCGGTGCGTGGCTGGCAGGGGGTGCTGCCTTGGGCCCCACCGAGGTCACAGCAGTTTTCCCTGTGATCCTCCTAGCCCCTCCCCACACCTGGCTACTGCATCTCTGACAAATGGGGAAACTGGAGCTCACGGGATCAGGCTGGTCCAAGGTCACGCAGTGGGTCGGTACTGGGGTCACAGTGGGGAAGCAGCCCGCTGCGGGGGGCTGGTCACCAGGCGACGGCCTTGGGGTGGCACCTGCCCAGCCTGGACCATGCCCAGGATGGCCCCAGAAGGCTTTCAGGGAGGTGCAGGGAGGACAGCGTGCAGGCTCCCCACAGGCACCCCTGGCATCAGACCCTGGGCGGGCAGGCCCCCCAGAGGCCACCTGCTTCCTGCCCTGGGGAGAGGCCCCCCGGCTCCCTAGGACCCCAGCGGGGCCAGCCCGGGGCTCTCATGTGGGGGTCTCTGACTATGCTGGGGCTGGCTGTGGGGTTCCGGGCTGCTGAGGGGGCCACAAAGGCCTCCATGTGTCCTGCCCCTCTGGCCCTCACAGAGCCTCGGGATTGGGCATCAAACCCCATTCTACAGATTTGGAAACTGAGGGCAGAGATGGGCGGGCGCCAGAGCCTGAGCAGCATGGACAGGGGGTCCGGCCATGGCCCTCTGCAGCGCCTCCTGCCGGGTAGGGCCTGTGTGTGGAAGGGGGCTGGCCCTGTGAACCCCAGGGGTGTGACCCAGTGACCTTTGCTCCCAGAATCCCTCACCAGAGTCCAACTGTCACCGGATCTCCTGGCGACCCTGCCTGAGCCAGCCTCCCTGGGGCGCCAGGCCTGTGGCAGGAGGCACAAGAAGAGGACGTTCCTGCGGCCACGTATCATCGGCGGCTCCTCCTCGCTGCCCGGCTCGCACCCCTGGCTGGCCGCCATCTACATCGGGGACAGCTTCTGCGCCGGGAGCCTGGTCCACACCTGCTGGGTGGTGTCGGCCGCCGACTGCTTCTCCCACAGGTGCACCTCCTCTGGGCCCCAGTCACCTGCCCTGAGGCCCCACACACCATCCAGCGTCACTATGCACCTGTCCCCACCCGCTTGCGGACCCCATCCCGGTGCCTCTGCTGACCCCTTCCTGGGGTCCCCGGTAACCCTCTCTGACCCCTCTGGGTCTTGGGGCTCAGTCCTGAGCTGGGCATGCATGGACACTCCAGAAACCTTGTCCCTATTGAGGGAGGCCAGGGGTCAGTGGCGTTTCCACAGAGGACCCAGCGCCTGCGGAGGGTGCAGTGGGCCAGGTCCTGTCCTCCCCGCAGGCCCCGCCCCTCCCAGAGTCCTGGCTCTCAGTAGGGAGCCAGGGAGCGCAGTGACAATGCGTCAGAGCCCTAGGAGCCCAAGCACAGCCAGGAAAACTGAGGCCCAGCCCACTCAGCTGGCTCCCCTCAGTGGGGGTGCACAGCCACCCAGGCCCACACTCTGGGAGGCGGGCCTCGAGTGGGAAGACCCTGAGATGGAGCAGCCTGGGCCAGACGCCCTTCCACCTTCGATGGGCACCCCAGTAATTAGAGGCAGGGGTCCGGCCAGCCGAGGGTCTGGCGGCCTTTCGAGGACCACAGCTCCCAGGGTGGGGTCTTGCGTGGCCCTGCAGAACCTGCAGCCGGCAGCTCCTGGGCCTGCAAATGTGGAGAAATGGGGTTCCTCACATGGAGCCCGGGGCAGGAGGCCGAGGCAGGGTGGAGCGACCTCCACACAGCAGATGGGAGCCAGGCTCAGGGGCCCGGGCTCTGTGCCCAGCAGGAGTGAGGGCTGCATATGGGGACCCCACAATGTGGATGGAAGCTGGGGCAGGGCCTGAGCAGGCCAGGTCTCCACCCACTCGGGTCGGCCTTGCAGCCGATCCTGCCTGGGCTTGGACTGAGACTCCCCCCAGGGCTTGTGACCAGTGTTGTCAGGAGGGATGGCACCGCACTTCAGCTCCCATGCCTGGATCTGGGGGTGACTGACAATAGCCCCTGCTTGGTGGTCCCTGTCTCCCCAGTATCAACAGCCCACACCCGGGCACCTGCTCAGACCCCTCCCCGGGACCAGGGTCCCACACCGTTGGCCTCCGTGGGCCTGACAGGGGGTGGGGAGAGGTGAGCCCGGTGGCCGGGGGAGGGCTGGTCCATGCAGCCTCCAGCCCCCTTTGCACAGCCCCCCCAGGGACAGCGTCTCCGTGGTGCTGGGCCAGCACTTCTTCAACCGCACGACGGACGTGACACAGACCTTCGGCATCGAGAAGTACATCCCGTACACCCTGTACTCGGTGTTCAACCCCAGCGACCACGACCTTGGTGAGCTCCGGCATGTCGTGGCCGCACTCTGGGCAGGTGGGCCCTGTGCTCCCCAGGCCAGGCCCAGACAGGGGCAGGAGCTGGGCAGACATGTGGTGCGGGGGAAGCTGGGGGCAGGGCAGGGAGGACAGGGCACCGCTCCCTTCTGGATCTCCCAGGCTGCCCCGTGGAACCCACTGGCTACCCTCCCTCCATCACGGGCCCCGACAGCCTCCCGTTCAGCCCGCACACCACAGGCTGACCCTGGCCGCTCTTCTGATCAGTCCTGATCCGGCTGAAGAAGAAAGGGGACCGCTGTGCCACACGCTCGCAGTTCGTGCAGCCCATCTGCCTGCCCGAGCCCGGCAGCACCTTCCCTGCAGGACACAAGTGCCAGATTGCGGGCTGGGGCCACTTGGATGAGAGTGAGTTGGGAGAGGGGCGCCCAGCGCCCCGCCAGGGTGGACAGTGGCCAGCCACGGTGTGCGTGTCATGCTGAGGGCATCATGTCCCACAGACGTGAGCGGCTACTCCAGCTCCCTGCGGGAGGCCCTGGTCCCCCTGGTCGCTGACCACAAGTGCAGCAGCCCTGAGGTCTACGGCGCTGACATCAGCCCCAACATGCTCTGTGCCGCCTACTTCGACTGCAAGTCCGACGCCTGCCAGGTGAGCTGGTGCCCGCCCCACCAGGACCCGACTGGTGGGGGCTCAGCTGGTCCTGAGTCTCTGAGATGCTTGCCCCTGGGGAGCCCAGAGCCTGGCGGCACCCCAACCTGGCAGGGCCAGCCAGGGACCCCTGGGCAGGGAGCACACTTACTGTCAGTGGCCAGCACCCCAGGGCCACCCAGAGCCCTGCCGGAAGGGCATCCTCCTCACACAGAAGGGGAGACCCAGGCTCTGAGAGGGGCCTGGGTTCCCACAGAGCCCGGACAGTTCCTGGCTGTCCAGCCCAAGGCAGTGCTTTCCGTGTGACACTAGGCACCAAAGGCCCCTTTGCCCCGAGTTCTCTCAAGCCAGCTCTTCAACCTTCAGTAAGTTCTTCAACCTTCAATAAGCCCAACAGCCCAACCACGTCCTGGGCTCTGCAGGCCTGTGTGCTCAGGCGGCACGGCAACCCTGGCATGCGACAGCTCTTTTATGCCCCATTTTATAGCTGGGGAGACTGAGCCCCAGGCCGTCAATTCACTCTTCCAAGGCCACAAAGCCCAGGAGTGGTAGAGTGGGTAGGGCTTGTCACTGGACCTCGATAGGAGAAGTCAGGATGGTTTCCTGGAGGAGGGAGTGTTTGCACTGGTCCTGAGTGATGCGTAGGAGTTTTCCAGGGAGTGAAGAAGTCATTTCAGGAGATGCTGGGACACAGGGTGGCTGTGTGGTCCACACAGGGTTCATGCTGGTGGGGAGTGGGGGACCGTGGCTTCAGGAAGGGGAATAACGTGGTTGGATGCCCTGGCCCAGCCAGTGCTGCCCCCAGGGAATGAGACATCTTTTCATGAGGTTCAGGAGAGTGGATCAGCTCCCTTGCTCAGAAATGCCTTTGTCCTCTGTCCCCAAGCTGCCACTTGGGGGAGAGGAGGGTCCCTGAACCAGGCCCCTGGGAGGGTGGCTCTGACTGGTGTCTCTGCCCAGGGGGACTCAGGGGGGCCCCTGGCCTGCGAGAAGAATGGCGTGGCTTACCTCTACGGCATCATCAGCTGGGGTGACGGCTGCGGGCGGCTCCACAAGCCGGGGGTCTACACCCGCGTGGCCAACTATGTGGACTGGATCAACGACCGGATACGGCCTCCCAAGCGGCTTGTGGCTCCCTCCTGACTCTCCAGCGGGACACCCTGGTTCCCACCATTCCCTGCCTTGCTGACAATAAAGATATTTCCAAGAACCCGGCCCACGCTGCCTGGCCCCTGCTTGCGGCCCCGCCTTCCCCTCCAGGCCATGACTGGGGCCCAGGTCTATGCGCAGCAGGCCTCAGGCTGCCGTTCTGGAGCCCACACAGTCCTCAGTGGAGACGGAGCCTGTGGCCCCACGGCCCAGAGAGTTGTCAGGGGATGAGGTCTGGGCCTCTCCAGGCCCCAGCAGAGTCCAGCCCCCTCCCAGGCCAGCCCCAGGCCGGGGCTCAGCACCTGGGTTGTCCCAGGGCAGGAAGTGGAAACCAAGTCCAGGCCCCCAGGCGTGGAGGGGTCCGATCCGCGTGGTGCACGGAGTATTGAACCCGAAGAAGAAAGAGTGGCCCCACGGGAACACCCGTAGGCCGTCATTGGCCTTCCAGATGGCAGCCCGCCTGCCTGAGCCTGGGCTGCACTTCCCCGGAGGGAGGAGGCCACCGGCTACCTCTGTGGGGGCTGAGGGAGGGAGGGGCCCACGTGCTAGATGGGGCCCAGTTAGAGGGTCACTGCTGGGCTGGCAGAGGCCGTACCCTCTCTCCAGCCAGGGAGGACAGGTGACAGGGGGAGGTGGGGCCAGAGGGCGGAGAGGGCGGGAGTGTGGCTGGTGTGGGGCAGGCCTCCTCCCTGCTTCGGGGCACGCAGGACCTTCTCTCCTGCGCCCCACCTCCTTCCTGGCGTCCTGGTCTCGGGGAGGCGGTGGTTTGCAGTTACAGCTGTTCCCTTTTGTCAGGAGCCCCTTCTCCAGCAGATTGGCGCCACCCCAGGCTGCACAGGAGGCTGGGAGGGCAGGAAACGGGGGCATTGGGGCCACACAGTTACCGCCCCAAGCAAAGCCTGGTTCTGAGCAAAGAGGGAAGAGAGACATGGCCAGGCCCTTCTCCCCACGGCCCCTGCTGCCGTGCATGGGCCTCAGAGCCTTCGAGCTCACAGAACCAACTTGCCACTGAAGACCCCTGTCCCCGCCACAGTGTTGGTGCAGCCTGGGCAGTGGCTGGGGGACTGAGGCCGGCACCTGTGCCCCAGGATCCTGAGAGTGGAGCCGCTCTTCCTCCTGAGTGTGGGGGCCTCCAGCAGCTGGTTCTGGGGCTCTGAACCGCATGGCTTCAGCCCCACTTCACCCACATCCGATGTCAGCCATCCCTGACCCTTCCCCCATGAGCAGTGAGCATTTTCACATGCTTCCTTGGCCTCCGTTGAGATCAATGTACACATTTTCCCTTTGGCTTCACTAACATGATGACTTCCATGATAGGTTTCCTTCCTCCCTCCCTCCCTCCCTTCCTTCCTCCCTCCCTCCCTCCCTTCTTCCTTCCTCCCTTCCTCCCTCCCTCCCTTCTTCCTTCCTTCCTCCCTCCCTCCCTCCCTTCTTCCTTCTTTCCTTCCTTTTCTTCCTTTCTTTCTTCTTTCTCTCTCTCTCTTTCTCTTTCTTCTTTTTTCTTCTTTCTTTCTTCTTTCTTTCTCTCTCTCTCTCTTTCTCTCTTTCTTTCTTTCTTTTCTTCATTTTTTTTCTTTCTTTCTGAGACAGGGTCTCGCTGTGCCACCCAGCCTGGAGTGCAGTGGCACGATCTTGGCTTACCACAACCTCTGCCTCCCAGGCTCAAGTGATTCTTCTGCCTCATCCTCCTGAGTAGCTGGGATTACAGGTGCCTGACACCACGCCCGGCTAATTTTTGTATTTTTAGTAGAGATGGGGTTTCACCACATTGCCCAGGCTGGTCTTGAACTCCTGACTTCAAATGATCCGCCCAACTCGGCCACCCAAAGTGCTGGGATTATAGGCGTGAGTCACTGCGCCCAGCACATGATAGGTTTTCTAACTCAGGTTGGCCTTGTATTCCTGGAGTGGACGGTATTGAGCTGAAGTGCGAGCTGGGGTCTTCCCTTTGCCCCTCCCACTTGTGCCCTGCTTGTTCCCATCGTGCTCTGCCACGGGAGGCTGGCCTCTCTGGTCTGCAATGGGCTGTGCACTCTCTTGTTTCTTGTTGGGCTATTGGGAGATCAGAGGCTGGGGAGAGAGACTGGGCATGTATTTTCCTGGCTCCCTTTCTTTGGGGTCAGTCACCTCAGTGTTTCAGGTGGAATTATGTCCTTCTAGAATTCATATGATGGCTGGGAGCAGTGGCTCACACCTGTCATCCCAGCACTTTGGGAGGCCCAGGTGGGAATTCAAGACCAGCCTGGGCAACAGGACGAAACCCAGTCTCTACAAAAAAATTAGCCGGGCATGGTGGCATGAACCTGTAGTCTCAGCTACTCAGGAGGCTGAAGGGGAAGGATCACCTGAGCACAGGACGTGGAGGTTGCAGTGAGCCATGATCATGCCACTGCACTCCAGCCTGGGTACAGAGCAGGATCCTGTTTTAATAAATTAATTAATTCATATGTTGAAGTCCTAACCCCTAATAGCCCAGCATGTGACTGTATTTGGAGATAGAATGTTTAAAAAGGCAATCAAGTTCAAATTAGGTTATTAGGATGGGCACTAACTCAATATGACTGGTGTCCTAATGAGAAGAGAAAATTTGGACTATCCACCTGAAATAATCAAAAGGATCAGAATCCAGCTTAAAAGAGCATATGCAGGCATGAAACTGAAAATAGCCACTCGGGACACACAGACTCCAGAGGATTAGAGCCAGTACCCCAAAGCCAAAAAGTGAAGGTCTTGCTTATACAGGCAGAAAATAAACAAATTGAACAGAGTTACAGTGCTTCCCATGCAAGGCTGGTTTATGAGTCACAGCAATTTGATTAATCACAGCTTGTTTTCTTTTCCTTTTCCAATTTGAAAGAGTCTATTGAACGTTCTGTCTTAGACAACGTGGTGGCCAGTGAGGTCTCTGTGTAAGAGAAGTCAGAGGGGAGCAAATCTACAGTGAAGATCAACATGAAGAGGGAAGGGGTCTTCCCTGGTGTCCTGTAGTCTTTTATAACATTTTACAGAACAATGTAGGTAAAGAAAAAGCTAATCTATAATCAGAGCAACAAAGGTTACAGCTGCCTAAGCTACAGCTGCCTGTCATACGCAACTCAGGTCCTATAATCATGTTCCTTGAAGATGCAAAATAATTTAAAGTTCCAACAGCTTTGGTTTTGAATGGCTTCTTTTTACAGGACGCAGACATGTACAGTGGGAAAGCGACGGGAGACACCTGGAGAGAAGATGGCCGTCCACAAACCAGGGCCAGAGGCCTAGAGCAGGTGCCCCCTGCTGGACTCCAAGGGAGCCAAGCCTGCTGCCCCCTGGGTTTTGGACTTCTGGCTTCCAGAACTGCAAGGTGATAAGCTTCTCTTGTCGAAGGCACCCAATCTGTGGCAGTTTATTATGGTCCCCGTAGCAAACAAATACCCTCAGGTTGGCTGCATCCTGGGACTGAAGGTCAGCGCTGCTCTCAAGATGTAAATGACTTTCTCCTTCTGAGGCTCCGGGGTCCACTCCTGCCATTGCCAGCATTCTAGAACTGGTGTGGCCCCTCCACCTTAACCAGCCCTGGGCTCCGGAGTTTCTGACTGTGATTGTCCACATTTTGACCACAGCTTTGTATATAAAAACCCTCCTTGAACTGTTCCACTGTGTGTGCCCGCCTATTGGGACCCTGACTGATACCTGCTGTATTGGTTTTTAAAAACTTTTTAAAATTTATATTTTATTTAGAGTTTTGCATGTATGTTTATGAGATTGGCCTATAATTTTCCTTTCCTATATTCTCTGAATGACTGTTATCAAGGCTATCCCAGCCTCATAAAATAAGTTCTTCTTTTAGCAAAATTCACTGGAAAATTCTGTATATAGTTGGAAGGATCTATCCTTTGAAAGTTAAATGGAATTCACCCATAAAATTACCTGTCTTGGTGTTTTCTTTACAGGATTGTATTTAACTACTGATTCAATGTCTTTAATAGTTATGGGACTAGTTTTATTTCTTCTTGAGTCAGTTACAGGAAGTTATGCTTTTATAAATTTATCTGTCAGCTAGGTGTGGTGGCTTATGCCTGTAATGTCAGCACTTTGGGAGGCCGAGGCGGGTGGATCACAAGGTTAGGAGTTTGAGACCAGCCTGGCCAACATGGTGAAACCCCATCTCTACTAAAAATACAAAAATTAGCTGGGTGTGGTGGCAGGTGTCTGTAATCCCGGCTACTCAGGAGGCTGAGGCAAGAGAATTGCTTGAACCTGGGAGGCGGAGATTGCAGTGGGCTGAGATCCTGCCACTGCATTCCAGCCTGGGTGACAAAGCAAGACTCTGTCTCACAGAAAAAAAAAAAAAAATCATCTGTCTAATTTTTTATATTCATTGACACAAAGTTGTTCCTGGTTGTGATGGTTAATATGAAGTGTCAACTTGACTGGGTCGAAGGATATAAATTATTGTTTCTGAGTGTATCTGGGTGTTTCTGGGTGTTGCCAGAAGAGATTAACAATTGAGTCAGTGGACTGGGAGAGGAAGACCCACTCTCAGGAAGTTCCACTGTGATGTTTAATACTGAGTGTCAACTTGATTGGATTGAAGCATACAAAGTATTGATCCTTGGTATGTCTGTTAGAGTGTGGCCAAAAGAGATTAACATTTGAGTCATTTGGCTGGGGAAGGCATATCCACCCTTTATCCGGGTGGGTACCATCTAATCAGCTGCCAGTGTGCCTAGAATATAAGCAGGCACAAAAACGAAAAGACTAGACTGGCCTAGCCTCCCAGCCTACATCTTTCTCCTGTGCTGGCTGCTTCCTGCCCTTGTACATTGGACTTCAAGTTCTTCAGTTTTTGGACTCAGACTGGCTTTCTTTGCTCCTTAGCTTGCAGATAGCCTATTGCGGGACCTTGCAATCATGTGAGTTAATACTTCATAAACTCCCCTTTATATGTGTCTATCTATCTTATTAGTTCTGTCCCTCTAGAGAGCCCTGGTACCAGGAGTGGTTCTAGAAGAACAGAATATTAAGGATGGAGTTCTTTTGTTGGTTTTGGGATTTCTGGAGTTGCCTGCTTAATATGACTGGACCCAAAAATGCTAAGGACTCTACTTCTAATGGCATGCAGAACACCGATAGTCCTTGGCATGAACTATTTAGAGAGTTATGCAAACTAAATGCATTTGACATTCTTGATTCACTGCTCATGAGAGGCAAGGAGTTTAGTGACTCTATACATAATACCTTTGACCACATGTGGAGAATCAAAGAACTAATGAAGCTGGTTGGTTGCTCCTAAAGTTCAGTGGACAAAGTGATGAAAGAAAATGATGAACTCAGGGATTCTAACTCTCAGCTTCAGAAGCAGACACTGAGCCTCAAATCTTCTAAGATTGCCCTCATTGAGAGTCTTATCTCCTTTAGAGAAAGAGCTGATATCATGGAAAAACAGACACAAGCTCTTACCATGCGAGTGACTGACCTGCAATGAAAGGTACGTGCACAGCCTCGCCAGGTGTCTACTGTTAAAGTGAGGGCACTGATTGGAAAAGAATAGGACCCTGCAACTTGGAATGGGGATGTGTGGGAGGACCCTGATGAAGCTGGGGACACTGAGTTTGTAAACTCTGATGAATATTTTTCACCAGAAGAAAGAGCTTCCCCATCCCCAGTAGTGGCAACATTCCCTCCCTAACCCATGCTGCCATCAGCCTTTCCACCTTTGTCTGAGGAGATAAATCCTGCACTGCCTGAGGCAACAGTGATGGACTCCCCTGAAGCAGTTGCCAGACAAGATAATGATTCTCCTGAGGAGCCACCCCTAACACCCCTGTTTGTTTCTCGACCTATAACTAAAGTCCCAGTGGGTGCCTAGAGGTGAGGTTGAGAGTGTGACCCATAAGGAGGTGTGCTACACTTGAAAATAACCATTTGAGTTCTCTAATTGATATAAACAGAAATCTGGAGAACAGGCATGGGAATGGATATTAAGGGTGTGGGATAATGGTGGAAGGAACATAGAGTTCGATCAGGCTGGATTTATTGATTTGGGCCCACTAAGCAGGGACTCTGCATTTAATGTCACAGCTCAGGAGTTCAAAAAGGTTCTAATAGTTTATTTGCTTGGTTGGCTGAAATATGGATTAAAAGATGGCCCACTGTGAGCAAGCTGGAAATGCCTGATCTCCCTTGGCTTAATGTAGAGGAAGGGATCCAAAGGCTTAGGGAGATTGAGGTGGTGGAGTGGATTAGTCACTTTAGACCTACTCATCCCAGCTGGGAGGGTCCAGAAGATATACCCTTGACCAATGCCTTGCGAAATAGATTTTTGAGGGCAGCACCTGCGTCTTTGAAGGGCCCTGTAATTGCTCTTCTCTGTATGTCAGATCTAACAGTAGGAACCACGGTCACTCAACTACAAAATTTAAATATGATTTAATGGGATGATGGGAATAACTGGATCCTGAGGTGGCAGGGGCCAAGTGGCGGCACTCAACCATCAAAGGCAGGGTGGGCACAGCTACCATAATGGACAGCAGAGGCAAAGTGGCAATCAGAATAGTCTGACTTGTGTAGAGCTCTGGCGTTGGCTAATTAATCACGGTGTTCCTAAAAGTGAAATTGACTGGAAGCCTACTGCAATCCTGCTTAATTTATATAAGCAGAAAACTTCTAGGTCGAATGGACAAAAGACTAATATGAATTATAAAAACAGAGAGTCACAGCCCCTCAATCAATTTCCAGACTTGAGACAGTTTACAGACCCAGAACCCCGTGAATGAAGGGGAGGCCGGGTCCCCTTGAGGAAGGACTCCACTACACTACTGACAATTTATGCTGTTAATCTTTCTTTCTTTCTTTTTTTTTTTTTTTTTTTTTTGAGACAGAGTCTTGCTCTGTCACCTAGGCTGGAGTGCAGTGGTGCAATCTCGGCTCACTGCAAGCTCTGCCTCCCAGGTTCACGCCATTCTCCTGCCTCAACCTCCCAAGTAGCTGGGACTACAGGTGCCCGCCACCACACCCAGCTAATTTTTTGTATTTTTAGTAGAGATGGGGTTTCATCGTGTTAGTCTGGATGGTCTCGATCTCCTGACCTCATGATCCACCCACCTCGGCCTCCCAAAGTGCTGGGATTACAGGTGTGAGCCACCACACCCGGCCTATGCTGTTAATCTTTCTCCCATCCTTCCCCAAGGAGACCTCCAGCCTTATACCAGGGTAACTATGTTGGGGAAAGGGAAATGATCAGACATTTTGGGGACTACTGGACACTGGCTCTAAGATGACATTGATTCCAGGAGACCCAAAACGTCATTGTGGTCCTCCAGTTAAAGCAGGCGCTTATGGAGGTCAGGAAATTAATGGAGTTTTAGCTCAGGTCTGACTTACAGTGGGTCCAGTGGGTCCCCGGGCTCATCCTGTGGTCATTTCCCCAGTGCCAGAATGCGTAATTGGTATAGACATACTTAGTAGCAGGCAGAACCACCACATTAGCTCCCTGACAGGTAGAGTGAGGGTTATTATGGTGGGGAAGGCCAAATGTAAGCCATTAGAGCTGCCTCTACCTACGAAAAGAGTAAATCAAAAACAATATCACATCCCTGGAGGGTCTGCAGAGATTAGTGCCACCATCAAGGACTTGAAAGATGCAGGGGTGGTGATTCCCACCACATCCCCACTCAACTCTCCCATTTGGCCTGTGCAGAAGACAGATGGATCTTGGGGAATGACAGTGGATTACCGTAAGCTTAAGCAAGTGGTCACTCCAGTTGCAGCTGCTGTACCAGATGTGGTTTCATTGCTTGAGCAAATTAACACATCTCCTGGTACCTGGTATGCAGCCGTTGTCTTGGCAAATGCCTTTTTCTCCATTCCTGTCCATAAGGCCCACCAGAAGCAATTTGCCTTCAGCTGGGAAAGCCAGCAATATACCTTTACTGTCCTCCCTCAGGGGTATATCAATTCTCCGGCTTTGTGTCATAATCTTATTCGGAGAGACCTGGATCGCTTTTCGCTTCTGCAAGATATCACACTGGTCCATTACATTGATGACATTACGGTGACTGGATTCAGTGAGCAAGAAGTAGCAAACACACTGGACTTATTGGTGAGACATTTGTGTGCCAGAGGATGGGAAATAAATCCGACTAAAATTCAGGGAACTTCTACATCAACAAAATTTCTAGGGGTCCAGTGGTTTGGGGCCTGTCGAGATATTCCTAAGGTGAAGGATAAGTTGCTGCATTTGGACCCTCTTACAACCAAGAAAGAGGCACAATGCTTAGTGGGCCTATATGGATTTTGGAGGTAACACAGTCCTCATTTGGGTGTGTTACTATGACACATTTACTGAGTGACCTGAAAGGCTGCCAGCTTTGGGTGGGGTCCAGAACAGGAGAAGGCTCTGCAAAAGGTCCAGTCTGCTGTGCAAGCTGCTCTGCCACTTGGGCCATATGACCCAGCAGATCCAATGGTGCTTGAGGTGTCAGTGGCAGATAGGGATGCTGTTTGGAGTCTCTGGCAGGCCCCCATAGGTGAATCACAGCACAGGCCTCTCAGATTTTGGGGCAAGGCCCTGACATCTTCTGCAGATAACTACTCTCCTTTTGAAAGACAGCTCTTGGCCTGTTACTGGGCTTTGGTGGAAAGTGAACATTTGACTATGGGTCATCAAGTCACCATGCAACCTGAACTGCCCATCATGAACTGGGTGCTTTCCTACCCGTCTAGCCATAAAGTGGGTCATGCACAGCAGCATTCCATCATCAAAGAGAAGTGGTATATGTGTGACTGGGCTCAAGCAGATCCTGAAGGCACAAGTAAGTTTTACATGAGGAAGTGGCTCAAATGCCCATGGTCTCCACTCCTGCCACCCTGCCTCCTCTCCCCCAGCCTGCACCAATGGCCTCATGGGAAGTTCCCTGTGATCATTTGCCGTGGTTTGCCATGGTTACTACGGGACTGAACGAAGGAGGATGAATGTAGAAATGAAAACAAAAAACAAGAAACTATTTTAAAGGAAGAGCAAGGGGAAGAAGAGGGCTCCCAGTTTCCAGTGAGCAAGGGCAGCCACCCTGAGCTTCTATAACCCTTCATGTTGGGTAGAAAGAGCAGGGAGCAGGAGGTAACGATTGGTCAGCTCCTTAATTGATCACAGGTTCACATTATTGCTAACAGGCTTCGTAGTTGCCTAATCACAAGAAACACTTGTGCGTGGGTCGTGACTGCTGTCAGCAGTCCTGGGCAGCATATGTGGTTTGTCTTTTCACCAACAACCTGCTTTTATGAGAACAGTTTGCTGTTTACTCGTATAGCCTCTGGTGGTATACTGAGTTGATCGTGACCCTCACTCTTTCGGCCTGCAACAATCATTTGACAGAGGAAGAGAAGACTAGGACCTGGTTCACAGATGCTTCTGCAGGATATGCAGGCACCACCCGAAAGAGGCCAGCTGCGGCATTACAGCCCCTTTTTAGGACATGCCTGAAGGACAGCGGTGAAGGGAAATCTTCCCAGTGGGCAGAAGTTGGAGCGGTGCACCTGGTTGTGCACTTTGCATGGGAGGAGAAATGGCCAGGTGTGTGATTATGTACTGATTCATGGGCCGTAGACAATGGTTTGCCTGGATGGTCAGGGACTTGGAAGAAGCATGATTGGAAAATTGGTGACAAAGAAATTTGGGGAAGAGGTATGTGGATGGACCTCTCCGAGTGGTCAAAAACGGAAGATATTTGTATCCCCTGTGAGTGCTCACCAATGGGTGAACTCAGCAGAGGAGGATTTTAATAATCAAGTGAGTAGGATGACCTGTTCTGTGGACACCACTCAGCTTCTTTCCCCAGCCACCCCTGTCATCGCCCAGTGGGCCCATGAACAGAGTGGCCATGGTGGCAAGGATGGAGATTACACATGGAGATTTAGCAACATGGACCTCCACTAGCCAAGGCTGACCTGTCTACAGCCACTGCTGAGTGCCCAATTTGGCAGCAGCAGAGACTAACACTGAGCCTCAATATGGCACCATTCCTCAGGGTGATCAGCCAGCTACCCGGTGGCAGGTTGATTATATTGGACCTCTTCCACCATGGAAAGGGCAGAGGTTTGTCCTCACCGGAATAGACACTTACTCCTGATATGGGTTTGCCTATCTTGCACGCAGTGCTTCTGCCAAGACTACCATCCATGGACTCACGGAATGCCTCATCCACCATCATGGTGTTCCACACAGCATTGCCTCTGAGCAAGGCACTCACTTTACAGCTAAAGAAGTGTGGTAGTGGGCTCATGCTCATGGAATTCACTGGTCTTACCACGTTCCCCATAATCCTGAAGCAGCTGGATTGATAGAACAGTGGAATGGCCTTCTGAAGTCACAATTACACCACCAACTAGGTGACAATACTTTGCAGGGCTGGGGCCAAGTTCTCCAGAAGGCCATGTATGCTCTGAATCAGCATCCAAGATATGATATTGTTTCTGCCTTAGCCAGGATGCACAGGTCCAGGAATCAAGGCACTGAAGTGGAAGTGGCACCACTTGCCATCACCCCTAGTGATCCACTAGCAAAATGTTTGCTTCCTGTTCCCATGACATTATGTTCTGCTGGCCTAGAGGTCTTAGTTCCAGAGGGAGGAACGCTGCCACCAGGAGACACAACTATTCCATTAAGCTAGAAGTTAAGATTGCCACCTGGACACTCTGGGCTCCTCCTACCTTTAAGTCAACAGGCTAAGAAGGAGTTACGGTGTTGGCTGGGGTGATTGACCCAGACTCTCGAGATGAAATCAGTCTACAACTCCACAAAGGAGGTAAGTAAGAGTATGCATAGAATTACAAAAGATCCATTAGGGCGTCTATTAATATTACCATGCCCTGTGATTAAGGTCAATGGGAAACTACAACAGCCCAATCCAGGCAGGACTATAAATCACCCAGACACTTCAGGAATGAAGGTTTGGGTCACTCCACCAGGAAAAAAAAAACATGAACTGCTGAGGCGCTTGCTGAAGGCAAAGAGAAATGGTGAAGGTGAAGGAGGAGCAAAGGCACCTCTTACATGGCGGCAGGCAAAGAGCATATGCAGGGAACTGCCCTTCATAAAACCATGAGATCTCATGAGACTTATTCACTCTCATGAGAATAGCACAGGAAAACCCCACCCCCATGATTAAATTACCTCCCACTGGGTCCCTCCCACAACACATGAGGATTACGGGAGCTAATATTATTAATACAATTCGAGATGAGATTTGGGTGGGGACACAGCCGAACTGTATCAGGCATCCTATGGGCAGGCCAGAAGTGTTGGTTACCCCTTCCACCCATGCCTTACTGGCCAGAACTCACTCATACAGCCTTACCTGATGGGGGCGGGGGTGGTGGTACTGGGAAATGTGGATGCACAAACGGGTGTGACCACAGGGTACAGTGCTTGCCACACTCAGCTGACGTGTTTCTCTCCAACACACCAGGCCACTTGGAGATGCAAGACAAAGCAGCCCACCCCTGGTCCCCATCATCCCCTTGGAATCACCTTGGAAAACCCTGGATCATTTTGAAAGATGCTCATGGACGCCATCTTATTGGGGCTCATCACAGTATCAAGGTAGAAGAGGAAGCTGAGACCAGTAAGATCACACGGTGGCTGAAGGTGGTGTGGCTAGTCAGGGACAGGTCCCTTGGCCACAGAGCCACTGGCGGGCGGCAATGTGCCACGACCATGGGGTCTGGCAGAGATGGCAGTGCCCCTGGCCACAGTGTCCAGCAGCAGCATGGCAGCTGCAGCAGGGCTCTGTGGTCAGACAGGGGTGCTGCTGTGACCTGAGACTGTGGGCTCCTTTGAAGGTGGTGACCCTGCCCCTCGTGTGGAGCCCAGCTGTGCTGTGGGGCTGAGCTGTGGTGTCCTCCTCTTTCAGGACGTGGCTCTGTTTTCACTGCCTACCAGCTCTCCAGCCTTCCCCTTGGTTCTTGGAGACCTGATTTGCTTCCAATCAACCCCTTCCTACTCAGTGGCCAGCCTATTTCTCCATTTGCAACCAGCAACCCTGGCTATAACTTCTGGGAAACTTCTGGCTATAACTTCTGAGGCACAGAGCAGGGCAGGAGCTTGCCCAGGGTCACAGCACTCTCGGCCTGTCTGGGAGTGGCAGCCAGGCCACCTCCTCCTCCTGCAGGAAGCTTCCTCCACCTTTCAGCAGCCCTGGAGCCGCGTGGAGCAGGGAAGGGAGTTGTCTACCCTCCGGCATCCTGTGTGTTCCAGGCTGTGTGGGAGCAGGTGCAGCTGCCACGCATGGCAGGAGCCTGGGCCCGGGCCAGCACTCAGGAATGCAGCGGGGCCCTGCCTCTCCCTGTAGGGATGAGCAAGTGCCAGGCGCCCAGGGCAGCAGATGTGTCTGTGGCTACAGCCCCAACGGCCCCCGCCTCCGCACCGGCTGTCCTAGGCCAGCCCCTTGGGGGCCTGGGATGTGTGGGGAGCATGAATGGGGCTCTGTGACCCAGCAACTGTTCTGCAGAAGGCGGCTGGTGGCTGCACAGGTGACTGCGGGGGTGAGTGGGGGATGCAAAATTCTGCTTCCTGGGCCTGGTGTCTCCTGCCTTACATGAGGCCCTGATAAGACATCACCGAAGCATCAAAGCCAACCCTTGTGGCCCACCGGAGACCTGTCTCTTGGATCACAGGGGCAGTGGGGAGGGGCGCCCAGGGCTCCCGATGCCTCTGAGCCCTGCTCTGAGGTCAGCCGATGTGGCTCAGTCCTGGCTGTGAGGCCTCACGCTGCCTTTATTCCATTTCCTCCTCAGTACGAGGCAGACAGAGCCCAGCCTAGGGTCTGGATGGGATGAAATGAAGACGTCTCCTCCCTAACGGGACACTGTCTACCCCTTCCTTCTTGTCCCCCGAGAACCGTCAGCCCCGTGAGGATGGGGTCTAGGGTAGGGCATGTGGACGGAGCTTTGCTGTTTGTCCAGGTGCTTATCTTCTAGGGTGCCATCGCCCCTCCCCACTGCTGTTCCCGTATCTGCTGGGTGTCCCCAACCCCAGGGTGGTGGAGGCCGTCTCTTGGATGGGGCTGACACCCAAGGCACAGACCTGCCAGGTTCCCCAAAGCACATGGCCTCTCTGCAAAAGAACCTGGGTGTGACATCTAATGCCCAGGCCAGAGCTTGGGGACAGCTGGACTGGAGCCACAGGGTCAAGGAGGGGGAGTCCAGAAACACAAAGTCCACCCAGCTGGGAGGGCTGCTGGCGGGTCCTTTACAAAGCAGGCAGCTCCTCTGCCCATCGGAGCCGGCTGGCCTAACCAGGGCCTGCTCTTGCCTGGGATGGGGGCAGAAGAGGTGGAGACCTGGGGACCCGAGGCGGCAATGTGGGTCCTGGACCCGCCCACCTGCACTGGGGTCCCTGCAGGCTTTTAATGGGAACAGAAATGGAGGAAGAGACAGAGGCTGCCAGGGGCTCCTGGACCCCTACTGCCTGCCTGGGGAGGGGTCACCTCAGTGTGGGGGAAGCCTGGGGATGTAAGAGCATCCTGGGCCTGGGCTGCCCGTGGCCAGTCTGTTGTCGGGGTGTCTGGTGACCCCTGGGGTAGTGGGAGGGGCAGATGCCAGTCTGGGAAGCCAGATTGTTTGAAGACCAACTTCAAAGTTGGGAGCAGTGCCCAGAGCCGGGCTGATGTCTGCTGGGTGGTTTTCTCTGCTTTTTGAAAAAGAAGTCCCCGCCCGACCCCCCGCCCCAGGCGCTGGTCTGAGCGTCTGAGCCCAGATGGTGCGCTTGCTCCAGAGGGCGGGCGGCTCCAGTGGCCGCCGCGGGACAGTGGGGCCAGAGGGGCCCGTGGGGGTGGGGGAGCCGCCCGCAGGAGAAGGAGCCCCGCCCGCGCCGGCCCTGGAGTCGCCGATGTCGCCGCCCTGCCCGCGGGCCCGCCCTCCTGGCCCAGACCAGGGCCCTGGGAGCTATTTTGAAAGTGACCCTGGGCTGGGGCGCCGGGGCGAGCGCGGCGGCGCGGAGCCATGACAGAAGATGACCGAGGCGGCGCTGGTGGAGGAGGGCCAGGTCAAGCTGCGGGACGGCAAGAAGGTCGGGGCGCGTCGGGGGCGCGGGGGGGGGGCGGGCGCGGGCGGCGGCTCACGCTCCCCCCTGTCCCCGCAGTGGAAGAGTAAGTGGCTGGTGCTGCGCAAGCCGTCGCCCGTGGCAGGTGAGCGGGGTGGGCGGGGGATGGTGGGCGCGGGGGGCCTAGCGACACGGGTTACCGAGGCCCGGGGCAGTAATGCCAGCTTGCCCAAAATCGCCGCCGCTGTCACCCCGCCGGGAAACCCGAGAGCCCCGCGCGGACCCGGACCCCACGGCGCCCCTGGGAGCGCAGGTGGGGGCCCTGGACGGAAGAACCCTCTTTCCAGCAGGGCAGACTGAGGCCCGAGGGGGCTGCCTGGTGGCCCTGTAGGCGGAGGGGACGCAGGCCCTGAGCCCCCCAGCAGAGCAGCAAGGGGCCCCCCAGAAGCAAAGCCCCACATGCCTGAGGGTTGAGCTGTGCTTGTGGAAACGCTCAGAGCAGGGCGCCCGAACCCAGCCTCCAGGGGTGCTGCGTGGGTTAGCGCTGACCCTGGACCCCTCCCAGGCAGAGGAGAGGCTGGGCTGCGGTGGAGCAGGGCAGAGTGACTGCCACATTGCTGGGGGAAAAGTCCTCTGGGAGGAGGCAGGGGTCCCCCGCAGTCCCCGCCCTGAGCCAGCACCCCAGCTTGGGGAGGGTCAGCACGGAGCCCCCAGGTCTGGCAGCCCAGGCCGCCTGCAGCGCTGGGCCTGTAGGGAGGGCTGAGCCAGGCCTGCAGCTGCTCCAGAGGACAGGTGCGGCGAAGCCGGCCAGGCCCGGGTCTGGGTGGGATGCTCGGCCTGCGTGCATGGGGGGCTGTATGCCAGGGGGCTGCCAGAGCGCCCTCCAGGACGGGTGTCTGTGACTCCCAGGGAGGGTGTGGGGCAGGGATGCCTCCTGCGTCCCCTCTGCAGGGCCTCAGGTGGTCCTGGAGGAAAGCACTTCCTGCCTGCCTCCGCCTCCCCTTGCAGGGCCTGGACTGCACGCTGGTCACTTCTGCACTCAGCCCTCCGTGCCCAGACCTCCTGCCTGGAGCTGTGGGGGCACCAACAGAGCCTGGGAGGGCGTCTTTGTCCTCCGGGGCTGCAGGGGACCTGGTATAGGAAGGGATGGGGTCTGGGCAGAGTGAGAGGCCCTGCCAGGCTGGGCGGATGACAGGCTTTAGTCAGCTGTGGCTGGGTCGGGGCCGTGGTGGGGCAGGTGATGCTTGGTGGACGGTGCTGGGCTGGAGCCAGTGCAGACCCTCCAGAGAGGCCGCAGCCCAGGAAGGCACCCGGGACAGCAGCCCCCAAAGAGGAGTGTTGGGGGAGAGGTCTTTGTCCCTCTTGGAGGGATTTTCTTTCTGAATCAGACAGTCCCAGGAGGCAGGGCCTGCCAGCCTCAAGAGGACGTGATCCCCCGGCCGGTGAGTGCCTGAGTGGAGTGACAGGAGTTTGCAATGGGTCCCCCAGGTGGGACAATCTGTGAGTCTGTAGGTGAACATGGTGGCTCCCGAGCGTCTGCTGGGTTATCCCGTATCCCGCGCAGTTGAGATCTGCAGCCTTGTGGGGCTGGCGTGGGAGGTGATGTGGGGTAGTGGAAGGTGCCATGCCCCCTCTGGGTGGATGTTCATTCCAAGCCTTGCAGCCAGGTGTCCCTAGCACCCACTGACTCACTGGCCTGGGACCCATTGCTTTGGACACCTGCTTTCTGTGTTGGTCACTCCAGCAGCCTAGGGTTGAAACTGACACCCTGTGGGGTTGCCCAGAGGTCGGTCAGATGAGGGGATGGGACAGAGGGGAGTTCTCATGCCCACCTCCCCACCCTGACCAGGCCAGCCTGGCACCTCCTCTCTGCTCAGAGGCCCTGATGTCTCTTCCCCCCACCCCTCATAAGCCTCCCTGCATGCTGCCCCCTTTGCCTTCACCCAGCTGCCTTCCCGCTCAGCGCTGGAGACCACCTCCCTTGTGGATGGGCCCGGCGTGGAGGGAGCAGGCCCCAGCCCTGGAGGAGCAGACAGCACAGACCCTGCGCTCCTGGTGTGAGGGAGAGAGGAAGGGTCCCGTCTGCTTCCTTGTAAGACAGGCAGGGTTCTTTTTGTTACCAGTGGTGATTTCCTTCTGGGAAGGGCCCCGATGTGCACCTTTTCCACTGGCTCCTTTCTCCTCCTTGCGTTTTTCTCAATCGTGAGCACGTCTTTCTGTTATGACAAGGTTTAGCGAATGAAAGGGAAACCCTTTTATCAAAGGGCTGCTCAGCCGCAGCGCCCGGCATGGCCAGTGGACGTCGGGCCGTCTGCCTCGGTGTGGGACTGCAGGGTGCCCTGCAGTGGGACCACGTTCCTTGAGGTCTCCACCGCGTCCTCACTGTGGAATGCGTGTCTGCGTCCCCTCTCTGGGCAGGGCCCCGGGGGAGGAGGGTGGTCTGTGTCCAGTCGTGGCCCAGGACTCACTGCTGGTGGCCCTGCATGCCAGCGGTGCCTGGCCCAGCCCCTCTCTTCTTCCTCCCTGGTGCAGCGGCTGGGGGTGGTGAGGAAAGTGTTCTTGACATCCTGTGGAGGGTGTGGCCCCGGGCCAGACACTTGAGGGGGCCTGCTTCCCACAGGGGCTGCCCCTGGGGGCTTCATCCAGCTCAGAAAAGCCACCAGGAGGGCCCGAGTCCTGGAGCTGGCAGGGTCTTGGAGTCACCATGGTGGGGGGAAGCTGAAGCTCAGAAACCCAAGGGATCTGGCCCAAGACACGGACTGCTGGGCAGAGCCCAGTTCCCCCCAACCAACCCAAACCTTGCCCCTCAAAGCTGGATGGAAGTTCTGCGCCTGCCCCCGGGCTGATGGCTGGGCCCTTGCTTAGTCTCCCCTATCCCTGCTCTCGGTTCTAATGCTGAGTTCCCGGAGGGCAGGGTTCCCAGTTCTGCATCGCCCTCAAAGGCAGCCTGGTGGGACTGAGCCCGGCCTGCAGGAGGGACCCCACGGAGACGGCGCAGGAGCCGGGAGCCCCCTGGCAGGTGCCCTGTGAGCCCCGGAGCTGCCCCACGGCTAGTGCTGTCCTGGGGCCCTGCCCTCCACAGCTCCCCTGCTAACGAGGGGCTGGGGGTGGACACTGGGTCGGCCCTTCCCGAGCAGAGCCTCCTGGTGGTGGATTTCCTGTATGTCTGGCTCCTGCCCCAACGGACTGGGGCTGACATCCCAGCTCCGAGCTGAAGACCGGGCGTGGGTGGTGGCCAGTTATCCTCTCCCCATAGAAACATCAAGAACAGGGCGACCTTCCCTCAGCCCCCACGTCAGAACAGGGAATCAGAGAGCTGGGGTGCAGCTCTCAGCTCCACATGTGGGAGCGGTGACCTGGGACGGCTCCTTCCCCACCTGCGTCCTCGTCTACTCACAGGGCTCTTGAGGGCGATGGAGAGGTGGGCGCGGGGGCCTGGCCCTGGCATCTGGAGCCTTGTCCTGGGCTGCCCTTGGTGATGTCTGTGGTCTGGGGGACCCACCTGCACCACACCTCCAACACCTGTGCCGGACAGGGGCACCCTCACGCGTTTCCTTCCCGAACCAGATTGTGAATGGGTCCAGGGCTAGGCACTGGATCTTGGTCTCGTGTGTCCTGGCTGTGGCCTGGCCCGAGGAGGCATCAGCAGGCCGGCCTGGTCGATGGACGCCCCCCTTGCTCCTGCCCAGCTTCTGGGGGCGGCTCCAGGCTGCTGCACCCCCAGCAGGGTCCCCTCAGGCGGCTACCACCTGCGTTGCTAAGGGCACAGCCTCAAGGTCACTGTGACCTCCAAAGGCTGTCCCGCAGCCACTTCTGCGGACTCCCATCGTGTTCAGTGTGGGCGGGGACCCCCCCCACTGCGTCCCCGGCCCACACACGCCCCTGCCTTCCCTTGGTCACCACGCCTACTCACTCCATCTTCCCTGTGGCTTCTCCCCCTCCTCCTTCTTCCCTCCCACCCTCCCCGGCTCTCCGCCCTGGCTGTAAGGCCTTCCGTGTGCTCATGACTCCACAGTTATTTTTACATCTCCAGAAGCCTGCGTCCAACTGCCTGTGTGCATCGACGCCCGGTGTCTGGTGGGCTTCTCAGCCCCACGTGTCCAGGGAAGACCCCCCCACCCCAGACCCCACCCCAGAAGGGTCCCCAGGCATCCCTCCCCCACCCAAGTCCCAGGGCTCATCCTGGATTCCTCGTTTCCCTGTGGCTGTGGAGGTGAATGCAGGGGGAGCGTGTGTGCACGTGCGTGTGTGTGAGGATATACATGTGCACCTGTACACACCGTGGCAGCGTGTGCACGTGTGAGCAAGTGTGAGCATTTGGGTGAGTGTGTAAGAGTGAATGTGTGAGTGTGGGCTTATGTGGCTGTCTTAGCTCAGGCGGCTCTTAGCGAATGCCACAGCCTGGGTAGCTCAGACAACAGCCAGTCACTGCTCACGGTTCTGGGGGCTGGAGGTCCAAGATCAAGGCAGCCTGGGTGTCTGGTGAGGATCCGCGTCCTGGGTGTCTCGTAAGGACCATGTCCTGCTGCATAGGTGGCGCTTTCTCTGTCCTTATATGGTGTAGGGGGAGGAAGCGCACTGGAGCCCCCTCATCAGGTACTGGTCCCATTCTTGAGGCTCCACCCTGATGACCTCATCGCATCCCAAAGGCCCCACCACCTAACCCATCGCCTTGGGGGTGAAGATTTCAACACTGGAATTTCAGATTCAGACCCCAGCACTGAGTGCATGAGTGCACGTTTCTGTGTGTGTGTGCACAAGCATGAGTGCAAGCACATGTCTGTGTCCACGTGTGTGTGTGCATGTGAATACCTGTGTGTGGGTGTGTGTGCAAGTGTGTGTGTGCGTGCATGTGAATACCTGTGTGTGGGGGTGTGTGCACGCAAGTGTGTGTGCGTGCATGTGAATACCTGTGTAGGGGTGTATGTGTGCAAGTGTGTGTGCGTGTGCATGTGAATACCTGTGGGAGTGTGTGCACGTGTGCACATGCGTGTGAATACCTGTGTGTGTGAGTGTGTGTCTGTGTGTGAGCTCAAATGCTTGTCTGTGTGCATGTGTCTGTGTGTGCAAGTGTGTGCCGGTGTCTGCATGGGTGTGCAGCAGTGTGTGTGCCTGTGTGTGAATGTACATGTACAAGTGTGTCTGTGTGCCTGTGTATGCATGTATGAGTGTGCCTCTGTGTGCATGTATGAGTGTGCATGTGCGTGTGTGTGTATGAGTGTGTGACTTGTGTGAGTGTATGAGTGTGAGTGTGCCTGTGTGAGCATGTATGAATGTGTGTGCTTGTCTGTCAGTGTGCATGTATTGGCGTGTGCGTGCTTTGTGTGTGTGTGCATGTATGAGTGTGCATGTGCCTGTGTGTGTGTGCATGTATGAGTGTATGTGCCTGTGTCTGTGTGTCTGTGTGTATGAGTGTGCGTGCCTGTGTGTGTGCATGTATGTGTGCCTGTGTATGTGTCTGTATGAGTGTGTGTGCCTGTATGTGTGCCTGTGTGTGTCTGTGTGCGTGTGTGTGCATGTATGTGTGCCTGTGTGTGTTCATGTATGTCTGTGTGTGCCTGTGTGTGTATGCATGTAGGAGTGTGTGTGTGCGTGTATGTTTGTGTGCATGAGTGTGCATGCCTCTGTGTGTGTGCATGTGAGTGTGCCTGTGTATGAGTGTGCATGTCTGTGTGTGTATAAGTGTGTGTATGAGTGTGCGTGCTTTTGTGCACGTGTATGTGTGGTGCCTGTATGAGTGTACGTGTGCCTGTGTATGCATGTGTGTGTGAGTGTGCGTGTATGAGTGTGCCTGTGTATGAGTGCATGTCTGAGTGTGTGTGCATGTATTAGTGTGTGTGTGCCTGTGAGTGTGCCTGTGTATGCATGCGTGTATGAGTGTGTGTGCACATCTGTGTGAGTGTGCGTGTATGTGTCTGTGTGTATGAGTGTGCATGTATGTGTGTGTGTGTCCGTGAGTGTGCCTGTATGAGTGTGTGTGTGAGAGTGTGCGTGTGTGCCTGCTTGTTCCACATGGTCTCTGTGCCTTGGTTGGCCTCTCCTGGTGCCTCTTCCTCGTTTGTCTCCTTTCACCATCACGACCCGGTGCCCTCCACCCAGCCCAGTGCTGCCTGCCAGAGCCCCGGGAACCCTCCAAGTTCTGCAAAAGCCTTCCCTGGCCAGGTTGCAGCCAATGCCCGCAGCCAGAGGGTGGGTGGGCAGGGCTGATGGTGGTTCCTCAGCCGCCGGGCAAGAGACCCCCAGCCGGAGGGTGGGTGGGCAGGGCAGATAGTGCTTCCTCAGCCGCTGGGTGAGAGACCCCCAGGTGCCCAGGCCTCCTGGGAGGGTGTGGCTGGGGCCCTCTGGGCCTGGCGCCCAGGGAGCTGGCCGGTGGCCATCCACTCCTGAGTCCCTCAGACCTGTGTCTCCCCGGCACACGTGCTGTGTCCCAGGGAGAGCCGCTGCATCCTGGGGCTCTGGTGTCCCGGCCTTGACCTGGCTTGGTCTCAGCCCTGGGCCTGGAGCTTCCATCTCTCTGGTTCCAGTTCCTGCAGCGCTTTGCCCCCTGGCACTCCCCGAGAGATGCACTTTAAAAACAGGATCGATTTATTGTCAGTGATGAGGAGAGGGCGGCCTGAGCATGAGGGGGTGGGCGTCAGCTGCCGGAGAAGCTTCCGCCAGGCAGGAGGGGCGAGTGGGACCCCAGCTCTGACCTCTCCGCTTCTGTTCATGTTTGAAAATGAAATCGGTGGTTTGGGTGGTCGTCAGTTTCCTGTGGCCGACAGAAGAAAGCACCACAGCTGGGCCTTCAAACAACGAGAATTCACCCACTGAGTCCTGGGAGTTAGAGCTCTGCAGTCGAGGGGGCCGTAGGGCCACGCTCCCTCCAGGCTTCCCAGAGGGGCTCCTTCCTGCCTCTCCCAGCTCCTGCTAGACACAGGTGTCCCTTGGCTGTGGCCTCAGTGCTCCAGTCCCTGCCTCCGTCCCCATTCAGGTGACCTTCCCTGTGTCTGCGCCTCCTGTTCTGCCCCTTACAAGGACACTTGCTGCTGCGTTCAGATAATCCAGGATCGTGAACTCGATTACATATGCAGAAACCCTGTTCCCAAATAAGGACATACAGGTTCCGGGGCCGGGAGTGGACACGTCTTGCTGGGGGCCACGCTCAGCCCCTCCACGTAAGTGCTCCTGGATTCTCAGGCGTTCCCAAGGTGCAGGGTGTGAGTCTGCGTTTGTAGACAGAGTCCAGAAAAATCAGGCCGAGGGGTGGCGTCCGTGAATCAGAAAAAGGTCTGAGGGTCGAGCATGGGTTCAGCATGCGCGCCACCACCAGCCTTGCAGGGGTAGACGTCTAGGGTGGGGCCGGCTGGCTTGTAGAAGGTGTGAGAAGCCGTTGTGGCAAATTCAACTCCTGGCCAGGAGTCAGCTCACTGTGGTCTCTGGGCCAAATCCTGCCGGAACCTGTTTTTGTAAATAAAGTTTTATTGGCTCGCAGCCATTCCCACACGTGTCATCTGTGGCTGCTTTCCAGCTAAGTATGGTAAAGGAGACTTAAAGCTCAATCAAGCCAAAAGGGTGACGTCGGGCTCTTTACAGGCAAGCTCCTGACCCCAGTCCTGACTGTATTATTGGGAATGTAACTTGTTGAACAAAGGAGGTGCTTGTTGGGGGCAATGGAAGGAACTGGTTGTCATCAGGTGCCGGAGCTGTCTGCCAGGGTGTGGCCAAGGTGCCACCACCACAGAGCAGAGCCACAGGGGAGGAAAGGTCCCTGCCTGACTTCTGGGTGATCAGCCCACCAAGGCTCCGAGGAAACTGAGGCCCTCGAGGTGGAAGGTGGTGGATGGTTGGCCAGTGTGTGCCCCTTGCTGAGCACTCAGGGTGAGCCATGGGTCACCTGGTCCCTCTGTGCGTGGGCAGCCAGATTGCAGGGAAGCCGGTCTGGCCTTACAGCTGGTAATGCAGACAGATGTGTACCTGAATATGCAAGCATGTACTGAGTGCTTACTGCACACAGGGCCTCCACACCTTCCTGCAGATGGTCCTTACGGCATTGCTGCAGGTGGGGGTGCCACTGTCCCCAGGTCACAGATGAGGAAACTGAGGCCAAGATCCCAAGGCCATGCAGCTGGGAGGTCAGAGCAGGGATTCCCAGGGGCCTTGCCCCTTAGGGGAAGGGAGTGAAGGGGTGGTCTGTGTGGTGCGTGATTATCCTCAGTGGAAGTTTCCACATGGGTGTGGCTCAGCTTTTTAGGGTCCCCCGAGGCAGAGGCGGCCCGGGCCCCTGCAGCGATCTCACAACACACTTCAACTGCAGAGGGTGGACACTGTGGGCTGTCCTCCGGCTCAAGTGGCCCTGGGGCCCCCATCCTGCGCGGAGCCAACCGTGTTCATGCTGTTCCCACACACCGTCATTTCTTGGGTGCTCTGGTGATGCATTTGGGGGACATTGCATTTGGGGGACTTTGCATTTGGGGGACATTGCTGTTACAGCGAATTCCGATTACACCGCTGTGTTTGATTTCTCTCTTGGGGCCGGGCGTCCTGCTTCCTGCCTTGGAGTTTCCAGAGGGGGCCAGTAGATTGTCTGGAAAGCCTCAGCTGGGCAGGCGGAGTTCTGTAGGTGCGGGAATGAGGGGGCTTCTTTCTCAAATTGGGAATGCCTAGCTTTTTTCTAGCTGTAAACGTTTCAGACACTGTGGACAGATCCTCCAATGGAAAGTGAACGCCCTGTCGCCGCGCCCACACCGCGCCTTGCTTTTGTGAATCAAGTTTCCCGGCATGCAGCTGCGCCCACGGGTCTACACATGGTCTGAGGCTGCTTTCAGGCAGCAAGGGTGGCGGTGCTGAGCAGTGGCCGCAGAGCCTGTGTGGCCCTGAAAGCTGCATGCTTGCCCTCTGGCCCCTTGCAGAGGAAGCTTGCTGACCGCTGGCCCCTGTGGTCACACAGACACCCTGGCTCTGCGGGCTGTGGCCATGTGGCCCGGGGAGGTGGGCACGGCTGGGGAGGGAAGCTGAGCACCATGTCTGCTCTGGACTCCATTGCAAAAATGAGTGTCTGCGTCAAATTCATTTGGGATTTTGGTTCTCATGTGGCTTTGCAGGGCCTGTGTGAAGAGTGAGCACCTGCTTTTCAGAGCTTCAGATGACATGTCATTCTGCAATCCTCTTCGGGGACATTCTCCCCCATCCCCTCCTGCATGCTCACAGGGATTTGGGGTGTTTGTATGAGGTCCCAAAACCTACACCCTCGCCGAAGCCGGGTATCCTGGAGCCCAGCTGCCGGGGCCTAGGTGGGAGGAGGCCTGGTCGTCAAGCCTGGAGCCGTGGCGGGAGGGCCGGGAGTCTTCCTGCGCCATCCTCTCTGCTCTCTCAGGCAGACCTGCTGCCCCCGCCATTCACAGGAGTGTCCCCGGGCCAGGTGGTTCACCCAAGGCCACACAGGGACTGTGCTGTGCCAGGTTTGAGCTGCACCTGGTGGAGTGGATGGCACCAGCCGGTTGCTTGTGGTGACAGTGACGTTGGAAAATGGGAAGGTGGGGGTGGGGACGGGGACCCGAGTTGCCCTGGAGGGTCCGGGAGGCAGAACGCAGGCAGGTCCCCAGCAGCCGAGGAAGAGACTAGGGCCTGCTGAGCTGGGCAGTGGCCGGGTGGATGGGGATGGGACCCAAGGCCCATTGACCTCCCCTACTCCCTGGGGCTGAAGCTCAGCCACACCCTGAGAACTAAAGGAACCAGGAGGGGCGGTGGGTCTCGAAGCAGCAGGGAGTGGGCACAGGTGTGGCTGGCAGGGCGGCAGGATAGGAGCGGGCTGGCAGAACCAGGGCAGGAGGCCACAGCCACCGGGCAGGCCCCACGCTGGGCCCCCAAGCCCCTGACCACAGATCCTGCAGCCCTCAGTGTGGCCCAGGGCGCTCCAGGGCCTGGGACAGGGCAAATCCGCAGGTGAAGGTCCAGAACCGAGTCATGGGAGCCAGCGTCGGGGGCCGGGCACAGACATGAATATTCTGAGTTCATTTCTGCTCTTGCAGCCCGTGGGTCTTGCAAGGGGAGGGGATCGCCCCATTTTGTATGCCGGGAGTCGAAGCCTTGGCATGGCTGAGTGGCTGGCTTGAGGTCATGACACCAGCCCGGGTCTCTGCACTGTCACGGCCTCCCCGGGGACGCCAAGGGTGCAGGCAGGCGGTGTTGGCTGGCGTCCCTGATGGCCACGCTCCTTGCAGACTGCCTGCTGATGCTGGTCTACAAGGACAAGTCGGAGCATACCAAGGGCCTGTGGGAGCGCAGCAGCCTGACGCTAGAGGACATCTGCGGGCTGGAGCCCGGCCTGCTCTACGAGGGCCTGGCCCACACGCTGGCCATTGTCTGCCTGTCCCAGGCCATCATGCTGGGCTTTGACAGCCACGAGGCCATGTGTGCGTGGGATGCCCGGATCCGCTATGCGCTCAGCGAGGGTGAGTGACAGGGGCCGGGGCCGGGCGGGGGCTCCCTGTTCAGGTGTGCCGGGGCCCCTCACCAACATGGGCTGCGGAGGTGGGAGTGGCTCCAGGGAACCGTGCAGGAAGATGGGACATTCATGGGTGCCTTAGGGTGGACTGAGCTCCAGCCTGGGGGTGCCCACGAGGGTTTGGGAGGGGGAGTCTGCTGGGCTATGGTGTCTTTAGAGCTCCCTAGCCTGACTGTTAGTTACAACTGGAGCCTTTAACCCAAGCTGGTGGCCTTTGGAGGGACCTGGCTTCCCAAAGCCCTGCCCTTTGCTTCCTACACTGGACAGTGGAGCCCAGAGCCTGGGTAGGAAGGAGAGCCCCAGGCTGGGCGGTCCCACCCCAGCTTCCCCCCAAAACAGGATGGGAGGGAGGGAGGGAATAGAGGGAGGGGAGAGGGAGGGGAGAGGGAGGGGAAGGGAGTGCTCCCCTGCGGAACCGGCCCAGGAAGAGGTGGAATGTCAGTCCCAGCCCTGCAGGGGCTTCGAATGGGTGCCTGGGGGCCTCTGGGGGCTGAGCTGCCCTGGGGCTGTGAGCAGAGGTGGGTGGTGATGGGGCCCTGGGCACTCAGCGGCAGAGCAAGCATAATCCTGCATCTCCTAAGAAACCAAAATCAGTGCCAAAACCCCATAATGAGCAAAACAGTAGAATGTCCACTGAGTTGAGTCCTGGTCCTACCCTGGCACCCACCCAATAATCCCAGCAGCCCCAGCTGCCCTCGCTTTAAAAACTTGCTATTTTAGGCTGGGCGCGGTGGCTCATACCTGTAATTCCAGTACTTCGGGTGGCTGAGGTGGGTGGATCACCTGAGCCCAGGAGATAGAGACCAGACCACCCTGGGCAACGTGGCGAAACCTCGTCTCTACTAAAAATACAAAAATGATGGCCAGGTGCAGTGGCTCATGCCTGTAAACCTTGTGCTTTGGGAGGCCAAGGCGGGCAGATCACCTGAGGTCAGGAGTTCAAGACCAGCCTGGCCAACATAGTGAAACCCCGTCTCTACTAAAAATAGAAAAATTAGCCTGGTGTGGTGGTGGGCACATGTAATCCCAGCTACTCAGGAGGCTGAGACAAGAGAATCGCTTGAACATGGGAGGCAGAGGTTGCAATGAGCTGAGATCGCGTCATTGCACTCCAGCCTGGGCAACAGAGTAAGACTCCATCTCAAAAAAAAAAAAAGAGCTGGGAGGTGGAAGTTGCGGTGACCTGAGGTTGTGCCACTGCCCTCCAGCCTGGGCGACAGAGTGAGACCCTGTCTCAAAAAAACAAACACAAAAAAACTTGCTATTTTGATCAGCATGGACTCTGCATAACTTTACTTTTTAAAATACTGATTAAAATATCCTCGCCCTTGATGGCTGAGTTCTTTGGCCTTGGAGGTGAGTGTCCCGCTCCCCCAGTCTTGGCCCCAAGGCAGCAGCCCCTCCTGCTCCATTGAGTGGGGAAAGAGAAGCTGGGAGCTTAGTGGGAGGAGGTGCGGTTGGCTCTGCAGGAGGGCGCAGGGGAAGGAGACATTAGGAGGGAAGAACTGCATCTTTCCAGAAAGTTCTCCCGTTGGGGGTTCCCTCCAGCCTGGCTCAGCGGCATGGGTCTGCTTCCTTCATCCGCTGGCACAGGGCCATGGCACAGAGGCTGCTGGGCACCGCCCAGGCAGTTTCATCTTGATAGAACGTGGCCTGACAAGGATGCGCCTGAGGCCACAGCTTGGAGCAGGTGGAGGAGGCAGAGAAGGGGGAGGTGGGATGGGAACAGGGGTCCCTTTGGCTCTGGGGGTTGGAGATGGAGCAGGTGGGGCCCCTGGTGGGGAGGCTGCTGTCTGCCTGGCGTGCTGACCTGGGAAGACAGGGGAGGCGGGGACAGCATTCAGGACCACTGTCGTCTCTGAGGCTTTCAGGGGCAGGGGCCTGGGCAGAGCCAGTGGACAGGACCATGGGGGTGCTAAGGGTTCGGGTGAATGGCCACCTGGATGGAGAGAGGGCCGGTGGTGCCCTGAGGTTCCCGTGGCCAGGCTGGGGCCTCGATGCAGACTCCAGACTCTCCACACCCGAACTGGAGGCTGGGGGTTCCCTGAGCCTCAGTTTCCCCTTCTGTGATGGAGCCACACAGCTGTGGAGAGAGAGCCTTCCTGGAGAGGAGGTGCTGGGGGTGGGAGCCCAGCCAGGGCACTCAGCTGCCCTGTCCTCCCTAGCACCTCCGTGGTGGAGGGGAGGGAGGTGGAGGTCCGAGGTCAGGCCCCTCTGAGACTTCCTTGCCCCTGAACAAAGATAGTTCCTGGGAGGATGGCAAGGAGAGAAGTGCAGCCACCAGTGCCCCTCGTGGCTGTGAGGAGTGCCATTTGCTCATCCTGCTGTCGCTGCCTCCCCGGCTGACACCTGGGCGGCTGCCCCCACCTGCCCCAGCCTGGCCCCTGCCCCTGCTGCCTCCTCCTGAGATGCCTTCTCACCCCACCTGTCCACAGTGGCCCCTGTTGCCTCCTCTCATGATGCCCTCTCGCCCCACCTGCCCATGATGCCCTCTCGCCCCACCTGGCCATGATGCCCTCTCACCCCACCTGCCCGTGATGCCCTCTCACCTCACCCGCCCGTGATGTCCTCTCACCCCGCCTGCCCGTGATGCCCTCTCACCCCGCCTGCCCATGATGCCCTCTCACCCCGCCTGCCCATGATGCCCTCTCGCCCAGCCTGACCGTGATGCCCTCTCACCCCACCCGCCCATGATGTCCTCTCACACTGCCCACCCATGATGCCCTCTCGCCCCGCCTGCCCGCAGTGCATAGGTTCCATGTGACAGTGGCTCCAGGCACCAAGTTGGAGAGCGGCCCGGCTACCCTACACCTCTGCAATGATGTCCTCGTCTTGGCCAGGGACATCCCCCCGGCTGTCACGGGGCAGTGGAAGCTGTCCGACCTCCAGCGCTACGGGGCCGTGCCAAGCGGATTCATCTTTGAAGGTGGGACCAGGTGTGGGTACTGTAAGTACGGATGTGTGGGGTCACTGGGCAGCAGCAGCACCCCCCACTTCCCCCGAGAACTGCTGGCTTCGGGCCGGCCGACCCCACTTGCAGGCTGGCCTGCTGGCATTTCCAGAATGCGCCGGCAGGTGGACGGAGTCTCCCCACGCTCGATGTCCGAGGTCCTCTGCCTACAGGAACCTCAGGGTGGAGTGTCGAGGCTGGGCCTTGGCTACCTCTGCTCTTCCTCACTGGAGGGAGAGAGTTCAGGGATGCGAGGCGGGGCCTGAGGCCACATAGCCTCAGAGCCGCTCATATCCAGATTTCATGGAAAGGAAAAAACAAAGAACAAACGCATTTAGCAGTGGGGAGTGTGAGCTCTTGCATAAGCACCGCAGAAACACATTCCTGGACCAAGAATTCCTGGTGGACATGCCAGCCACCCCACCTGTGGGCCGCCCAGAGCGGCCCTAATGTCCCCAGTGAGGTGGCCAGGCCGTGGGTGGGGATGGCCTGAGTCCTCTGGGCCTGTGAAGGCCTGAGAGCTGTCCTCAGCCAGGGGAGTGAGGGAAATGGGAGCAGGAAGGCACCCGGCCCTCCCCAGAGAGTCTGAGGTGCCTGCCGGGGCTGCTGCAGGAGGAGGTTGTTCCAGCAACCCCCTCCACTTTCTTCCATGTTGGGTGCAGATGCGCCAGGTTGCCCTGTGGACCTGCAGTCCCCGCGGAGGGTGTGACGCCTCCTCTCTTCTCTCTGGAGGGGCAGCTGCTCATTGGCCGGGCTGAAGGCGGGCAGAGGGACCTCCTGTGGGCCTCGTTTGGGGCTGAGAGGACTGAGGGACTGCACTTGGCTCACACTGGTGGGGGCTCTGGTGGAGCCTGGATGTGTCTGGGTGGAGGAAACACAGGCAAGGACACGGGCCACACTGGCCGCCTGGGACCTCATCCTGCAAAGGCCAGCTGGGGCACAGGCGCAAGCCCGTCTGGGTGCCACGTTCTGCCATCTTCTGCGCTGGGCGCTGGGAGTAAACCCAGTGGGTCTTGTGGCAGGAGCCAGCCCTGCTGGGGCCTTTGAGGAGATGACATCTAACCCTTGAAAGGGGAACAGGGCAGTGAGGCTTAGGCTCCACGGACTGGGGGCATACACAGCCAGCTGCAGGAGGCACGTGGGGCAGAGCTGGCCCGGAGTCTCGGCCCTTGGGGCTGGCAGGGGCCATAGCCAGAGTCCAAAGGGCCTTGGCCCCTCTGGGATTGGAGAGCCAGTATGGATGGGCAGGGCCGCTGCCTACGCCAGCTGTGAGCTGGTGCAGCGGGGTGGGGTGGGGGGTGGTTCCCGGGAGAGCTAGGACACCTGTCGGGGTCCCATCTGCCCCCAGGCCCTCCCTGCGGCAGGCCAGAGGTTCAGTACTGGGGCTTCGGGAGCCACTGGGGAGTGGGTTGGCGGTGGCTGGGCACAGTGGGTGGGCCCAGCGTCCCTGTCCTTTGTCGTGTGGGAAGCCAGAGCTGCAGGCTGTAGTTGTCCTGGCACGGGCAGCCTGTCCTGTCTGTTGTGTGCTAGGTTTGGGGGTGCCTGGAGGAGGGGGACCCATACCTTCCATTCTGTCTGTGGAATTCCTTGGCATGGGCAGGCAGCCGGCCGGGGTGGCGCCGCGTGCTCACCCTCTAAGCCGGGGCACAGCAGGAGGACCCGTTTCCTTGGAGACCTGCTTATTTTGTCTAGGCCATAATGGAATGGGGACACTGGATGTTTTTCCTCTGAGGCCGTGGAGGTTCACATCCCTGCCGAGGTGTGGGTGGCCCCTTTTCCGCTGGTAAGCAATCCCACACCTGGGGCTGTGCTTCTCCCCAGGGTGAGGCTACTGTGCCGTTTTCCCGGGCTGCTCAAAAGCCGGGGGCACTCTTGTGGGGCCGTCTGTGTCGCTGCTGCCTCTCCGGGGCAAGCTGTTAGAGCAGCCCCACCTGCAAACCTGCAAACCAGGCTGGCCCCACAGAACCTGCAAATGGGGGCTGGCCCCACAGAACCCACAAGCCCGCAAACTGGGCTGGCCCCACAGAACCTGCAAACCTGCAAACCGGGCTGGCCCCACAGAACCCACAAGCCTGCAAACTGGGCTGGCCCCACAGAACCTGCAAACAGGGGCTGGCCCCACAGAACCCGCCTTTGCAGCTCAGTGCTGAATGTTCTCGTCCCCGGTGGTACCCTGGCCTGAGAGAGGAAGGGCTCTGGGAATTCGGTCACCGATGGCTGCACACCCCGTAGGGCAGGTGGGTTCTGGAGGCCAGGCTGGAAGGCTTGGCCGAGCCACCCATCCCTGTCCCCGGCAGGCCCTGCTGGGCTGTATCCTCCTGGAGACAGGCGTGGCCACCACCCTGGGTGGTTTAGGCTGGGTCTTAGACTCCGCCACGCGATGGTGTTCTCAACGCAGCACTGAGTGCAGGCCGTGTGGCTGGAGGGACAGGGTGTCTGCGGCACGTGTGGGCAGCCTGGGGCCTTTGGCGGGAGGGAGCCGGCAACTCGGGTGGTCCAGGGGCAGCGGCATCAGCTTCCTGGGGCTTCTGTAGCAGATGACCCCCAAGAGAGGGCCAAGTGTCCAGAACAGGTTCCTTCTGCAGCCTGGAAGCCAGAAGTCCCAAATCAAGGGGTCCTCAGGGTTGGCTTTTTCCAAAAGCTCTTGGGGAGGACCCATGGGAAGGTCCTTCCTGCCCCTTCCAGCCGCTAGTGGCCCTGGCGGCCTCGGCTCGTGGCTGTGCCACTCCAGTCCCTGCGCCTGCTGGCTCCTGCATGGGCCTCCTCTTCAGTCTTGCAGTCTGTGGACTTAGGGCCCACCTGGATGACCCAGGGTGACCCCATCCCGAGACCATCAATTCCATCTGCAGAGGCTCCTGTTCACAGGCCCTGGTATGTGAACACATTTTGTGGGCCACCATTTGGCCGACAACCAGGGCCACTGGGATGGAGAAATATCCAGAATCTGAATCCCAATAAGTCTGTGGGTGTCGTCACATTCAGTCTGGAGGTCACAGCTGGGCTGGAGTCGTGGGAAGGCCCTGGAAGTTCTTGGGTGTAGGAAATTCACATTCCCTCCTTCCCCAGGGACAGGTCCTAGCCTGGCCCCCGATCCCCAGAATCGCCTCACTTGGCCCCACCACAGCCAGCTCTGCAGAGAGCAGAAAGGGTGACCCTGGCCCAAGGCGATGGCTGCGCCTCACTCATCCTGAGATGCTGGGCGTGGGTGTGCATCACGGGGGCCCTGGTGGGGTCGGGTGGAGACAGGCCTGGCTGGTCTTGGTGCCTGGGGAGCGGAGGTCTGTGGACAGCTGCCTGTTCAGAATGGGACAGGAGGTGGCTTGGTGACAGCAACCCCCGGGTCCCCAGTGTGGCCCAATTCCCCATCTCTGTTGGTCACGGGCCTGTAGTGTGGACTCCTGGAGCTTGGCTCGAGTGCACTTGGCACATGGCAGGCTATGGTCTGTGGACAGCTCAGGGCTGCGGGCTCCAGCCTCACACACGGGCAAGTGACTGGGCCCGCCTTCGGGGACGGACTGTGCGTGGTGGAGAGTGATGCAGAGAGGGCCACTCGCCCTGGGACAGGCTCAGCTTGCAGCACAGACAGTGGTGGGCCCCAGAGAGGGTGAGCCCACCCAGAGCCTAGGAAGGGAGGGCTTTGGAGGCGCAGGGGGATGTTTGAGCTGGGCCTTGAGGGTGAATGGAAGCTTTTGGAGGTGCCCCCTTTTTCCCCCCTTACCTGCTCTCTCCAGCTGGGTCCAGTCCAAGGACCATATCTGCCTCTTCGCCCAGCCTCTGGGGGCCACCGGGAGCATTTGAAACTCATTTTGACTTTTAAAAATGATTAAGAATGTGGCCAGTCACAGTGGCTCATGCCTGTAATCCCAGCACTTTGGGAGGCGGAGGTGGGAGGATCACCTGAGGTCAGGAGTTCGAGACCAGCCTGGTCAACATGGTGAAACCCTATCTCTACTAAAAATACAAAAATTAGGCAGGTGTGGTGGCAGGTGCCTGTAATCCCAGCTACTCCAGAGGCTGAGGTGGGAAAATCACTTGAACCTGGGAGTTGGAGGTTGCAGTGAGCTGAGATCCTGCCATTGCAGTCCAACCAAGGCAACAGAGCCAGGCTCTGTCTCAAAAAAAAAGAGTAAAGAATGAAAACCTGAACTAGGGAGGCTCTTGCTACATGAACGCGGCATCTGCCCAGCTCTGGAGAGCCCCCTGCCGGCCACCTTTGGCCACTGCAGCCTGCGGGGGCAGCCTGGACAGAGCTGGCTGGAACCCTGGCCTCTGTCAGGCAGCAGGGAGCGCCTTCAGCGGTTTCTCATTGCCGGGCGCTGGGCCTAGGGATCAGATGGTTCGGCCTCAGAGGCTGCGTGAGACTGAATGAGGCATTTTCAGTCCTCAGAGGGTGCGAGGGGAGCCAGGAGGGGCACAGACCCCAGGCTGGGGCACTGGGGGGAAGCTCTCTGGAGGGGTGAGCCTCAGGGGACTTCTGCAGGGTGAATAGGAGTTAGCTCAGCTGTCAGAGGGTAAGGGGTGGAGGGGGGTGAAAAGGGCACTTCAGACATCTTTGAGCACGAATGGGTGTCCCGAAGGGCTGTGTAGGAGCCCTGTTAGGTGGGGATAGGAGGTGTGAGGGTAGAGGAGGAGGAGGAGACAGGGCTGGGTTGTAGAGAGCTGGCTAATTGGACCAGTGTTTGCACCATTGTCTCGGAGCAGCAGGGAGCCATTGAAGGTGCTTGAGCAGGGGGAGTGTTTTATATGCTAATGTTGACCCTGGGGTGCAGATGAGCTTGGAGGAAGAGGCTGGCAGGGGCTAGAGAAGGTTCTGGTTGAGGTCCAGAAGATGGAGGGCGAGGCTGCCCCAGGCAGCAGCTGACTGGTTGGGGGATGGGAACCCTGTGGATTGCAGGAATGTTAACAAGGTGGTGATGGAAAAGGGAAGGAGGGCCGGCCCGGGAAGGGGGGCCTTCTAGAGTGGTGCCCCTGGACTGGGGCTGCTTCAGGAGGGCAGAGGAGGGGTGGGAGCCAACACCCACTGCCAGGCTCCAGGCCTTCCTCCGCCCGAGACCCACCAGGTGGGGCCACTCCCAAGTGTACAAGAAGCTGCCACCTTGGGGGATGGAGAGGGCTGAGGGTCATGTTATCAAGACTTCTCAGTCCTGCCCACGCCTATCTGGCATGAGCCATGCAGGACACCCTGGTCACCCCGATGTTTGTTCTCTGAGGTGCTGGGATTATGAGCACTTAAGATTCTGACATCAAGGGGCAGCCACGAGGGCACTCAAGATTATTCAAACGGAAACCGTCCTAGATCTAATTGGCTCATTGAATGTCTGCGTGGAAGCCACGAGGGCACTCAAGAATATTCAGATGGAAACCATCTTAGATCTAATTGGCTCATTAAATGTCTGCGTGGAGGAGCATTTTCTTTCTCAATCCGGTGAGTCCTGGAGTTAGTGCAACAGCTTTTTCACTGGAGACATGTTTCTCAGGAAGCAGGTGCGTCTGTAACGTGGGTGAGGTTTGCCCGCTGCTCAGCAACCCCAGCCTCTGTCCAGAGTTGGCGCCGCCCTGAGCCCCGCAGGTCCTGGCCTTCTGCTTGTGTTGTGCTGACTCTGTCCTGCTTCTCTGCGTCTCCCATGCTCTTTCCTCTTACCCTCATGCCTCCTATCCCCCCCAACAGGGCTCCTACACAGCCCTTTGGGACACCCGTTTGTGCTCAAAGATGTCTGACGTGCCCTTTTCACCCCCTCCACCCCTTACGCTCTAACAGCTGAGCTAACTCCTATTTACCCTGCCACACCTAGCGGCTGGTGGCTGTTCCCTGGCTGGCAATTCTGTGGGCCAGGGATCTGGACGGGGCTCAGTGAGGACAGCTCATCTCTGCCCCATGAGGTGCTGCCTGGGGTCCCTCGGGCAGTGGCATTTGGCTATGGTGGGGCCCAAAGGCCCAGGAAAGCACTGTGCCGGCTGTTGGCTGGGTTGCCTCAGTTTCCCTCCAGGAACCTCACCCTCCGATAGGACACCTTGGGCTTCTCAATAGGTTCCAAGAGGGCAGAAGCAGAAGCTGCCAGGCCTCTGATGGTCTTGGGGCAGGGCTGGGAGAGCATCCCTCGTGCCACTTTATGCCAGAGCCATCACTGGCTGGCTTCGATTCCGGGGAGGGAGTGGACCAGCCTCTGGAGAAGGAGCGGCCTCCGAGGGCAGGGATAGGGGAAACAGAGTGGCCTGCTTTGCTGCAGTCACACCTGTGTGATACCGCAAAATGGGGCAGGCCCTGTTCTCCCCCCTTTCCCCAAACACACAGGCAAACAGGAAACATGCGCACCCTGTCTTGGGGAAGGGGCAGGGGGGCGGTCAGCAGCCTCTCACCTATGTCTTTCCACCCAAGGCTGAGCACTGGGGGGTCTCCTGGTTATGGGCGCTTGGGTGGACACTGAGACCACAGACGGCTTGGGCTCCCTGCTGGCAAGGTGCTCAGCCTGGCGGCCGGGACAGCAGCAGGTGGGGCTCTGCCCCAGAGGAGGCGTCCGTGAGCGCACCACAGAGGGGCTGTCGGGGTCAGGGGACTGAAGGGGGCCAGAGGCCAAGAAAAGCATCATGAAAGGTGTCGTTATGTGGCCTGAGTCTGGAAAGGTCCGGGGTGTTCTAGGTGGCCAGGGGTGTGGAGGGTGGGGGTGGCAGCCTCCTGAGTGGAGATGGCAGGCAGACCTGGTGTGCAGAGGGACCTTTGCGCATTCCCAACACTGTGGGAGTTGGGTGGGAGCGGGGAGGCTGCGGGCAGGGGTGGAGCATGAACCCAGGGAGGCCCAGCGAGAGCCTAGTCGTGCGGTGTCCTGGGAGGCCATGGCCCAAGACCTTGGCAGACCAGCATTGGAGATGGGCGTCTTCCTCCAGGGCCACTGATGTCAGCTCTGCTGGCATGGATGATGGGGGTGGCTGGCAAGGGTGTCGCGTGGGCACGTGGGAGCCCGAGGCTGGCGGTGGGCTGTGCTCCAGGCCTTGCCCGGTTGACAGTGTCTTCGGGGTGAGTGACGCTCTGCAGACGCCCCATGGAATGCGGGGCCGGCTCCACTCCTTCCGTAATGTGGTTTTTTATAGTCGGGGGACTCATTGTCCTGCGGCCACTGCCAGCTGTCTGTAAGCTCAGGATTAGAGAGCCTGGCCTTTCGTGAGAGCTGGGGCTGGGCCGGCTGAGCCCTTCACAGGGAGGGGTGGACCACAGGGACAGGGAGCGACTGCCTGACAATGAGTGAGCCAGCCAGCAGACAGCATGACGGCCTTCTCCTTGCCTGCCCCCAGGGCCTGGTGCGGGCTCTCTTCTGCCCACCCTACCCAGCTTGGGGGCCCCACCCCATCACGGCCCTCATGAGCCTCTCGGGGCATCCTCCTGGATGGCATCGCAGCAGGCATTGGCCTCCCCTCCATGCCCCACCTCCACTTCTGATCAGGAGCACCCCTCACCCACAGCAGGACTGGAAGCTCTGTCGGGCCAGGAGGTGCTCAGGGGGCCAGGGGACTTGGACTTGAGTCCACCTCGTGGCTGTGTGATGGTGGACACATGGCGTGCCCTCTCTGGGCCTCAGTGTCCTTTTTGCTAAAGTAGGAATGGCGCTGTCCCGTGATCCGGTTTGGGGACACTATGTGGAAGGAAGCATCCACAGCACAAGGTGCCGCTCACCCTCGTGTGCCCGGGGTGGCTGCCAAGGGGCCGGCAGCATCGCCACGTGTCGGGGCTGGCCTGAGTTCCGTGTCCCTGGAATCTACAGCCTGTGTTCCGTGAAGGTAGAGTGTGACTGGGCAGCAGGCAGCAGGGGTTCTAATGCCGAGATTTCCCTTCCCCCCGACTCCTGCCCGCCCCGGTGCCTTCCCTCCTGTGTACCTTTCTTTGGGCAATGGGCAGAGGCCCCGGAGCAGGCGGGATTCCTGTGAGGTGACGCCAGCCGGAGTGTCCAGCCGGGTGCAGCCAGCCCAGTGGCCCATTCACGCAGCCGCCAGGGCTTCATTCACCCCTGGCCAGGAGGGCAGCGCCCCCGTGACTCGCAGCTGGGGCTTCTCCACAGGTGGCGGCCGCATCGCTCTGCCAGTGACGCCGGGCTGGTCCCCGGGGGCCCTCCTGCTGCTGTGGGGGTGCAGGGGTGGATGTTGGCCCCAGGATGCTGCACATGGCCTCAGGGCGGCACCCACACACTGGCAGCTCCAGCTTCCCCTGAAAGATGACCGAGGAGGTGGGGAGGACGCGGTGCTGGCCAGCAGTGATGGCTGCGGCATGTGTGGGCAGGTGCCGTGCCACACCTTTTACAAACATCTGAACGCAGCCCTCACGACAGCCCGGGGGAAGGAAGTGCGGTCACATGGCAGCCGTCCTGGGATGTGACCCCAGCTCCAGGTGGCACAGCTCCCTTCTCCTGTGGCCTTGGAGCCCTGAGAGGACCCTACTTGATGTCTCTGGGGTCTCCTGGCTGCTTCATTTGCCCTCAAGACGGCTGTGGGGGCAGGGTTGCTGGGACCTTGGGGCAGAGGAGGGACTGATCAAGCGCCTGCTGGGTGGCAGAGCAGCCACATCCCCCCATCCCCCCAAGCCAGCCCAGAAGGCAGGTATGTGGGTGGGGGCACCCAACTGTCCAGGGCAGGGCACCCCCTCCCTCCTCCTCCCCATGCCCTGTCGGCTGCAGGACCTAGGATGGGCGGGGCAGCACTCACCCCAACGCCCAAGTTTGAAGGGTGCGGCGGGGTCCCTGGGGAGTCCAGAGGCTCTGGGGACCCAGCTTCACAGAGCCAGGCAGGGTGTCGGCTCTGGGCGCCTGGATTCGCGGGGCCAGGTGGAGTGTTGGCTCTGGGCACCCAGCTTCGTGGGGCCAGGCGGGGTGTCGGCTCTGGGCATCTGACTTCGTGGGGCCAGGTGGGGTGTCGTTGTCAGCTCTTGGTGGAGTTTGCTCCGGTTTCCTGCGTTCCTCCTCTTCAGGGTCCCCAGCCTGCGCTCGGGCCAGGCTGACCTGTCTCTGTCCTTCCTCTGCATGGGCTGGCGTCTTCTTCCTGTCCTCGGCCGAGGGGGAGCAGATCAGCTTCCTGTTCGACTGCATCGTCCGAGGCATCTCCCCCACCAAGGGCCCCTTTGGGCTGCGGCCAGTTCTACCAGGTGCGTGTGGGAGCCTGGCCGGCCGGGGAGGGTGCGCTCGGCTGGCTGTGCGACGTCCTGGGGCGGGGAGCGACAGTGATTTGTCAGCCCAGTTAGATGGCCACCCTCCCCAACCCCAGCTAAGGAACCAGAGCCTTTCCAGGCTAGGACTGCAGCCTGGGCTTCCGCAAGCCCTGCTGAGGGATTCAGAGCAGCGGGGGCTGGGCTGGTACCTGCAGGTGCTCTCCCTCGGGGGTCCGAGCTGTTGGAATGCTTGGGCCTAGAGCTTTCTGACTGGGACAGTCAGCCACAGCTGCCACTGTGCAGTAAGAGACCCTCTGACCCACCACCACCATCTTCCACGCCCAGGAGCAGGGAAGGCCTTGTCCGAGCTCGGTGGCCCGGGGGCAGCTGGTCTGACTCTGCAGCTGGGGTCCGGACTGGCTCTGCCTGAGCCCAGTGTTTAGGCCCAAGGCCACCTCGGGAGGTCCCCTGGCTGAGGGGGTCTCAGGACACATTGGGCTGAGGGGGTCTCGTCTTGTCTCACCCACACTTCCTTGGCTGTGGCTGCGGCACTCTCTGCAGGAGTCCTTGGCCAGGGATGTTGCTGGACCCCAGAGGGGCTCTGGTGCCTGGGCACGGTGGGGCTCCCCAGGTCGGGGCAGGTGCGGGGCCAGGTGCCTCCATGGGCTCTCTCAAATGCTCCTCTAGCTCCACGAGGGCAGCACTTGACCCAATGTCCAAGTGAGGCCAAGGCCTAGGCCACGTGGCGGGTGAGCAGCAAGCTCACATGTGGCGCCTCCTGGCACTGGCACACCCGCCCTGGCGTGGCAGGGAAGGGTGACTGGGAGGGCAGAGGCGAGCGGCATGTGGGGCGGGACCTGGGCCTCCCTTCTCCTGGCCACAGCCCCCAACGCCCCCTGCCCACACCAGCAAAGTCCCGTTGGGGGCAGCCCTGGGAGTGGGGAGGTGGCACCTATGGCCAGCGCCCTCCCCGCTGCCCTGCTGTGCTGGATGGTGCAGCTGCACCCCTGCAGGTGTCTTCCTGCCTAGTGGATGCACCCCTGCAGGTGTCTTCCTGCCTAGCGGCTGCAGGCAGGAGTAAATGGTGTGGTCAGCGTGGATGACGTGGTCCGTGTGTTTGGCTGTGCAAGGCGAGGGTGTGCAGAGTGCAGGGCGGGGACAGGGCCGGGCAGGGGCAGCAGGAGGCTGAGCAGGGCTCCCTGCTCTCTCCTGCTCCCCTCAGGCAGTTCCCGGGGAGCAGAGGGAAGCAGGGAAGCAGTACTGGGCAGAGGATGCCAGGGAGGGTTTGCCTGGGACAGCCACTAGATGGGACAGGCTCCACCGCAGGCAGCATGCGGGCCGGCCCCAGGCAGGGCCATTGCTGATGGCTGTAGGGGGTGGGGCTGACCAGAAGTCCCAGACCCCACTCCACAGGACATCTTTGTCAGAGTCAGCTGGGAGCTCTCAGAAAGCTCTGTTGTCAGGGCCTCGGCCTGCAGCTGTGCACCCCCCGCCCCCCGCCAGCTGTGCCTCTGCAGGTGTGTGGGGGCCTCAGGCCACCCGGAGGTGCTGGTTGAGCTGGGACACTATGCTGGGCAGCACCCTGCCAGAGAAGCCGTGGGCCCAGCGCCCGCAGGCTGGACTTACTGGAGGGTCTGGGCTGATGGGTTCGTCTGCCTGTGCTGGCAGCACACTGGAGCCCCGTGATCACAGGACTCCCACAATAGAGCCCTGTGGGCGGCATCCTCAAGCTCTGGGCTTTCTGCCGTCCTCCTGTGCTGAGCCCGCTGTGACCCACTGGAGGGGCCAAGAGATGCAGGAAGTCCAGCCCCTTGGTCTTCCACATGTGGACACCGAGGCCCAGAGGCAGCCAGACCCACCAGGAGCAGGAGGGAAGGGCTCAGAGGTCCGGGGTCCACCACGCTCCGAGCATGGTGTGCATGTTCCCTTCTTGGCCCGGCCTCCACGGGGGTGCACCGTTGCTGCACCCCATTTTGCAGACGAGGGTGAGAGGCTCAGGGGGCGTGTGGTGGAGCTGGGAGTCGATCCGTGTCTTGCTCGCCCACCAGTTACTGGACGGGAAATGGTGGGAGGTTGTGTCCTGCATCCTGACTGCACACAGGCCCCAGCTGGGCACCTGTGTGGGCTGAAGGTGTCAGCAGAGGACAGTGTCCTATCAGGGACAGGGCCTCTTCAGCCTAGATATGAACCTGGACAGGGACACCATTGCTTTCTGTTTGTTTCTCCGGAGCGCTGACTATGGGGTCGGGACGTCCGGCTCCAGCCTTCGCCAGGCTGGGTTCTGTCCGCTGAGGCTCTGATCTAGGTGTCCCAGGCTGGGGACTGTACCTTCTGGTCCTCTGTGTGCTGCAGAATTTGGTGTAAACTTTTCATGCTGCCACTGCTCCTGGACTTTGGGGAGAGCAGGTCCTTGGACCTGTTTCGGCTCAGTCCTGCAGGTGCCCCCAAGGTGGGTGTCAGGAGGTGTGTTCTGGAGGCCCAGAGGAGGCCACTTGGAGCAGGATGGGGTCGGTTTACTCTTGTGGGTGTGGCTGTGGCTTCCCTGCCAGTGAAACTCTTTGGGATGGCTGTGGCCGTGGGTGCTGTGGATGTGGAAGGGGCAGGGTCTTGAGCCCTGCTGTTTGGAGCAAGGTAGCCACTTGGCCCAGTGTTCACATCACTTAGTGCCTGGGACATCCCAGCATGGGCGGGGGCTTGGGGACCAAGGCAGTGATGCTGAGGCTCGCGGCAGCGGTGCTGAGGGGCCAGTGAGAGGTCCCACTCTGCCTGGGCAGGAAGGGGAGGTTTCCTGCCACTCAGTCCCAGAGGACACATGGACGATGAATAGAGAGGGCGAGGCTGGTGCTCCCTGGATGCAGCCCTGAGGGGAGGGGCTAGGTGGGGCCGAGGATCCACAGACCACCATGTTCCGAGCCTTGGGCACAGTATGAGTCTCCATCCGAGACCCCAGAGAACGGTGGGGCCACTGCAAGGTGGGCGGGCATTTCCCCAGGCGGAGGGGAGCCTGTGAGAAATGGGCACCGTGAATGAGGGGCAGGCAGCCCCTCTTGCAGCGAGGCCGGCCCTGGGGATGGGGGAGGGGCTGGTCATTTTTTGGAACAGAAAATTGAAAAACTCAGTGGTGAGGAAGATGAGGAAGAGAGGGGTCTGGCCGGCGTGGGGTCCTGGTGAGTGGGCAGGTGGCAGGGCCATCCATGGGCACAGGGACCCAGCTGGGCAGATGGTGGCCTGGATAGGGGTGGTGTGGGTGTCTGCATTTGAGGCCCAGCCTCTGGGATGAGGCATCGGGAGGAGCGAGGACTCCCAGGGGACTGCCACTCCACAGAGGGGGATAACCACTGAGTCAGGCTGGGCCTGGTGCCTGCGGGCGAGGGTGGGCGGTGGTGGCCACCTCCTCCACTGAGTCTTCTCTCTGCTGCAGACCCAAGTCCCCCGGGACCCTCAACTGCGGAGGAGCGTGTGGCCCAGGAAGCCCTGGAAACCCTACAGCTGGAGAAGCGGCTGAGCCTCCTCTCACATGCGGGCAGGCCGGGCAGTGGAGGTAGGGCCAGGGGCTGACCTGGGCTGTGGGACCTCGGCTAAGCCTCCAGCGGGAGAGCTCAGGAGGCATCCATGCATGTGTGGGGGCTGCAGGCTCCCTCTGCTCATTCATTCTTCCCCCAACTCCCCCCCTCCACCCCGCCCCGCCCACTACTCATTCATCCTTCCCCCACCACCCCGCTCATTCCTTCCTTCTCCTCCTGCTCATTCATTCCTTCCTTCCTCTTCATTCATTCCTTCATTTCCCCCCACTCATTCATTCCTTCCTTCTCCCCCTGCTCATTCATTCATTCCTTCTCCCCCTACTCATTCATTTCTTCATTTCCCTCCTGCTCATTCATTCCTTCCTTCCTCCTGTTCATTCATTCCTTCATTTCCCCCGCTCATTCATTCCTTCATTTCCCCCCATTCATTCCTTCTCCCCACCTGCTCATTCATTCATTCCTTCTCCCCCTGCTCATTCATTTCATTTCCCTCCTGCTCATTCATTCCTTCCTTCCTCCCATTCCTTCCTTCCTCCTGCTCCTTCATTCCTTCCTTCCCCAACCCCCTGCTCCTTCATTCCTTCCTTCCCCACCCCCCTGCTCATTCATTCCTTCCTTCTTCCTCCTACTCATTAATTCCTTCCCCTTCATTCCTTCCTTCCCCCCATTCCTTTCTTCACCCCCTCATTCATTCCTTCCTTTTCTCCCTGCTCATTCATTCCTTCCTTCCCCTTCTCATTCATTCCTTCCTTCCTCCTCCTGCTCATTCATTCCTTCCTTCCCCACCCTGCTCATTCATTCCTTCCTCCACCCCCCCGCTCATTCTTTCCCCCCTCATTCATTCCTGTCTTCACCCCCTCATTCATTCCTTCCTTCACCCCCTCATTCATTCCTTTTCTCCCTGCTCATTCATTCCTTCCTTCCCCACCTTGCTCATTCATTCCTTCTACACCTGCTCATTCATTTCTTCCTCCGCCCCCCCGCTCATTCATTCTTGCCTTACCCCCCATTCATTCCTTCCTTCCCCCCACCCCCTGCTCATTCAGTCCTTCATTACCCTCCTGCTCATTCATTCCTTCCTTCTCTCTCCTGCTCATTCATTCCTTCCTTCTCTCTCCTGCTCATTCATTCATTCCTTCTCCCCCTGCTCATTCATTCCTGCCTTCCCCCCATTCATTCCTTCCTTTTCCCCTGCTCATTCCTTCCTTCCTTCTCACCCTGCTCATTCCTTCCTTCTTCCCCTGCTCATCTTTTCGTTTCCCTCCTGCTCATTCATTCCTTCCTTTTCCCCTGCTCATTCATTCCTTCCTTCCACCCCCTGTCCCGCCCATTCATTCCTTCATTTCCCTCCTGCTCATTAATTCCTTCCTTCTTCCCCTGCTCATTCTTTCCTTCACCCCCCCGCTCATTTGTTTTTTCCTTCTCTCCCTGCTTATTCCTTCATTTCTGCTCTCCCTGCTTCATTCCTTCCTTTCTTCTCCCCTGCTTCATTCCTTCCTTTCTTCTCCCCCCTGCTCGTTCATTCCTTCCCTCTCCCCCTGCTCGTTCATTTCTTCATTTCCCTCCTGCTCATTCATTCCTTCCTTCCCCACGCCCCTGCTCATTCATTCCTTCCTTCCTCCCCTGCTCATTCATTCCTTCTCCTTCTTCTCCCCCTGCTCATTCTTCATTTCCCTCCTGCTCATTCATTCCTCCCTTCCCCCCACTCCTTCCTTCCCCTGCTGCTCATTCATTCCTTCCTCCACCCCCCCGCTCATTCCTTCCTCTGCCCCCCAACTCATTCATTCCTGCCTTCCTCCCATTCATTCCTTCCTTCCCCCCTACTCATTCATTCCTTCTTCTTCCTGCTCATTCATCCTTCCTTCTCCCCCTGCTCATTCATTCCTTCCTTCCCCCCCATTCCTTCCTTCCTTTTCCCCTGGCTCATTCCTTCCTTCCCCCCACTCCTGCTCATTAATTCCTTCCCTCTCCCCCTGCTCGTTCATTTCTCCCTTCCCCCCATTCCTTCCTTCCTTCCCCACCCCCCTGCTCATTCATTCCTTCCTCCCGCCCATTCATTCCTCCATTTCCCCCCTCATTCCTTCCTTCTCTCCCCTGCTCATTCATTCCTTCCTTCTTCCCCTGCTCCTTCATTTCCCTCCTGCTTATTCCTTCCTTCCTTCTCTGTCTGTTCATTCATTCCTTCCTTCACTTACGGTTCCTAAACTCTGGTCTGAGGTGCTGATGCGAAGGGTGGTTCTGCCCTGAGAGCCTTTGAATCCTTTCCTCCCCACCAGCTTGTGGCCGGGGGAAACCAAGGCCCTGCGTGTTGGTTTTACCTTCTGTGCCCAGATAAAAGGCTCTAAGGCAGGTGAGCTGGCTGCCTGGCTGCCCAGGAGCAGAGGCACCTCCTCAGCTGCCAGTGGCTCTGGCTCTGTTGCCATTGTGGGGAGAGGAGGTGGTGGAAGGGGCTGGCAGAGCAGGAGGGGCCGCTGTGCTCCCAGAAGGGTGGCTGCATGGGTGACCTGTGTTCCCAGGGCCAAGTGCAGGAGCCATGCTGCTCCGGCCAGTGAACTCTGATCACTGCTTGTCCCCCAGAGGGCACCGAGCAGACAGTGGTCGTCTCCCCTCCTGCCCTGCCCCAGGAGGAGGGGACTCAGGTTTGCAATGAGCTTTTGCCTTCCTGGGGGTGACTCACAACTGCTTTCCACTTGGGAGCCCTGGAAGGCAGAGCAGGCAGCTTAGAGACGCAGCAGAGATGAAAGTGGCTTTCCCAAGAGCACGGGAGGGGCCCGGCCTGGCAGGCAGGAGGCAGCCTGAGATCTGCATTGGGTGTGCTTCTCATCCCCCGCGGGGAGGGAGACCGGGAGTGAGGCAAGGATGCCAGCATGGTGAGGGCAGGGGGCGAGTCGAGGTGTGTGGGCACAGCTGGTGCCTCGTGTCCAGGCTGGCAGGGCCTGGGAAGTTCTCGGGGAAGGGATGTCCAGACCAGCCTTGGGGCTGTGACGGTGCGGAGGGTGAGCTGCCCCAGGTGGCCCTGGAAGGTAGTTGGGATGGCTGGGTATGGAGCGTGGGTCTGTTAGGCAGGGAGGGTAGGGAGCTCTAGGGGAGGAGGCTGGGACCAAGGTAGTGGCAGGGGTGCTGAGAGGGAGGGGCGCAGGCCCTAGGAGAGCAGGTGGCAGAAGGACAGGAACGGACAAAGAACACGAGTGGATGAAGGGCGGAGGGGTTGTTGTTGGTGAAGCCAGGTTTCTGCTGTAGGCCCTGGGGCTTGGGGGCTGGAAGGGGTGGGGCGAGACCAGAGAGTGCTGGCCCGTGGGGGTCCACCAGGCATCAGCCATGTCCTGCCCAGACCCCTGTACCCCCACAACTGCCTTGGCTTCCTGCTCTGTCTCAGGGGATGACCGCAGCCTGTCCAGCTCATCCTCGTAGGCCAGTCACTTGGACGTCAGCGCCAGCAGCCGGCTCACCGCATGGCCAGAGCAATCCTCGTTGTCGGCCAGCACGTCGCAGGAGGGGCCTAGACCAACAGCTGCCCAGGCCCCCGGGGAAGCCATGGTGGGTGCCTCAAGGCCACCCCCCAAGCCGCTGCATCTGCGGCAGCTGCAGGAGGTCGGCCGCCAGAGCTCCTCGGACAGCGGCATCGCCACTGGCAGCCACTCCTCTTACTCCGGCAGCCTCTCGTCCTACGCGGGCAGCAGCCTGGACGTGTGGCGGGCCACGGACGAACTGGGCTCACTGCTCAGCCTGCCAGCAGCGGGGGCCCCCGAGCCCAGCCTGTGCACCTGCCTGCCTGGGACAGTCGAGTACCAGGTGCCCACCTCCCTGCGGCCCCACTATGACACACCATGCAGCCTTCGCCTGGCTCCCAGAGACCACAGCCCCACCTCGCAGGGCAGCCCTGGCAACAGTGCGGCCGGGGACTCAGGCAGCCAGACGTCCGCTGGGTGGCCCTCTGGCTGGCTGGGCATGAGATGGCGGGGCCTGGTGATGGAGGCCCCCCAGGGCAGCGAGGCCACACTGCCTGGCCCTGCCCCTGGCGAGCCCTGGGAAGCAGGCAGCCCCCACGTGGGGCCATCTCCGGCTTTCTTTTTGGCATGTCCAGTCTGTGGAGGACTCAAGGTAAACCCCCCTCCTTGAGAGCCGCAGATCCGGCCCTGCGGCTGCAAAGGGGCTGAATTTGCCCCCAGATGGGAGAGGAGGTGGCGCCAGCCTCCTTGCAGACGGGTGCTCTGCGTTCTGTGGGAGGGACCAGGGGTCTCCCGGAGAGGGGAGCTGGAGGGCGCGCCCAGTGGCTGCCAGTGGAGGAAGGGGCTGACTTGGGGAGGTGAGTTCTGGAAGGCAGGGGCTCTGGGTCTGGCAGGTCGGGGGCACCAGAGCCCCAAGGCCCAGCTGCTTCACTCTGTGTCCCCCACCCCTGAGGATCAGGTGAGTGCTGCACCTCTGCTGGCTCGTGCCTTGCACTGGGGTGCCAAGGGCTGGAGGCCCTGCTGCTGGCCTTGTCCTCCTTGGGCCTCACGCCCCCTTCGTGGGTGGCCGGTTCTCCCCATCACCTCTCTGGGGCAGTCACACCACCTGTTAAGCACCAACCTACCACAGAGGCTCCGGCCACCTGGGATCCACCAGCCCAGCCCCCCTGGGCTCCTTGTGCGCTGGGCCTCATCCCCATCTATGGGAGGAAACTGAAGCTCAGGAGGCTGCATGGCTTGCGGGGTTCTGGGCCCCACTGTTCCCCATTGAATCCCTCGTGGGAAGGTTCCGGGAGCAGGTGGTGTCCTCAGAACAGCCTCGTCTGCTGACCCCACTCAGAGAGGCCCCGTGCCTCGGGCCCCTGGTGGGAGCTCCGCTGGCTCCCGTCTGAACCTCCTCGCAGGGCCGAAGGCTGGTTTGGCCTGTGTTTCCCCTGGCCCAGGCCTCAGCCCCTGCTTGGTGCTCAGCAGCTGGGCTCACCTGCGTCAGAGGTGGGGCTGTGTTGGGCCCATTGTCCCCCGCCCTGGGTGGCTTCCTCTTGCACAGCCTGGAGCCTGCCCTGACCACAGCCCAGCAGCTCCCTGTGAACACCTCTCTTTGTCCCTTCACTGTCGCCCGCTTCTAAACCCAGACACTGTTTGTAATACATTCTTAGACTGGAAATAAAATGTTCTTTTCTTACCACCTTGTCCTAGTCCGTTGCCCAGCCCTCTCCGCCTCCTCGCCCGCCCTCCACGTGGGGCCTCTGCCTGGATGCAAAGTCCCCGGGCCCGGCCTCCTTGGCTTTTATCTCAGAGAGTGCCTCGTCCGTCTTGTGAGCCTTGGGCCTGAATGCTGTGGTGTGCGGAGAGGCAGCTCCGGGCAGCCTTCGGGCTGGGATGTGCATGTGTGGTGTGTGCATGTGTGGCACATCCCTGGGTGTGTCCTGGAGACCACAGTGGGGTCTGCAGTAGTCCCTCAGGCTCAGGCACGGGGCTCCTCAGGTCCCGGTGAGGGCGGACCTCAGGAGGAGGCTGGCTCTGAGCCCAGGGCCTCTGCCCTGCCTGTCTCCCCAACATGGGGCCGAGTTCCAGGCTTGTCTCAGTCGTCACCCCTGCACATCTGTGTGGGTGCCTGCCTGCCCCCTTGCCTGCCACCCTGTCGGGGACTGACTGAGCGGGGAGTTCTGGAGGGCTTCTGCAGCAGTGCCTGGTGAGCAAGCGTGGGCTTTGGGGACTGAGTTTGGGCCACATCCACTACCTGCTGGCTGGGTGACCCTAGCAAGCCCCGCCCCTCTCAGCCTCAGTTTCCTCTTGCAAACGGGATGACAGACCCCGCCTCACTGGGCTGCACTGAGGGTCTGATGAGGTCACTCTTCAGGCGCTCAATAGCTGCCCGTCACCATTACCCCTGCCGCTGTCACCTCCGGAGGTGGCCATGCCAGTCTTATTGCAGGACGAGTGAGGCTGTGACTCCTTTGCTGGGGAGCCAGGCCCTTCCCGCCAGAGTCTTCTTCATCCACGCTCAGCCCTCTGTGTTCCCACGGGTCACCTGCCCAAGGCTAGTGGGGGCAAGGTCCCTCTGATGAGAGCAGACTGAGGCACCCCACAGCGGTGGCCTGGAGTCATGGGGCCTCTTGCCTGGTGGGGGCTGGGCCCCTGGACAGCCTTTCCCTGTGGGGATGCGGCCGGGCCATCTGCCTGTCGTCACTATGCTCGTGAGTGGGCCTCGCTCCGGGCGTCTGAAGGTTCCGGCCACCGCCTGCTACGGCAGCCCAGGGTCTCCAGCCTCAGTACCCAGTTCCCAGGTGGGTGGCCAACAGGCTGGGGGCTTCTCCTCAGGCCAGGGACAACCAGATGGGGCAGACACTGGTTCTATTTTCTTGACGCCCCTGGAGCACCTGGGCCTGGACAGGCAGGGGACAGGGTGGACCTTCGCTGGTTCGGGCTCTGCACCATCCACACCTGCCCGCCTGGCCCCCCCAGGAGCAGCTGGGGAGGGCCCCCCTCAGGAGCCTGTGTATGTGATGAGCTCAGGGGGTGTCGGCCTGTTGTCGAAGGTTCTCAAAGTCTAGACCAGCTCAGTTTGCTCAGGGGGCCTCGTGTGAGGGTCCCAGCCCTGTGACTGTCTGCCCTTGAGTCTGGCCTGCACCAGTGCTAGGTGCTGAGCCCCCATTTCCGGCCTCCCAGCCCCCACCCACGAGGTCCCTCAGAACAGGAGGGTGCTGCGCCTTCTTTCTAGCTGCCGGAGCCCATGTGGGACATTGTCTTGGGCTGGCCTCGCTTCTGCTCATCCGGGCTGGAGGCGGGCAGGAAGCCTCTGCTCAGCCATGGGCCGCTGTCCCTCCTGCAAGCACCCTTCAGACCCCACCGGAGGCTCCTCCAGGGACTTGGGGCACCCCGTTAGGCACGGCCCACTTCAGAGGCCCAGGAGAAGGTCGCCTGCAGTGTCAGGGAACTTTGCTCATCTCACCTAGGGCCTCCCAGTGGGGCATTTTCCAGGGGCACCCCCCTGTGAAGCCTTCCCCGCCAGCTGCTGAGAGCAGGGCCCACACCCTCAAGGACGGGAAAGGAAATCACAGGCGCCCTCGGAGCAGCCGCTCAGCTCTGAGGTCGGAGCCCAGACACTACCTTGCATGGGCATGGTTCTCCTCCAGTAAAGCTCTAATAGCAAAATAGTGGGGCTGGACTGGGCCTCGGGGCTCGGAACCGCCCCCTCCCCAGATGCTGAGGCCTCCAGCTCCCCCATGGGTGGTTATGGGGGCTACCACCAGGCTGGGTGGTCAAGGCAGTGGGTGGCCCGGAGATCTGGGGGCTGTGGGGCAAAGGGCCCTGGAGAGAAGGCATCAGGTATTGCGGGCTGGACTCCCTGCAGGTGGCCCGGGTCCCCCAGCCTGTGTCACTCTTGGGGGGTAGTGTCCTTGTTCTTGGGGGCCCACCGGGCACAGGATGAGGGGAAGACTGAAGGATGCACTGACCCAGGTTCTCTTTGGTCTAGGGAGCGGCAGCCTCAGCCCCGGGACCTGCGACAGCACATTCAGGTAGGCACCTGGAGCCGGTCCCCCAGAGCTCGGGGACAGGGAGGCGGGAGTCTGGGTGGGTGCAGATGGCAGCCAGAGTTTGGCTAGGTGGGGAGGGTGGGGGGCCCACTGCCAGCAGGGAATGTGGGCAATGTGGTGAAAGTGGTTGTTGGCTGACAGTGGATATTGGGTGACAGGTGACAGTGGTTGCTGGGTGGCAGTGGGTGTTGGGTGGCAGTGGGGGTGAGTCCCAGCCCAGGTGTGGACAGCAGGGCAGTGGGTAGAGGGCAGGCTGCTGGAGGATGGACTGAAGGTTGGGAGACACAGACTGGGGTTTGTGGGTCCCCAAGCCCTGAGTGTGGACCTGTTCCTGGGAGGGGGCATGGCAGGAAGGCAGTCAGGGTTGGGGTCGAGGAGCCCCAGCTCAGGGAGGAGGGGCTGTGTCCTCAGACAGCGGAGGGGGCCTGTGGAGGCTGGGCTGCTGGTAAGCGACTCGGCGAGGGGCAGGGCATTGGTGCCCTGGCAGGTGCAGTTTTGGGGCCAGGTTGGTAGGGAGGGCCAGGCAGGGAGGCAATGGGAAGGTACGGATCCCCAGGGTCTCCCTAGAGAAGCCTGGCAGTCACTGGGGCCAGAGCCCTGCTGAAGGTTGGGCAGGGCTGAGAGAGGCTGGAGGTGAGGGCGGCTGGCATGGGGTAGATGGGTGGCATCGGGCCAGTTCTGTGCCTGTTTCCTTGTGGAGTAGGAGCCACTGCGGGCTGAACCCTGGATTCCTCAATCCCTTCTTCCCAGGCAGGTGGCACCTACAGGGGGGCGGGGTCCAGGCAGGCCTGGAGGGGACACCCAGGGTTGGGGGAGGGGCCCAGGCAGGCCTGGAGAAGACAGTCAGGGATGGGGGCGGGGCCACAGGCAGGCAGGGGCAGCTTGGGAAAGCCCCCACCAGTCGGCCTTGGCCCTGGGCTGGACACCGATCCCTGCAGTCCAGCGTGCTGAGGCGGCCACCAGACCAGAGGTGGTGGGGCCAGCCCTGCCCCAAGGGTCCTCCTGGGCAGCCTGCTGTTGCCTCCCCGAGGCCACCCATACCCTTCAGATGTCTTTTACCCAGACAGGGGTGCCCTGGGACACAGGTGTGGGGATCAAGGGGATAGGCCCAGTATCTGCTGGAGGATGTGAATCTTTTCCACAGAGGCAGGGGACTCAGGAGGGGCGCCTGGGGTCTGCCATGGGACAGAGGTGAGCCAGGCCCAAGTGGTAGTGTCGGGCTGCCAGCCCAGGGTGGGGTCTGGGAGGAGGGTGCAGAAGGGCCAGCCGATTCCCGGTTGCTGCTTCATTGAAAGAGTATCCGAGGTACTGGAAGCGATGCTCACAGAAGCCGAAGCAAAATCCAAGTCCCAAGGAGGGGACGGGAGGAGGAGCACTGAGGGCTCTGGAGCCAGTGGCCTTGGGGGAGATGCAGATATGGACACACTGCTGGCCCAGCGCTGCTTACAGCCCCCGTGTGACTCCGGGTGGTGTTGGGAACATTCGTCCCCTTTCCCTGCAGTCAGGCCTCATGCTCCTTCCTGCTTCCACCCTCACCCCTCACCGCCCACCCTTGGGAGCAAACTTGGAAGAACGGATGCAATCCTAAAACAAGGTACCAGGCTGCAGGGGGGTGTCCAGCCCCACCGTGGGCAAGCCCCGGCCCTGCCCCTTGGGTTCAAGGCCCCCTTTCCAGACGCCAGGCCCCGGCGCTCCCTCAGCTCTCCCCAGGCCCTCACCCCACCTGCCTCTCCCACCACCCCCTCTTGGCCTCAGCCCCTCAGCCATGCCTCCTCCTCTAGGCAGCTGGCCCTGCTGGCCCTGTCCCTGCTGGCCCAGGTGCCTGCCTGGGCACCAGAACTTGGCCGCTATGTTCTGTGGCTCATCTCGATGAAGGGGTCCTGGCATTCTGAGGGGACCAGCCCTCTAGGACCACACATTTGCAGGAGGGGGGTCTCCCCAGGGCCTCAGGGCCAGGCAGGGTTGGGGCAGAATTGTGTTGGTTGCTTTAGTTCATGGAATCAGGTGAGCGAACCCTCGTCGACCTGGGCTCCGTCTCGCTCTGTCCTGGCTGCTGCCTGCAGAATCAGCGAGTCAGGTCTCTCTGGCCTCAGTTTCCCCACTGGGAGCAAGCAAGTGAAAGTTCCTCACCCCTAGCCCTGCTGCAGGGAGTGACGGGGACAAGGGTGAGAGAAGCCAGGCAGAGTGGATGTCTGCAGCAGGTGCCGGGCAGCGGGTGGCCACAGGAGAACCTGATCTGCTGAGGATGCATCCCTGGGGCAGGGAGGCCCAGCCTCGAGTCAGGCCCCTCCCCCGGACAGGCAGGTGTTTCAGGGAGGCCGACCTGCAGGGCTGTCACCCCCTGGATCCCAGCCCCCACCTGAATTCTGAGGGCTCGGAGTGTGCTGGGGGTGGGGAGGTCACCGTGGGTGGGGCTTGGCTGTGTCTCCCAGCCACTGGCTCAGGGAATGGGGCGGACTTGCTGTCACCTCCCCTGCCTCACGTGGCTGTGCATTCCCTCACGAGGTCCTGATGACAAGAATGGGAGGAGGCACTGGAGAACGGGGTCCTTCCTGTAGGACCTGGGTGCCCACGGTGCGGAGCCCTCAGGCCTGCAGAGGAGGGGCCAGTGTGCGTCCAACCGCCTAAGGTGGGAGCCTGCCTCAAGTCCCACCCAGCCGGGCCTGTGGGGTACCCTCCTATCCTGCTCCTGCTCTGCCCTCCCCAGCACCAATGGGGTTTGCAGACAGAACCATCAGCTATTAGGAAGGGGGTAGGGGGAAGGGAGTAGCTCCTATGAGGGGAGAGAGGGTGTGGGGCACCTGGGTGTCCTGGAGGGGACGCAGAGGGAGTGTGGGCCTGTGTGCAGGAGAGGAGGGGGTCCCTGGAGCCTGCAGCAGGTGGGGGTGACCCAGGAGGACAGTGAGGGGGAGGAGCTGGGGGCCAGGACAAAGCAGGGCTGTGCTGGCCCGGGAGGGTTAGGGAGAGAAGGTGCTAGGACAGCCAAGGAGGGGCGGTTGGTGGAGAGAGTTGGGAAGGTGCGGGGCGAGGGGCGCAGGGACAGAAGAATGGGCCTTGGGGGGCCCATGGGGGGGGTCGGCAATTCCTGCAGGGGAGGCGGCACAGTGGAGGGGACAGCGCTTCCTTCTGCTCTGTGGGTACTTGGACCAGGAGTGGACAGTGTGGGGGGGCCTCAGGATGGGGCAGCGCTGGGCCAAAGATGGACGGTCAGGAAAATGGAGCGGGAACCTCCAAGGTGTAGGAGAGGCGGCGCGGGGAGGAGGGGCTAGGCAGGGTGGGCAGCTCTTTACTGCACAATCTTTGGGATCTGTGCCCCTCTCGGTCCCCACTGGGGCTTCACAGCCGCTCCCCCCACAGGATCCCCAGGACCCGTGGCTGTGAACAGCCCAGGGCCAGAGAGGCTGCGTGGCGAGTCGCCCACTTACGTGAACATCCCCATCAGCCCGTCCTCCAGAAAGCAGGTGCACTACATGGGCCTGGAGCTCCAGGAGGCCAGCGAGGGTGTCCGAGGTGGGTCCCCGCCCTGCGTGGAAGCCCTGACAGTGGGGGGCTGGGACCACAGCCTCAGGGCCCTGAGCCCCCAGCCCCACCCAGCAGCCCTTGGCCAGGGAGCTTTTCCTACAGCCTCCCCCCCGGAGGCAAGCGTCCCCAACTCCATCCCTGGCCAGGCCACATCCCCTGAGGGTGTCCCCACTCAGATGCTTCCGAGGGCCTGGCTGGGGGACTGGTGTGGAGGGCAGGGTCACAGGGCTGGGTGGCTCGGGGGCGCAGGCTGCCGCTCACTGCAGAATTCTTTCAGGGGCTGGCGCCTCCCTCTACGCCCAGATCGACATCACGGCCACTGAGACGGCGCAGAGTGGGGACGCGGCACACACAGGCCCGGGAGGAGCAGCTGTCGGAGCTGGAGCAGAGGAAGGCAGCCCCGCAGTGAGGTCACAGCGCCAGGAGCTGACCGCAAACCCGGTGCGCTGTGCGGCCCCGTGGCCCCCGGCAGGCCGGCCCCTTCTGTTGGCCGTGGTCTGGTCCCCAGGGAGCCCCCAGTCGCAGGAGCAGGCATGGCCGGTCTCAGGGCCATGGTGCAAACAGGAAGTTTTCAGGGCCCACGGCCAGGCCTCCTGCCTCGCAGGTGTCTGGGGCTGACCCTTCCTTCGGCCTGAAAGAGTTGCTCTGGACCCCAGGCCGACTGAGGCCCTGCTTCCAGGCATCAGGCAGCTCTGGTCGCTGCTGTGGCGTCTCAGGCAGAGGCCGCTGCCCAGGAGTTTGGGAGCATGGTTTGTGGTGCCTGGGATGCAAACTGCCCTCTCACCCTGTGGGTGACTGCACGGATGACAGCCGTGTCCTGGCAAAATGCTCATCCCTTCACCTGGGTGTTGCGGCCCTGTAGAGCCAGGACCCAGTGCCCGCTCCCACTGTCGGCACCATGCCCGCTCCTGAGACTGGCGGCTCAGACACTCCCGGCATCCCCTCCCCGCCTCCCGGCTGTCCTGCCTGGGCCACCGCCACCCTGCACCTGGGGACGGAGCCTGGACTCTCCCAGCCACCTGACTGCTCCACTTCTTGGGACCTATTACAGCCAGTCATGTAAAGAGCTTAAAATTGTGACTGTTCTGTTTCTGACAATGCCTATTTTCTCTCTCTCCTGGTTTCTGCTCCTGGACATGGGTCTGATGTCTTCACCTGGGGGTGCTCGGGGTTGGGGCGAGCAGAGCTGCCTTCCTTGGTGGCACAGGGTTGGGGCTTCCTCCTGCGTCGGTGCGGTGCTGTGGCTTGGGGGTGGGTGAGGTGACGGGGCTATGTGCATAGGTGGTGGGCGTCCTGCATGCCCTCAACCCCTGTGGCAGGAGGAAGCACCGGGCGGGCCCCCTGCCTTGCTCCTGGAGATGGGGCTCTCCGCTCTGCCTGGCTCCATCCGTATTCGTCCCTTTCCTTCATCTTCCTGCCCGTCCTTCCCCCGCCCCTCCCCCAGGAGCCCACCAAGGACCCAGAGAGTCTGTGGTTGACCTGCCCCGGGTATGGCAGGCAGCTGCCACTGCTGCTCAGCGGGGCCCTCAGTGGGCAGGCTCAGAGCACTGACCCTCCTGGCGCCCCCGCTCCACATGTGACTGCTGAGGACGCTTGGCGTCAAGGTGGCAGGATGCAGGGTCAACCGGAGCCAGCTGGGGCCAGGACAGAGATCTCCCGCTTAGACGCAAAGGCCCTGGGGAGCATTCTGACAGACAGGGCAGGGCTGGGCTCTCAGCCTGGAGGGTCCATGGACAAGACTTTCAGCTGCAAGTTGGGGCAAGGCACGGCCTGCACCCTGATCCAGGGCTGCAGCCGTGTCGGGCCCTTAGGGTGGCAGAGTTGAGATGTCCACCTCCGGGGCTGGCCACATGCACCAGCTCAGACACGCAACCTGGGTGGCACAGCCCCACCCCTCCCCGTGACCCTAGCTTGCTGGAGCTCAGGCTTCCTGTTCACAAAGTGGGAGAAAGGGTCAGCCCCTCTGCTGCTGATGGGATCGTGGGGCTGTGGGGGCGGGTTTGGAGCCTAGACCCAGTGTGTCTGGGTGTGCCTTGGGCCACATCCTCTCGGCACGATGGAGTGGCCAGGCCATGTCCTGAGGAAATGGCCACACGAAGAGTGTGGATGTGGGGCTGGGGCTGGTCCCACGGCTGTGGGAAGCCAGGAAGCAGGGGTCAGAGTCAGACCTAGCCAGGGCACCACGGGGGGGGCGTGGTATGGGGCTCAGGTACACCCAGGCCTCCAGCAGAGTGCCCGGGGAGGCTGTGATGGCCCACACTGTATCTGGCACCCATGGGTCCCAGTTGTGTGGTGGAGGAGCCGTGGGAAGGGATGATGCTGGCCAAGGCGGGGTCGCTCTGATCTCAGGGCAGCTGCCCTTGGCCCAGGACAGCCACTCAAGGCCAGAGCTGTGACTGGACAAACTGAACAGGAAGCCTGACCTTCCCCTGGAGTTGTGACCGGCAGCCAAAGCCCAACAGGGTCATCTCTGCAAAGCTGTTGAAGATGTGAGGAGGTGGAGCACACGGGCCATCGTGTCTCAGGCACCCAGGACTCCAACCTGTGCCTGCATGGGGCTTCCATCCCTGGGCCTGAGACTGCCCCGGCCTTGGCCCACTGCCCTCGAGCTACACCACCCATTCGGCTGCCACCCCACGCCCTGTCCTCGTGCTGTCCCTCCTGGTGCTCCTGCCTTTCACCTTCCCTTTTGTCAGAGCAGGAGCCTCTGCCCTAGACCACCCCCTCTGTTCAGCAGGCCCAGGCTGGTCCCTCTCGGCACCTGTGCTGCAGGAAGCCTGGAGCATCTGGGACGAGGCGGGGCCCGTGCAGACCCGATGGCACTGCACACTCACGCCCCACACACGGATGGGACCTGGGCTCAGCCCAGCTACCAGCAGCTCACATGTGGGGTGTGGGGACCTCGCCATCCCCATGTCCCAAGCAGCCAACACTGGCACGGGTGAGCATCTGTGACTCTGGGAATACCCGTGCCAGGCAGGCCACGTTATCCCGAACCAACTTAACTGCCTATCAACAGGAAGCTCGTACATCACCGCGGCCCGTCTCTCCCTGTGATGTGCAGCCTCAGCCTCCTGCGTTCAAGTGATCCTTCCCCCGCAGTTTCCTAAAGTGTTGGGATTACATGCGTAAGCCACCATACCCGGCCAAAGTAAGTACACTTAGCAACTTAAAAATACACATGGATCAGAGAAGACATCATACTTGAAATGAGAAAATATTTTGAACTGAATGGCAGTGAAAATACTACACATCAAAACTTCGGGAAATGTGGTTAGTGTGGTACGTTGAGGGAAACTTATAACCTCACACACTTGTTTCACAAAACAACAGCAGACAACAAAGATTTCCAATTCCAGCAACGACAGGCTAGGGTACCTGGACGAACCATCACACTGAAAACACATGCTGCAGTAAATACTGAATTTCTCCTTAAGAGCTGTGGGAATCTGACAAGCCAGGAAGGTAGAAACAAGGGAGAAGTGAGGGACACAGGGGCCCAGGAAGGTCGTGAGCGCCAAGCACCCAGTGCTGCTGCCCCAGGGCGTGGCCAGTCCAGGCTTACGGGGCTCAGGTCCTGGGGGGCTGACCAGCAGGGTGGGGCAGACACCAGGCTCCAGCCCAGCCTCAGGTGAGAGTGAAGGGAGCACCTATCTGCAGCAAGCTGAAGCCCCCAAATCTAGGCCCTCAGGGTGAATCAGTACCAACCCCCTCGCCCTATCCTGAATGTGAGCGGGGAAAGTGCTCACCTGGCAAGATCTGGCCTGCGGCCCTTCAGGGGTCAGCATGACTTGTGTGGGTCAGAAAGCCTCAGCCCCAAACCCGGTCTCAGAGGCTAAGAACCCTCTCCAGGAGGATGATCCATATAACAGCTCTCAAATAGGCCCCCAAATAATTCTTCACAAACACTTAACAGTTCAGGCCGGGCACGGAAGCTCACGCCTGTAATCCCAGCACTTTGGGCAGCCGAGGTGGGCACATCACTTGAGGTCAGGAATTTGAGACCAGCCTGGCCAACATGGTGAAGTCCTGTCTCTACTAAAAATAGAAAAATTAGGCCAAGCATGGTGGCTCATGCCTACAATCCCAGCACTTTGGGAGGCCGAGGTGGGCGGATTGCCTGAGGTCAGGAGTTCGAGACCAGCCTGGCCAACATGGTGAAACCCTGTCTCTACTAAAAATACAAAAATTAGCCCACTGTGGTGGTAGGGGCCTGTAATCCCAGCTACTTGCGAGGCTGAGGCAGGAGAATTTCTTGAACCCAGGAGGTGGAGGTTGCAGTGAGCCAAGATTGCGCCATTGCACTGCAGTCTGGGCAATTGAGTGAGATTCCATCTCAAAAAAAAAAAAACAAAAAACAAAACACACACACACACACCCACACACACACACACACACACACACACAGAAAAATTAGCTGGGTATGGTGGCAGGTGCCCATAGTCCCAGCTACTTGGGAGGCTGAGGCAGGGGAATCGCTTGAACCTGGGAGGCAGAGGTTGCAGTGAGCCGAGATCGCACCAACGCACTCCAGCCTGGGCGACAGAGCAAGACTCCGTCTCAAGAAAAAAATAAGAAATAACAAAGAACAGAAGACAACATGACCCCACAAGTGAACCAGAGGGAAAGACAGGAACAGACCATTGGAGACTTTAGGGGTGGCTAGTGATACCAGAGGCTAAAATAATCATGTGCCCTACCACGCACGCAGCCATGGTGGCCCGGGCCCTGCCACGCACGCAGCCATAGTGGGCTGGCTAAGCTGCAGGTTGTGCCTGAGCTCACAGACACGAGGAAGAAGGGTGACCGCATCCTGGACAGCCCGGCTCGAGGCTGCTCTTCAGCCCTAGCCCCTGGGGTCCCGCGGCGGCAGCGGGGGCAGTGGTGGGGGAGCAGGCATGGCACCCGGAGCACTGGAGCCCAATGCAGGGTGACCCCTTCCCCCCAGCTCCAAATCCAGCATCCCTCCCCGGTGCCTAGCCCTCGCCAGGCTGCTGGCCCCATCGCTGGGAAGGAGTGGTTTGACCCCTCACCACTGAGAGGAGTAAGGTGTACTTCCTTGTCAAGCACGACTCCGAGCGGCACTTCTTCCACACCGCGCAGCTGCCTATGCCTGGCAGGGGCCTCCTGCGGCCAGAAGGTCCCCTGCATCCCCAACCACACCTGGCACAACACCATGGCTGAGGTGCGCTTCCAGCTGCAGCACCAGCCCACACACCTCCTCGGCACCACTACCAGCCACCCCAAGCCCGTCTATACCAGCTACCCCAAGCCCGTCTATACCAGCTACCCCAAGCCCGTCTATACCAGCTACCCCAAGACCGTCTATACCAGCTACCCCAAGACCGTCTATACCACCACCCTGGATTACAACTCGGCAAGATGCTGGGGAGGTTTCTGTTAGGGTGGAGCTGGAAGCCACCAAGTTCCTGGGTAGAGATGACCTTTCAGATGGATGCTGACCCAGCAGGCTGGGCTGAGCTGGGACCAGCTCTTCCACTGCCCTGCTCCAAGCCTGCTCTGGTCAAGGTGGGCAATGCTGCCCTTCATGTACTTCCAGCCCCGGAGGAGCTGAACCTAGAGATACCTGGAAACCCAGCTTAGGGAAGTAAAAAAAAAATCACTGCATCTCATAATTATTGAGATATTTTTTAATTTTCAAGCTTTTTTTTTTTGAGACAGAGTCTTGCTCTGTCATCCATGCTGGAGAGCAGTGGCACGATTTTGGCTCACTGCAAACTCTGTCTCCCAGCTTCAAGTGATTCTTGTGCCTTAGGCTCCCGAGTAGCTCGGATTATAGGCAGATGCTGCCACCACTCCTGGTTAATTTTTGTATTTTTAGTAGAGATGGGATTTTGTGATGTTGGCCAGGCTGGTCTCAAACTCCTGGCCTCAAGTGATCTGCCCACCTCAGCCTCCCAAAGTGCTGGGATTCCAGGCGGGAGCCACCCACACTTGGCTCAAGCTGGGGTTTTTTTTTTTTTTTTTGAGGCGAAGTCTTGCTCTTGTCCCCCAGGCTGGAGTGCAATGGCGCGATCTCGGCTCACTGCAACCTCTGCCTCCCAGGTTCAAGCCATTCTCCTGCCTCAGCCTCCCAAGTAGCTGGGATTACAGGTGCCTGCCACCATGCCTGGCTAATTTTTTATTTTTAGTAAAGATGGGGTTTCACCATGTTGGCCAGGCTGGTCTCAAACTCCTGACCTCACGTGATCTGCCCACCTCCACCTCCCAAAGTGCTGGGATTACAGGCGTGAGCCACTGCGCCTGGCCAGCTCGAGCTGTTTTTAAGAGGATATATCCTGGTTTGCTGCTCTGTAGTTTCCCCAAAGTCTCAATTTGATGAGAAAATAGAAAGACCACTAGAACGGAAAAATAAAAAATAAAAATTAGATTTCATCAAACTGGAAACCTTTGCTTTCCAAAAGATAACCATTAAGAAAGTAAAATAGCAAGCCAGAGGATCGGAAATTATTCACAACACATATCGGAGGAAGGACTCACACCTAGACCTGGGAATAATGCTAAGACCAGGCTAGGTGTGGCGGCTCCCGCCACCTGTAATCCTGGCACTCTGCGAGGTGGAGGCAGGTGAATCACTTGAGACCAGGACTCCGAGACCAGCCTGGGCAACACAGCGAGACCCAGTCTCTACAAAAAAAACCTTTTCTTTAAATTAGCAGAGCATAGTGATGCATGCCTGTAGTCCCAGCTACTCAGGAGACCCAGGTGGGAGGCTCGCTTGAGCCCAGGAGTTTGAGGTTGCAGTGAGCTATGATCGCACCACTGCACTCCAAGCCTGTGCAAGAAAGATCCTGACTCAAAAAAAAAGACAAGATTTCCAAGACCCAGTTTTTTAAATAGGCAAAATAATTAAGTAGGCCCTTCCCAAAGACGCCACCCAAATGGCCAAGAGCAGACAAAAAGGTGTCGTGCCTCTGGCACCAGGGAAGTGCAAGTTACTACAAAACGAAAACAAAAAAATCAAATGGATTTAATTGTCTTTTTGTTACTGATTTCCTCCTCAATTGCACTCTGGCCAAAGAATGTGATTTGTATTATTTACCTACATATCATATATTTATACATTACATTATCATCTGCGAATTACTGACATTTGCTTTGGGTCCTAGGACCTCGTCCATTTTTAAAAGATTCCATGCGTGCTTAAGAATGTTTTCTCTAATGGGCATAAGTAGACCAAGTTTTTAACTGTATTATCCCATTCTTTCATATTCTTCATCAATGATCTAAGCCTCTATCAAAAGAACCTAAAACAAGGACAGCAAATTGAACACAAAATAGGTAGAAGAAAGGAAATTCATAAGAAAAGAGCAAAAGTCAATGAAAAAGAAAACAACAGAAAAAAAAAATCAATGGACCCAAAAGTAGGTTTCTTTGGGGAAAATATCTGTAAAAATGATAAACTCTTAGCTAGTCTGATCAGGGGGAAAAGAAAACACAAATGGCCCAGAGCAGGAATGAGAATGGACATCACTGCACAGAGGATACTGTGAATGATTTATGTAAATTGTTTTGATAACTTAGATGAAATTCTGTGACAAACCTATCTTTAAAAAAATGACAAAGGAAGAAACAGAAAATCCAAAAGCCTCATGTCTTTTTTTTGAGACAGAACCTCGCTCTGTTGCCCAGGCTGGAGTGCAGTGGTGTGATCTCAGCTCACTGCAACCTCCACCTCCTGAGTTCAAGTGATTCTCCTGCCTCAGCCTCCAGAGTAGCTGGGATTACAGGCATGCACCACCACACCCTGCTAATTTTTATATTTTTAATGGAGACGGGGTTTCACCATGTTGACTAGGTTGGTCTCAAACTCCTGACCTCAGGTGATCCATCCACCTTGGCCTCCCAAAGTGCTGGGATTACAAGCGTGAGCCACCATGCCAGGCCTCATGTCTATTTTTAAAAATCAAGTTCTTAATGAAAAACCTAAGCAAAAAGAAAATGGCAGGCATAGATGGCTTCACCCATCACATCTCTATGAAACAAATAATGCCAATCCTATACAAACTATGGCAGAACTTGTTTCAGGAGGCCCACTTAATGCAATATCAAACCATGACAGACACATCACATGAGAAGACAATGAACATCCGAGCCCAGTGTCCCTCATGAGCATTCCTACTCAGGAGGTCCTTAGCCCGGTATGAGCAAATCTCATCTGGCCATGCAGAGAAAAGGCCAATGCACCACGGCCACAGGGACTTACCTGGAAATGCCAGGTCATCTTGGCATATGAAAGTCAGCGTAATTCACTACAGTAATGCGGTAAGGAAGTGACCTCATGAGCATCTCACTAGATGCAGGAAAGGCAGCTGACCACATCCAACACGGATTCAGGAAAAGCCCTCAGCAAATGAGGAAGCTCTTCCGCCTGTAAGTGCACCAGTGCAAACCCAACACTGAGCCGGGAGAGACCGAGCCCATGTTCACCGAGACTGGGAATAAGATAAGCAAGCGCCGGCTCACCTCGCCAGTGCAGTGAGAAGCCGAGGCACAGACTGACAAGGGGAAGCAAAGCCACTGTCAGACAGAGGACACGCGTGTGCACACGGAAACCCCGCGAGTCCACAGAAACACTGCCATGGCCAAGGCGGGAGTTTAGGGCACAGGATTAAAGCACCATGCACAGGTGACAAATGAAATAACAATACACAGTCCTCAATAGCATATCGAACACCTAGGACTAGATCTAAAGGAAAACATGCCAGACACATGCACAGAAAACTCCAGGCCATTGTTGGGAGAAGTTGAAGATGAACTCAATACCTGGAGTCACACATGGGAGTCAACGCGTGGACACTGGAGACTGTTGAGACGCCGACTGGAGTCACACACGGCAGTCAACGCGTGGACACTGGAGACTGTTGAGACGCCGACTGGAGTCACACACGGCAGTCAACGCGTGGACACTGGAGACTGTTAAGACGCCGATTCTTCCCAACATGTATTCAAGACATTCAGAAAAGGTATTCAAAAATGCGTTCAAGGGAATTGCTATTGAAATTCCAGAAGGCATGTTTTTTTGGTAGAAATTGAGACACTCATTGTAAAACATATATGGAAACACCAAGGACATAAACAGCCACAAGAATCTTTAAAAAGAAGAGTTGGAAAATGCACATCACCTCGATTCAGGGTTTATTATAAACCCAACTGTAGCCAAGACAGTGTGGCGGCCGGGCACCATGGCTCACACCTACAACCTGTAATCCCAGTAGTTTGGGAGGCTAAGACAGGAGCATCACTTGAGCCCAGATCAAGACCCGCCTGGGCAACATAGTAAAACCCCGTCTCTACAAAAAAAATAAAAATAAAAAAAATAAAATCAGCCGGGTGTGGTGACACACGCCTGTGGTCCCAGCTACTACTCAGGAGACTGAGGCGAGAGGATTGCTGGAGTATGGGAGGTCGAGGGTGCAGTGAGCTGAGATCACGCTACTGCACTCCAGCCTGAGGGACAGAGCAAGACCTTGTCTAAAGTGTGGCAACGGCAACAGCATAAGGACAAACAGAAACAGACCCACACAGGTAGGTCAGTTGATTTCTGACAAAGGCGCCAAATTAGGAGAAAAAAGCCTATGCAGCAAATAATCTGAAAGTTAAGGGAGAAATGGATCCTGACTGCAACCCACACTGGAAACGTACACTCCTGAGTAGGGACTGGATACACACGCGGAACACACCCACACAACAGGCCGCCACGCGGCAATCAGGAGTCTGCCACTGATCCACGCAAAAGCCTGGGTGAATCTCAGATGCTGAGCGAATGTAAGCAGATACACGCAGACATACACAGACGCACGCAAAGACACAGACTGCCCAGAGCCATGCACGTGGAACCCATGGCAGGCGGGAGGTAGGGAGCTGCGGTGGTAGGAGTCAGAATGGGTACCCCTGTGGGACTGGCTCTGCGGAGTGGAGGGCATCACCTACGTCCTTCGTGAGTGCGCACCATGACCAGACACACCCATGGAACTAACACTGGGTATCTGGGCTTTTTGTGTAACTGCCTCCCCTCAACACCATGGTCTCCCACATACAAAAGAGGCCATTATACAGTAAGACACGCTACTCCGCAATTACACACCACAAAACGCCAGCCAGGCTGTCCATAATTAAAAATACCAAGCACCAAGTCTCAGCAATCCACTAGTGTTCTCCTTCCACCCGGCTGGGAGAAAGAAACATAGTCCAATCACTTTGGAATCATCTCTATACTTGGACAACACACTTCATAAGATCCATTAGGTGCTCCTAGAGTTGGCCCCCACCCCCACCCCCACACGAGTGTTCACCACAGCTATTTCCAAGTGAGTGTTATTACCCCAGAAAGGAAGCAACTCAAATATCCACCCACAATAAAGTGCATTAAAATCAGAGCACAGGACAGTCATGCAATGGAATACTATACAGCAATGAAAAGGAACACGCTTCTGCTAGATGACAGGGCTGAGTCTCACCAACACACTGAGTACCTTAAGGCTCTCAGGATAATGGGAAAAAAAAGAACCAGAATCCACCCCCCGCCCCACCAGCCACACACACACAAGTCCACATAGGAACAGGCACCCACATGCTGTACCCTGGGGCCCTTCCAACCCTGATGCACCAACTCCCGACATGCTGCCTCTAGCCTTGACCTTTCTCAGAAATGATAGCTTAGCGGATGTTTGGCAGATCTCAACAGTCAAGCCAAGATCCAGCTGTAGTCAAAACACAATACGCCTGGTGGAGCCTCTTCCAGGTTCAAACACGGGAACCACGCTTGGAACCGGACCCGGATCCGAGCCTCTTCCAGGCTCAGACACGGGAAGGGAACCATGCCTGGAGCCGGACCCGAGCCTCTTCCAGGCTCAGACACGGGAAGGGAACCACGCTCGGAGCCGGACCCGAGCCTCTTCCAGGCTCAGACACGGGAACATGCTCGGAGCCGGACCTGAGCAACCACCAGTCCATCAGCTATGGTCAGAGGAAGGCCTTCATGGCTGTCTCTCCCCCGTGAGATGGGGCATTTACACAGCACACTTAGGGACACAGAGGCCCTGCAGGTTTGGTGAGGTCTCCCGAGGTCCCTGAGCTGCAGAGGTGAGAGTTGAAAGACGCTGCCCCCAGGCCACAGTCTCTGACTGTCCACAGAACCACGCACTCCACATCTTCCCCTCAAACTCAACCCAAGCGCTCTTGGCTTTAAATCAGGCCGGGCCGTCTCACGGGAAAAGGAGGTTGGCTGCAAAGACCCACGGGGCCCAGAGGGGAAGCTGGCTATGATGCGATCCCTTCACGAGCACTGGCTCCGGCCCCAGCCACCAGGACACTTAGTGACCAGCCAACAAGCGGGTGGTTTAAATACTGCACTCTATTTTTTAAGGACTCTGTGCATAGTATTTCCGGTGGCAGATGTGTAAGATTTTTTATGTAAATCGTGTTGTTTTAGCAGAGGACTATCAGACCTGACAGCCGCTGGACATCGAGGTCCTCACTGGGGTGGTGACTGCCACGCTGATGCTGAGTGGAAGCCAAGCCCCTTCAGTCAGAGCTGGGCCGATCTCAGACCCAAATGCTACCACCACCAAGCCCTGTGTCGCGACAGCAGCGGCTGCAGTCACCAGAAACAATCCTTCCTGCCTCGACACCCGTGCCAGCCCCAGCCACCCTGACGGCGGGCCGTCCATGGAAATGCCACGGCCAAGAGCCCAGGTCCTTCACGCTGGCCTCTTCCCTGCCGGGCTGGGCTCCCCAATGCCTTCAGAGTTCGTTCTGCGGAGCTCTGGAGATCCTGCTGGACAGGTCCTGCAGATGCTTCTTCACCTGTGGACAGAAATGTCTCATCAGCTGGGGACAGCGCGCCTCGAGGCCAGCTCTGTGAGCTCAGCCTCACGTCAGGAGACGCGCGATCCAAAAGGAAAAGGCGCAAGCCCTGCACATCTGACTTTCCAATTCCACACCCATCCAGAAATGCTCAAATCACAAAAGCAGCTCAGTGCTAACTAGAAAATCCCACCAAAGAACGCTAAGAGCCACCAGCCAGGAGCAGTTCATGCTGAAGTGGAAAGCTCAGGGTCTCTGTGATAGGCCCATGGTGTTATTTATTTACTTACTGAAAGGGTCTCGCTCTGTCACCCAGGCTGGAGTGCAGTGGCATGATCTCAGCTCACTGCAACCTCTGCCTCCCAGGCTCAAGTGATCCTCCCACCTCAGCCTCCCATGTACTTAGGACTACAGGTGCCCACTGCCACGCCCGGCTAATTTTTTCTATTTTTGGTAGAGATGGGGTTCTACCACGTTGCCCAGGCTGGTCTCGAACTCCTGAGCTCAGATGATCCACCCACCTCAGCCTCCCAAAGTGCTGGGATTACAGGTGTGAGCCACTGTGCCCAGCCCCACAGTGTTATTTTTAAAAGTAATGACCAGAGAGACTGGGACAGAGCGCTGGGAAAGGCGCCTTCCTCCTCAGGGCCTGGGAGGGAAGGAGAGGGACCTCCAGCTCCTCACATCACAACAGCCCAGAGCATCCCCACAGATACCACCCCAGTGGCAGCAGGTGCTGCGTCAGCCCAGCCTGGGCCGGGGTCACTGTAGCTCTCCCTGGATTCTCACAAAACCCTGCTCGTGGGCACCACCTCCCTCTCCACATAGGAGCCCGTGGCTCAGGGTGAATAACTCACCGAAGGTCCCTTCTCTCAGCGGCTCTGACCTCTGCCCCAACGGTGCGGGTGCCTCAGGCAGTGCCACACGGCTTTCTTAACCAACACCGAGCTTTGCCGTGGTCAGGTGAAGCTAGGTGCACGCTAGCATTCCATCCCCGCGTCTCGTGGGAGCGCCCTGCAAACCCCACATGGTGGTGCTCACCCTGGACCTGAGCTCCTGCCCACGGGCAAGGGCCGCAGGCTGCTCTCCTGCACATTCTGCCAGGCAGACCCGCACCACCCTCTCCTATCAGAACTTCTACCTTCATTTACTTTTTAGGCCTTTCCTATTTTTGAATCGGTAACACATGCCTGCAGTTCAAAGTTTAAAGGGCACAGATGGGGCTCCTGAGCCCCAGCTCCCTCCAGAAAGAACTTGGCATGAGCTTCCAAGGTTTTCTGTGCCTCTGTGGCAAGGCCGTGCGCTGGCTTCGGCTTCTCCTGGGCTCTGCCCCTCCTCCCCTCACATCCCAGGGGCTGTGGGGAAGGGGGCTCGCCTGTCTCAAGGGCTGGAGAGTGCCCTGACTCATGGGCTGGCTGTGGGTATCCAGGTCACGCCCCATCCTGGTCACAGGAGGACGAGGCAGTGGCCTGCCGGGGCCTGCGCTCACACCTGAGGGTCGGGGGACTGCACTACAAGCCCGGGGGGCTCCCCTAGCATGGCTGCTGTGGCCTTCAGTGCCCCACACACTTGTGGCCCTGGGGTTCAACTCGGACAGGGAAGACAACAGCGTGGGGCCCACACCCCATCTACAGGAAGCCCTGAGCTGCATGTGGGCGGCCTCATCTTTGCTGCAGGGGAACTGTGGCCTCCCCGGTCCTGGAACCCGTGCGCACCGTGTAGCCCAGCTCCTTGGTCCGCCCCTCCAGCAGGGCGTGCTTCTCGCGGCTGCGGCTCACACGCTCGCCGTCGCCCACGCTCTCTGCGTGCCTCAGCTTCTCGTGCGCAATCTCCAGCTGCTTCTGGTAGTGGTTGTGCTTCTCGATTTTGGCTTCGAAGTGCTTGAGCTCCTCCTGGAACAAGGTTTCCATAGGTGAGTGTTCCCTCCCCGTGCTCGCCACGCCATCTTGTGGTCCCAGGTGAACTGCAAGGACGCCAAGGGATGGTGCCATACCCGGGGCAGGACAGGCCTTGCGGTGACATGGGCAATGAGGGGGCGGCAGCTGGGAGGCCATCACACTAGCAACGGGTCCCAGCCCGCGCCTCCTCGGCAGCCCTAAGCTGACCCCTTCCCTGTCTCTGCAAATGGCACCCCCGCCCCCCGAATCTGGGGGGCCTCCAGCTCGTTCCCAGCCAGACCCCATGTCCAGGGGCTGTGCTTCTGTGGTGGCTGCCTCTGCACCCTGCCCCCAGCCTGCCTGGGTTCCACTGCTGCTGGACTGCAGCTCTGTCCCTGCTCCTGTAGGTGCCCTGCCCTGCCTTGACCCCACGCTCCAGACCCAGGGCCCTCCACGTGGCCCCACCTGCCAAGCCCCATGCACATGCCTGCGGCCAGCTAAGGTGCCCCAGCCCCAGAGGGAAGCTCCTGACCCCTTTCTGGGGGAGGTGCTAAGGGCCCTTCCTGGGGCCAGTAAAGTCCCAAGTCCTATGAGGGCAGGACCACACCCACCTCCCTCCCAACAGACACCAGCTATAGGGACCCTGGGTGAACTCACGGCCAGATACCATACCCAAGGCTGCCCACCCAGGACCCCCGCTGGACTCCCCACTCCTCACAGCCCTGCTGGGTGCTCACCGAGCTGATGAATTCTCCACCCTCAGAATGATCTGGCACTCCACACGCCCCAGGAGCCCCTGCCACCTGAGGTGGTCTCCTTCCCTCCCTGGGCCTCCATCTCAGGAAGCGGTGACACCCCTAAACGATCCCGGTAGTGTCCTTGGTCCCCTCCCCCCAGGCTGTGGCTGGGTCCCGACCAACTGTTGACCATCCACAGTACCCGCACCAAGGCCACGCTCAGACGTGGACACGGACAAAAGAACCAAAGCCCCTCCCTCCAGAGCCTGGCCCCGCCCCTGAAACACGAGTTCCCACGCAGATGAGGAGGAAAACGCAAGCAGGTTCACCAAGTGGTTAAGGAAGAAACTGCGAGAATCTTGAGAGAGAGAGCTCGGAGGAGAGGGCTGCGTTTCCTTACCCGGAAACTGCAAGAGAATCTTCACCACAGGAGAGAGCTAGAAGGAGAGGGCCGTGTTTCCTTACCCGGAATGCCTCCAGCTCCTTGTCCGTGAGGTTGGCAGACTGCGCCAGGTCCCACAGGTCAATCACCCTGGGCTCCTCGAACTCTGCAGGGGAGGAGCAAGAGTGGCCTCAGCAGCACCCGGGGTGCACACCACAGCCAGCCCCGCGGCAACCACGCTGAGTGTGTGTGGAGCCTATGAGGGTTTGCAGGCGCGACCTGCATGTGTGTGAAACACGGGTGCGTGCACTCAAAGTCTCGTGGGGCACAGAGCGCATCTGCTCAGTAGCTCACATGACCTCGCTGAAATGTGGCTTCTCTGTCCCCTTGGCCAAACAACTGCTTCTCCTTTGTGTCCAGAAACACCTGCCTCCATCAGAGCCTGGGAAGCGCCACAGCCCGCCCTGGCTGCCTCTGAAGCAGGAGGCAGAGGATGGACGTGGCCTGTGTGCAGAGGCTGCTCAGGACCTCGGGTGGGGGCGCCTGCAAGTTCAGCCAGGTCCAGACGCAGGCACAGGCTGTTTCCCTTTGGTCCTGCTCAGGGTCTCCAGCAGGATGTGGTGTTCGTGAAAGTCAAACATTCGGGCTCCTGGGAGGAGCCAAACAAACCAAGACGGCTCCTGGACCCTGGTGCTCACGAAGGGATGCAGTGAGAGACTCCGGGGCCATCACCACTCTCCATTCAGGAGCGAGTAGTCCAGAGCCGCCTGCCCATGGAGCCCCGCAACAGTGGCCTCTGCTGACCCCTTCCTGCTCAGGACCCTGAGGACCCTGGGCTGGAGGGGCTTGCTGGAAGGCCCAGGCAGACCCGCAAGAGAACTGCAGGAGCCGCTGGACACAACTGCCTTGGGGACAGCCCGAGGTGGGAAGAGGAGTGTGTGGGGCTGAGTCGCCCTTTCCTGCATGGACTATAGCCAGGCTCATCCGGGTCTCTCCAGCACAGGCACTCAGCAAACTGCATCGCAGGCCTACAAGGTGGTCCAGCCCCCAACACTACGGCCAAAAGCCTACAGCTGACACAGTCACCAGCACCAGGTCAGGCTAAGGGAGCCTGGGTTTGGGGGTGGGTGGTGAGGGGTCTTGCCCAAGGGCACTCAGGTGACAGCAGCACAGCCAACCAAGGGGACCTGGACCCGCGTGGACACATTTGACTGCTGTGCTGGAGGCTGCCTCTGGCCAGACCATCCTGGAGACGAGGCGGTGGCTCTGCCTGGCACCGGGGACAGAGACCAGCCCTGCTGTCTTATCACCATGAGGGCACAGATGCCATCTCCTGGCGGCTGCTGCCTCCTCGAGCCTAGAGCAGTGCCTGGTGTGCAGCTGGTGCTCAGTGTGCACGTGGAGGATGAGGTACAGAATCGGAAGCTGTGTGAGTGAGGCCAGCAGGCTTCTGGTAAACCCTGCACAAGGCTCTGGCCCGGGTCCGGGGCAAGAAGCAGTGGTGCAGAGCCTGGCCACTGAGGGCCTGCAGTGGAGGGAGATGAGCTGCTGAGATGGAGCCACAAGCTCTGTGGCCTCAGCGGGCGTCCTGCCCCTGCCGGGCTGAAGGGGACTGATGGACGGTGTGGGTGGCATGAGATGGAGACAGAGCTGTGTTTGACAAGTGGTCTCTGTTCTTGGCCAACAGCAGCATGGGAGGGGCCGTGCTGCTGAGGCTGGGGAGACGCTGGGAAGGGCTGCTCCCAGGCCCGCTACCGCCACTGCCCTCCGCTAGTCTCCAGGTACAAGGCTGGGGACGGCGAGTGACCTTCATGGAACAGCTCCTGGGAGCGAGGCCTGTGACCACCCCTGGGTAGACTGAGCGCGCCGAGGGTCTCCGCTGCGTCCACAGGCCCAGGTTCCCGTCACTACAAGCACCTGCCTGCTTGTCCCCAAAACACAACCAGAGACGGCCCCACCCTCGGGAACCAACAGTCCCGGCGGGCACTCACCGGCCTCAGTGCTGTAGCCCTGGTGGCTGACCCTGCGCAGGCGGTCCAGGCCCTGGTTGATGCTGCGTAGCTTCTCCTTCAGCTCCGTGTGCCTGCTGTGCAGGACGTTGCCCTTGATGTCGCTCAGGTCCGAGGGGCTAATGACGTTCTCGTGGATTTCTGTAAAACCGAAGGCAGGACGCCATGAGGCTGGGAGTCCTCGCCCTGCCTGCCCAGACCACTGTCTATAACGCCCACTGCTGGGGAGCTCAAATTCGCTCTCATTTCTGGGCTGAAAATGTCCCCCTTCCGCGGTCCTGCAGTGCCGCAGAAACGACCGTTGGCACAGCTTCCTTTCCAGGTGAGACAGGCGAGACGCCGGGACACACGCACCAAGTGGTGCCTGGAGGTGACAGCTGGGGCACCAGGTCCCCTGGGGGCTGACTCTGGACCCCTGCCCTGCCCCCTCTCTGCTGGGTCACCCTCCATTTTACTCCAGCTTTGTGGGGTGGGAAAGTCACACATTTGGGGAGGGTCACGAGTCCAGAATGAAGGACCCATCAGTGAAGCTCAGGTCTGACAAAGGCAGCAGCTGTGCCCATGGTGGGGGCAGGCGCCAGTGGGACTTGGTTCATCCAATGCAGGCGGGCGACTCCCAGAGCCAGCCCTGCCTGCACAGCAACCTCCCCACTCACAAGTCCGGTGGAACCCTGGGAGAGGGCGTCTGGTGCCGCCCCCCTGCCCCTGCCGTGTTCCCGAGGGGAGCCGAGGCTGCCCACTGAGCACAACGAGCCTCAGGTGCAGGAGGGGTGGGGGGCAGGAGGGGGTGGGGGCAGGGGGCACCTTCGGTCCTGCTCAGGGTCTCCAGCAGGACGTTGTACTCGTGAACTTTCTCTTTGTGATGCAGGAACTCCCGCCAGAGCTTGTCCAGTTCTTCGCTGGAGAATTTCCCAGAGGTCTTCGCCTAAGAGGGAAACAAGGCCTGGAGTGAACCCGCCGCGGGCTCGTGTGGCCAGGGCCGCTCTTCAGCCGACCACTCCTCATGGCCAGGCAGGCCCTTGCCTACGTGAGTGCCGGGCCAGGTTCTTGGCCTCACAAAGGGCAGGAAAACAAAAAACAAACCGGAGAAGAGCTGCCGGCAGGCAACCACCCTTCTCCTGGACGTGTCCAGGCTCAACGGGGGATGGCTACCGAGCTGGCTGGGGTGGGGAGCAGAAGATCCCAAAGAGGGGGACAGGGCAGCAGCCCAGTGACCCTGGGCTTGCCTGGCTCTCCCAGCTGCAGGTGGTGAGGACAGCAAGGCCACCTTCCTAGGGGGACCTCTGCCAGCCCCTCATTGTCATCCCACCTGCCTCCCGGTTGTGGGGTGATGTGGCTCACACACGTCCAGGGAGGCCACACAGGGCCCTCTCTCCCTCTCAGCCCCCTTCTACCAACTCCATCTCTCCTGGCCAAGGACAATGAGCTGTGACTGGGCTAGTACAAGAAGTCTAACTGTTGACCCCAAATCAATGTGATCCAGAGAAACTGTTCTGGAGCAGGAGCCGCTGGAAATGGGGGAGCTGCGGCAGGTAAACACCCTGCCACGGCCCACCAGGCCCTGCTGGGTCCCAGCGCCTGGCCCCGCACCAGGCCCCCGCACCCTTCCCAGGCACAGGGTGAAAGGCCAGCCCCACACACGAGGGCACCCTTCTAATCACAGAGGCACGTCCACGGCACCACTCACTACACTAAAAATCCGACACGGAGTAAAGAACGCAGCCCATGCTACGTCACCGTCCCTAACCACACGTGACCTGAGCTGAAGGTCTGACAGCTGCAGGCCAAACAGAGCTCCTTTACTCAAAGAGCAAGGAATCTTCTAAACAGAAAAGCTGAAAAGATTCACAGAACGACAGTGGAATGGCTTCCTTAGGAAGCCACCGTCTTCCTGAGACTTTCCCAAACCCCGGCTCCCATGCAGAGCAGAGACTGCCCCTCACAGCCCCCGCCTTAACACTCAGCGTAATGGCACCAATTCTGCAAGGTATGCAAACAATCGAAGAGTACCTTGTGCCACAGCTTTTCCAGCCTGGGGTCATCCAGCCCGTCTTCCTGGGTGCCACTGAGGGAGTTGCTGGTCACCTGCCGAGCGTCCTTCTTCCCGTCCAGACCATACTTGGCCAAGATGACTAGGAGAGAGGGGAGGTTCTATTTGATATGGTTTCCTGTGAAAAACAGTCAACTGCCAACACATCTGGGTTGCCACGGTGGGTGAGACAGGTTTGCCTCTCATTTTCCAGTAGTTTCCTTTCACCCGTTTCCTGGATGACCACTGGAGATCTGGGGAGAACAAGAATATAAACAAGCGTGGGGTCTGTGGTCTCCCAGCGCTTAGGAAAGGGTCTGGCGACTCACGGGACACCCCCAGGACCTCCCTCTTTCCTACCAGGGACACACCGGCTGGAGTCCTCCATCAAGCTGTGTCCCCATGAGACGCAGCTGTCGGAAGCAGCTGGTGGGCTGGGCTGTAAGAGTGGTTACCGATTGGCCCGTCTTTAGCGACCAGCTGCACAGATTTTCAAGAACAAAATTTGCAGCCTCACCTGCTACCATAGGGCAAAAACTCTTAAGGACCACAGGACAGAGGCCACCTGCAGACTGTGCAGGGTGGCAGGGCTTTCTGACAGCACACATCTTATATTTATTGGGAGGAAAAACAGTTTCTAAAGGAAAAACGTCAGTGTCAGCAGCTTCTAACAAAAAGTTACTGGTAGCAGCCAGGAGGAATAATTAGTCTGCAGTGTGCTGTGGCCCAGCCACTCGGGGAGCCCTCTAGGATCTGCCCACGTGGTGCTCCCCTAGCCCCGCTTCCCTAGGGGGGACTCGGCATCTGTGGGCTGTGTCTGTCACCACACGCTGCCACCAACATAATATGAAAGCAGGCGCTCGACGCGGGCCCTGGTGCCGACAGGACTCAGCTGCAGACAAGTCTTGCACTTGGGATGTGAGAGCAGAGCCTAGGGGCTGGCCTCGCCCTCCGGCAGTAGCTCTCCCCAGGCCCCAGTTCCCACTTCCAAGTCCTGTGCTGTGGCTCTGTGTGTCAGGCCCTCTACTAAGTCCCCTGGAATCCGGGGCCCATGCAACCCCACCCGCCTCCTTAGCTGGCGGTGGGCTTGCCTGCCGGCCCTTTCCTGGGGGCTGGGGGAATTCTCCCAGGGCCCCGCCTCCCACAGAATGGGGTCCTGCCTTCCCCTCCGGGCTGAGAGGGCCCCGAGTAGGCCTCTCCCAAGATGCTGGGCTCGGAGCCTCCCTTCGCCTCACACTTCCCCTCACCCCGGGACCTCTTCACCCAGATGGTGACTCCTGGACCCCAGCGCCTCCTCTGGGCCTTCACCTTCACCCGTGACCCTACTGGACAGAACTACTCCCAGCGGGGCCTCCACATGCTCTGGGCTCAGCAGGCCCCCCCCCTGCACCTCTCCCAAAGGTCCATCCTCTGTCACTGCCAGCCCTGGGGACTGTCCCTGCTCCAGGGACACCCCGAAAGCCTCAGGCCTCCTTTCTCATCGACACCACCCTGGCCTCTGATCCCTCCTGTCTCATTCTGTCTGGAAGCCTGGGCCATGGGGGTCTCAAGGCCACACACAGCATGTGCTTCTCGTGTTCCAGCCTGGAAGTGCTTGTGATCTTCCTAAGCGTGAAAAAACAGCCTGTGGTCTTGTCCCTAAGGAAAGCCGTCTCTCCTGACAGCAGTCAAGAGCTGCTGGCGCTGGGCACGGGTCCCGTAGATGCACGCTTCAAAGCTCAACCACATGCTGGGCCTGTCTTCCATGGCAGGGAATTTATACCTGAAATAACTATTTTAGGCCGGGCGCGGTGGCTCATGCCTGTGATCCAGGCACTTTGGGAGGCCAAGGCAGGAGGGCCGTCTGAACCCAGGTGTTCAAGACCAGCCAGGGCAGCAAAGTGAGACCCCATCTTTTAAAATAAATAAATAATTAAACAAATAATACTGGCTGTGGGGGATGAGAAAATAAATGAAATAAATACATACAAAAATACACAAACTTTTTAAAAAAGTGGCCTGGATGCCTCCTGGCCTTAGAAAGCCAGTGCCAGGCCTGCCTGTGAAGGCCGTCCTGCCCAGACCCCCAAGTCCAGCCACTGCTCAGCAGCACTGAGGTCACAACCCCAGGCTGTGCACCCCTGAGCCTGAGAGGAGGAGAGGGGGAGACAGGGAGGCTGGGCCATATCCTGGGGCTCTGAGGCTAGCCTGGCTCGAGCCTTCCTAGTTGGAGCCAAAAGCTCTGAGCCAGAGCCCAAAGTGGCTGGTCAGACCCCATCAAAAGGCAGAGTGCCCAAGGCTGCGATCAGCAGCAGGGACTATGGAAGGTTCTGGATTCTGGAGGTGCTGGGTTCTGCATGGAATGGAGTCACAGAGCACTGAAGCTGGAGGCGGCCTCAGGAGCACCGAGCCCTTAGAGCTCCTGGGGAGGATGAACACGGCCCCA